>NW_027457650.1:796944-1121666 GCF_050624435.1 Tenrec ecaudatus | reverse complement strand
GAGTCACATGCAAGTCTTTCAATTTCAAAGCCTGATTGTTCCCCTGCACAAAGCTAACAGATAAGCAACAACTGCTTGTAGGCTGGAAAGATTGCCTGAACATAGTGTACTTTGGGGATTTCTTACTGCCAGGAGAAATACAGGCGATGTGGCAGGTGACGGTCCTAGTATCTCTCAGCTGCCAATCAGAGGCAGGTTCTGAGCCTTCAGTCAGGGCCACTGGAGGAAGTGGCTCGTGATGCTGCTGCCATAGTCCATCCCAGGTCAAGCCCTCTGAGATGCTGGGTTACAGAGTTTTGGATTGGCACTCAGTGAGGGCTGCTTCAAAGCTCCTTCCTTTCTTAAACTTGCTCCTGCAACCACATTCTTTCTGAAGGTCCTTGTCAGTAAGCCGAAATCCCAACCAATTTGCTGAGTCAGGACAAAATGCAAAATTGATGGTACCGAGAGACATTAAACCACCTACAACCTTTTAGACCATGTCAACAGATCATCTGTAGCCTCAACTGCAGAAACATTTCACTAAATCCTCTCTGTTTCTCCACAAAGATTAGGAATGCCCTTCTATCTTTTAAAAACAGACATTGGTCTGGCACCACTTCGGTTCCAGCTGAGGTAGTGGATTCACCTGAGCTAAGCTCTAGAGAGGATCACTTAATCTTCATTCAAGATATATGTCATGAGGACTGTAGATCATGCAGGGACTGCACAATCCCTCTGTGTCGGCAGCGGCTGCATCACGGCCTGGCCCATTGGGAAGAGAGACGGACCCATGGCAATTATAAGGCAAGATGCTGAGGGTGCTGGGGTGGTCTAGGGATACAGGAAAGGAACTATTGGGCATGGAGGCAATTATGAAGGGTTCTTTTTTCCCATGGACCAAACCCATGCCAGTTGCCATGAAGTTAACTCTGATTCATAGGGACTCCTTTGGGCCAGAGTAGAACGACATTCTGTTGTTTTTTTCTATAACTGATTTTGTTGTTGTTGTTTGAAATGCAGCACCAGGCCTTTCTTCAGAGACATTTCTGGCTGGGCTTGAAGCTCCAACCTATGAGTTAGTAGGCAAGTATGTTAACCCACTGCACCACCCAGGGACTCCTCCATGTGACTAAAGAATGACTTAAGGACTTCCCCCACAGACCCAAACCAAAACCAAATCCACTGCCATGGGGTTGACCTCATATATGGCACAATAGACTGGCTCTGCTGATTTTCAGAACTGCACATCTTTACTGGAGCAGAAAACCCTCATCTTTCTCCCAAGGAGTAGCTGGTGGGTTTGAACCATTAACTTTGCCATTAGCAGCAGCCCCACTTTTAACCCAATATACCACCAAGAGTGGTTCAATTTGGAAAAATAGTATGTGATCACCTATCTATGAAGGGAAAACCCTCTCATAGAGTGCACTTACACAAATGAGAAAGAAACGAGTCCCCAAATGCCCGTCTTAATCAACAATCTGGGGAAGGGTGTTCTGGGAAGCAGCTTTCAAATGTGGCTGGAGATTATAAAAATAATCAACCTAATCCCTGTTTTAAAGAGCCCTGGTGGTACAATGGCTAAGGACTGGGTGGCTACACAAAAGGCTGGTAGTTTGAACCTACCCATGGGCTCTAAAGGGGAAAAGACCTGACGAGCTGGTCCCATAACGATCTCAGCCTAGGACACCTTTGGGGGCAGTTCTACTCTGTCCTGTGGGGTCACTATGAGCTGACATCAACTTAAAGACACAAAGCACGTTTGACTGTACGTCACTTGTTGATAGAGCTTGTGCAGAGCATTCTGAGTAGAAAACAGACTCAGGGGCATCTGACATCAACCAGCAACAGTCTCTTTCCTTGAGAAAGACTGTGGAAAGGGATGAGGAGGGAGCTTCCAAAAGCGTGTGGAAAAATGATACGAAAAAATAATGGAATTTTGCCATGAGCTTTTTGAAGCTCTCTTCATGAGAGCTAGTCCTCCATGGAGGTTTCTAGAAAAGTGAAACACAAAAGAAGAGGCTGGTAAGTCCCACTGAACAATTCCAGGGGAGATTGGGACTTGACTCAGAGTACTTGAGCATTCTGGCTTATTCCTCCAAATAGCAAATCAGACTACAACAGGTTCTGAGACTCAGGGAAGGCAAATAAGACACACCAGGCCCATGATTCAGACTTATGGGGAAAGTCACACTGGAGAGGGAAGGCCTCTTTGCCTTGTGTGCCTGACAAGTGTCTCATTTGCCTCATCTAAAACCCAGCCCTGGAAAAAAGGCTAACAGTACCAGCTTCAAACTTGTGTTTGAATCTTGTCTCTGTCACTTATTAACTTAGCCACCTTAAATCCCTTCCTTTAGTTTTCCATCTGTAAATGAGGCACAGTTCCAATCATAGGGCCTACAGTAAATGGCTATTATTAGCTAGGCATGCACTCCTGTTTTCTAGGCGAGAGTCCTCAGCCAGGTTTTTGTGGGAGCTTGTTCTTCAGGGTATTGTCATAGATGAGTGTGTCACCCAGATTCCTCCCCGGGCCAAGAGACTGATTTCCCCAGCTGCTGAGAGAGCCACTGATAGAAAAGGTCCCAGCTATCTGGCCCCTATCAGGATTGCCTCAGCTGATGAGAGCTCCTCCAAGGTCTGCTCCTTCCCCAAACTAACCTTCATCCAACGACTTGTCAATGTAGGGGTATAAATGGCATAGTGGAGGCATTTGACCCCCCCTGTAACTTCACAAAAGGCAATGGAGGAAGATCAAGATAAACAGCCCAAGGCTGATTCCTATGAGACAGAGATCAAAATGCCTCCACCCTCCTTTCTTTTCACAGTTTCTGACACCAACAATCCCTACCATGACACTCTCTTCTTCTCTGCTGGGTTTGATAATCCTTAAGTGGCAATGGCCACACAGAACTCGCAAACAATACTTATGTTTCTGGGGTTAATTGGGGACCTAGCAGGTGACAATTCAGGATCAGAAATGACTGGAGATATAGTTCTTCAGTCAGGACAGTCTCTTCCCAGTGGTGCCCAGAGGCAGAACTTTTTCTGGTCCTTGGCCTCTGCCCTGCAGCTCCTTGACCTCTGCTGTGCTTGGGACCGTGTACAAAGTTCTTTCAACTCTGCTGATAAGTGCGTTGAGGCAGCCCGCTTTGTCTGGAAACCTTGGCCCAAAGACACTCAGCTTTCTCATTCTGTGTGCTGGCGAGCTCCCTGTTCTGGGGTCTTGGTGCTGCTGCCTCTGCTTCCATGAGCTATTTATCTGCCACTGTTTTTCATTGTCTCCTGATGCATCCAGTGTCAGGGATCTCTGTCTCCTGGACAGAGGTGGTGCTCAGAGTAACAATCCTGGGTCCAAAGAGCACACTCTACTGCTGGCTCGTCTTTCTCGGTGCTCTTGAAACTCCACTTTCTGCTTCTGAGTTAACTCACCCAGGATGACCAAACCGACCAATTCCTACATTAGGGGTCTACAGGTCTTATTTGAATGGTCTCACCTCTTCGAGGATGCCATGCACCTTACTGATATTATTAGCATGCTATCTACTTCCCTCGGTGGCATAGTTCCACCCTGTCATTGGTAGGAGTAACAAAGACTATAGCTAGAGGAGAACTAGTAAGCAATTCGCTGCAACGTGTTAGGCTACAAAGTCCCAGGCTACTGGTCACCACTTGGCCAGGTCCCAGTTACAGAGCTCCCTGTGATGGCTCCTTTTGCATATCAATGTGGCGAGGCTATGGTGCCCAGTTTTTTGGTCAAACAAGCATTCATCTATTTGCTCTTGTTTTTTAAACATTTTATTAGGGGCTCATACAACTCTTATCACAATCCATACATATACATACATCAATTTTATAAAGCACATCTGTACACTCTTTGCCCTAATCACTCTCAAAGCATTTGCTCTCCACTTAAGCCCTCCGCATCAGTTCCTCTTTTTTTGTCCCCTCCCTCCCCCCTCCCCCCTCCCTCAGGAGCTCTTGACAATCCACAG
Organism: Tenrec ecaudatus; assembly: GCF_050624435.1. NCBI lineage: Eukaryota > Metazoa > Chordata > Mammalia > Afrosoricida > Tenrecidae > Tenrec > Tenrec ecaudatus. The sequence goes on along the minus strand of NW_027457650.1, from coordinate 1,117,692 downwards.
ATTGTTATTTTGTCATCTCTTGCCCTTTCCAGAGTCTCCCTTCCCCCCTTCTCGGCCGTCCATCTCCCAGGGAGGAGGTCACATGTGGATCCTTCTAATCAGTTCCCTCTTTCCATCCCACTCAGCCTCCACTCTCCCAGTATCACCCCTCACACCCCTGGTCCTGAAGGTATCATCCACCCTGGATTCCCTGTGCCTCCAGCTCCCATATGCACCAGTGTACAGCTTCTGCCCTATCCAGTCCTGCAAGGTAGAATTTGGATCCTGGTAGTTGGGGAGAGGAAGCATCCAGGATCTGGGGGAAAGCTTTGTTCTTCATCGGTACTACATCACACCCTGACTGACCCATCTCCTCTCCTAAAGCCCTCTATGAGGGGATCTCCAGTGGTCGACATTTGGGCCTCTGGTCTCCACTCTGCACTTCCCCCTTCATTCTCTATGGTATATATATATATATATATATACATATACCCATATACACACAGATATATATATATATATATATATATATATATATATATATATATATATATATATATATATATATATATATACATGTATATATTCTTTCTTTTTTGCATGATGCCTTATACCTGGTCCCTTTGGCACCTCATGATCGCACCGGCTGGTGTGCTTCTTCCAGGTGGGCTTTATTGCTTCTGAGCTAGATGGCCGCTTGTTCACCTCATCTATTTGCTCTTATGAAGGAGTTGGTCTCAAGCAAAATAGAATACCTTCCATAATGTGGGAAGGGGTAAACCTATCAGCCAAAGGCCTTTAGTGCAGAAAGGGAGTTTCCCTAGGGTGTGTTCTGACCATTCTTATTCTTGTCTTTTCCCATCACCTAACCTATGGATTTTAGGATGAACATCTGCAGAGCTCTTTAGGCTGTTGCCTGACCTATGAATTTGGAACTTGCCATTCCCCTATGTGAGCCAATTCCTAGAAATAAGCCTCACTCTATGGGGCTCTGGTGTCGTAGTGGGTGGCCCATTGGGCATCCAACAGCAAGGACATCAGTTTGAAAACACCAACGGCTCCTTGAGGGAAAGATGAAGCTTCGTAATCTCCTGAAGAGTTACAGTCTCCAACGCCCAAAAGGTCAGTTCTATACTGTTTTACACAGTCACTTTGAGTCCACCTTGATGGCAATGAGTGGCCGGTGCAGTGGTTAACCATAGGAGCCCTGGTGGATATATCAAATATCTCCAGTTACAGCTATATAACTGGTTTGGTTTATCTAGGGAACACTGACTATGACACTCTCCATAGGCAGGGCTGAGACCTCTGTTGAGATTTCCCTCTTGTGCCCTTCCTTGATTCCCCCCACAGGTGCTTATTCCCTGAGCATTCCTCAATAAATGTCAGGAATCCAGAACTAATTCCATCACAGTGTCTCCTTCTTCCAGGGAGTCTGAATGGCTTCTGGGGAGTATGAACTACAGTCTCCATCCAACTTCCTCCTTCTATTTCTATGCTCCGGATCTTATTTGGGGCTCATTTGGTTGTAAACAGGCAAAGAGACCAGTACTTGGAAGAGAGAATCCTAGGAAAATGGAAAGGTGGGGAGAACAAGAGGACAGCTGGCTCTGTCGACCGTTCCTGACCACCACTGGCATGTTCCTGTGTTCTTTGTGTCTGTCTCTCAGGGCACATGCTGTAATCTCACAACATAGAGCGCCTCCTCCACGTGGCGGGACATGTGCTTCTGAATTATGCTTCTTAGATGCCAGGCCACTTGCAAAAGCGGGACATTCCTTTTCGTTTTTTGGTTGGAAATGTTCCAGAAAAAGCGTCTAGTTGACCCATCTTATGTCAGTGTCTCCACTGGGCCAATGAAAACAGCCTTGTGACCATATTGAAATGTGGTGTCTTCCCCAGGGAACTGATATTTCAGCCAGTGAGGTAGTTCACAGGGACAGATAAGAAAGGGGGTTGGGACAGATTAAAATAATAATAATGTCTATTTGCAAAGAATAGGGCCTTATTATTTTTCGGATGCCCCCCATCTGAACACCCTACCACTGAATATAGGCAGGAGGTAGGGCCCACCTGTCACTTAAGCAGCTAAAAATGTACAGCACTTGCTGTAGCAGCTGCTAATGTGCCCATGTATTAGCACTTGGCACCCACCACTCCCAAAAATGCCAATGGTCTCACAGGAAGCACATGTAACTCCCCACACAGGGAACAGTCATTGAGCAGACAGGGGAGTTGACATCCTCCAGGACCTAATGCCACTTTAACCAATGACACATGAGGATAGGTGGAGCCACACTCCAGTTCCCTCAGCCTTTGGGTGGGACAACTACAAGAGGATTTATACTGTCTCTGGGAACCTACTCAATGACATTTCTTTATCGGCCCCTTCCCTTTGCTCGATCAGTATTACCCTTCTTTACTGGTCCTTCCTGGAGGCACCTCCCAAAGAAACAATAGTCTAGCTGCCATTCCAATTCTAGTGGATTCCAATTCTTGGTGATCGCATTCATGTGAGTCAATCAGAACTGTGCTTTCTGCAGATTCTTTCTCTCCCCTTTTTAAGAGTAGTTTTAAGGACATTGTGGAAGCTTCCCACCATCCAGTTCCAGAACATTTTCATCGACCCTGCAGCCATTAAGCAGTCATTCCCCATTGCCCCTCCCACCCCACCCTGGGAAACCACCAATCTACTCTATGGCTCTACGGGATTTACCTGTCCAGCATTTTCCCTCTAAATGGACTCACAATACATGGCATTTGGTGTTTGGCGTCTTTCACTTCATGTCTTGCGTTCACCTGTGTTACAGAGTCTGTCCGAATCAAAGGCCTTAGTTTTCTTGTGGCAGACTATATGTATACACCATTCTGTGTAGATCATATTTTCTCTATTCTTCTACTGATGGGTATTGTTGGCTTAGTGTTTACCTTTTGCCCATAGTGATTAGTGCAGCATCCATCTGGGTACTCTTCTTTCATTCTTTTAGATATGCACTTGGGAATGGACTCCCTGGATCAGCCGGCAAGGGTTCATGACCAAGTGGGTTATGTTGGGCTGCTAACCGTAAGGTCAGCATTTTGGACCCTTTAGCTACTGCGAGATAGAAATGCTCTCATAATGATCCACAGCCCCCCAGACCCACCAGCCGCAATTCTACTCTGTCCTTTCGGGTTGCTGTGAGTCAGAATCGACTCGATGGCAGTGGTAGTGAAGAAGCCAGCGACTTGAGAGTGGAACCAGGGACCGTGGAGAATTCTGGCAGTAGCCATGGTGTCCTCACTACCCAGATGCCAGCAGCCACGAGTGAACAAAGGAGGCACAAGCAAGGTTCTCGCTGACTTCATGCTGGCGACCCGGCTGCCCCTGCTTCCTCAAATGCCATTTCCTCAGCTTTACTGACAACGGGGTGTACTCCCTAGTATCATGTCACCAACTCTTTCAATGGTCCACCTAGCCAGGTGTGATTCCAGACACTCACTGTGAAGCCACCATCAGCGAAGGTGGCTGCCCACCTCATTTGTACACATGCAAAGAATGTGATCATTCTTGGCACTGGTGTCCTTAGTCATCCTGGTTGGTATATTTACATCCTTGGGGAGCTGGGTCAGTGAGCAAGCGCTTCTCAAGGTGCCCATATGATCTGTTTACTGAGAGTGCCAGCCCAAGGATCTGACTTGCCACCCACAGTGAACGCAACTCTGAGGCAAAGGGGAAGGCTTCTTTCTAACTGGGAGACCAGCAGGTCTTCTGCAGACATCACTCCCCTGCAGCACTCTGATCCGAGGCCTTTCATATTCCAAAGAGCAGCAATAAGATTCCCATCTGCCACCCAGTCAGACTCACATGTGAGAATTCTCTTTTCAGAGCAAGACAGCCAATGCAGTGAGCTGGGTAAAGGGGCAGTCTCACTCTGAGGAGACTCAGCCAGGAGTGTAGGGACAAGGAGTGAAATGTGCAGCTTCCAGCTGCCACCCAAGCCTCCGTAGTGCAGTGGCATGAGAGCAAAGAGATAGTCCTTTGTGACTCTTTGACCTCCTTCCTGGCCTTGGTGGAATTAACACTGCTCAGTGCCAGTCTCTTCTGAATATACAGAAAAGATAGCTCAGAAAAGAATAGAGTTAAATAAGAGCAGGACAGAGTAAGGTGGCTTCATGGTGTTGCATTTGTGTGTCTCAGAGCCCATCCTGGCTCACAGTGACCCTCTGTGACAGAGAAGAACTGTTCCACAGATTTTTCTAGGCAGAATTTTAAGGAAATGTACCTAGCAGCACAGTGGTTGCATGTGCCGCTGTAACAGAGAGACTGGCAGTTTGAACTCACTGATCCCCATCGAGAGAGTGAAGACGTGACTGCCTGCTCCCATGAAGACTCCTAGCCTGTTGTTGTCTGTCCATTTGTGGTGCTGTGGTGAGTTGTGTGTTACTGTGATGCTTGAAGCCATGTGACTGGTATTTCAAATGCTAGCAGGGTTACCCCAAGTGAAGAGGTGTCAGGGAAACTTCCAGGCTAAGAACACAATACAAAGAAGGGTTCCACTGCCCACTTCAGAGGAAGTAGCCGCTGAAAACCCTAACACTATAGCACAGTGTGCCTTTCCTTCCCGTCACAGGGAGTCAGAATCGCCTCAATGGCACATAACAACCAACAACACCTTTGAGGAGGGAAATCTCCTTCAGTAGGGCTGGGTGAGTTTAAACTGGGTGGCTTCTTGGTTAGCACTTGAGCTCTGAATCATCTCACCACCAGGCTACCATCTTTATGATGCAGGCAAATAAAACCATCTTGGTCCTGCTCGGTATTGCCAGCGTCATCATGCTCTTTCTCCCATAAGCACATGTCTGGTGGTTGGACCACAGCAAACCTGGTTGAAACTATTTCCTCATCACCACGTGTGTGTCAGAGTAGAAGTGAACCATGAAGTTTTCTTTGATTAAAAACATTTTTATTGTGATTTGGGTGAAGGTTAAAGAGCAGCTCAGCTGTCCATTGAGCAATGCATACACATTTTGTTTCATGTCATTGACAGCAATTCCCACAATGTACCATCACTTCCCCCACATCTTCTTGTTTCTTGTCTCCAAGCTTCCTTCATTCTCAACTTTTTTGAACTTCATTCTTGGGGGAATGCTGTCTTTTGATCTCATGTGATCTATTATTCTACGGTATTTTTATGTCTCTAATGTCATTGTTCCCATTGTAGAACTGTCTATTGTTTGGTTGAACATCGAGCCATGATGAGTTCAGTTCCAGACCTGCAGGGTAACTAAGCACCATAGTCTTGCAATTTCACCAGCCTTTATCCAAACAGTAAGCTTGGTGTTTTATCATGATTTTGAGTTTTGCCCCACATTTCCCTTCTACTCTAATCAAGCCCCTCTAATGTGATCTCTTTCATAGCAGTCGATAGTGGGAGCTAGGCACCATCTAGTTCTTCTGGTCTCCAGTGGTGGAGGGTGATCGTTGCTTGAGTCACTAGTCATTGATTCATTGTGCCCAATCAGTTCTCCTCTTCTGCTGTCCTCTGGATGGAGAGAGACCAACTGTTGACCCTTTCCTGATTGCTCAGGAACTTTGAAAATCCCAGAGACGATGGTCCTGATCCCCCAGGCTCAACAACTCATTCCCTCACAGTTTTTGCATCTGTCTCAGAGATTTTTTCCACCCCCACCCCGTTTTATGACATTGGTCCCTGTATGCTCCACCATATACCTGGATCTATTTAACAACCAAGGTCAATACATTCTATAAACTTTTCAATGGCCGAGGATTCTGAAGAAGATTGCCAGGCTTCTCTTTCACAGCTCCTCTAAGTGGGTTGGGAATGACAACTTTTCCCTTAATAGCAGAGCTCATTAACTGTTTACACCCCTAGATACTTCTTACTCTTAGAAAACTCACTGCCATCGAATCCATGCTGACTCACAGCCAACTTATAGGGCAGCGTGCAACTGCTCTTTGAGTGTCTGAGACTCGAAGTCTTTATGGGAGCAGAATGCCTTACCTTTCTCCCACAAAGCAGCTGGTAGTTTCAAACTGCTGATATAGCAATTAGCAGCCCAACTTGTAGCTACTAGGCCACAAAGGCTCTTTTTCTTCTTAGGCTGAGCTTTGCTGAAGGTCGTCCGACATGGCCTCTCAGCTTAAGTAAGGGGTCCCAAGCTACAGGCTGCACAAGTTGCTCCCTGAAACACGTGGCCTGGGCCCCCAATGTGGGCACACAGAAAGCCAGTTCACCTCTCAGGGATTTGGCAGAGCCGCAGCACAGCAAGGGTCTCCCTGAAAGCCCCTCCACCCCATGCCCAGAACCTCCCCCAAACTCACCCCTGCTCCAGGCTGCTGGTACTCACTGTAGGTCTTGTCACCACTGCTGGGCCCTGGGGGCAGTGCTGGGCCACCACTCCAGCAGGCTTTCCGCTAGTGGGGCAGGCTGCCCCCTGGTGGCCACCATCTTGACTTGGTGCAGAAACATTGCAAACTTGGTTAAGAGGAGCGGAGAAGAGAGGAGAGGGGTCACAGGGGGCCCTGGCTGGTGGGCTGTGAGACACCTCAGTGAGTGACTGGGCAGGGCAGGACTGGACAGCCACAGAACTTGCCCCTCTACGCAGAGAGGGGAATAGGAAGCCACAGCTGTCCTCAGTCCAGACTGATGTTCCCCATCAGCCCCTTGTGCATGCAGCCCACCATCCACCACCCGTCTTCATTCGGCTCCAGGGCACCTTCCTTGCCCCTAGCCCCTTCCTCACTAGGGTGTGCTCATAGTCCTCTCTCCTCTGGCAACCTGCTGCTGGCTGCTCAGCCAGCTCTGCAAGTCCTAGGCTTCCCTCAGGAAGCCCTGCAGTGCCAGCATCCTCTTCAGATCCTGGCCCCTGTGGTGACAGCCTGAGTCCCCCAACAGTTAGTGTGCATGTGTCCACACTCTGCAGGACAAGGGACCCAATCAAACGGGCTGCCTGAAGGACAAGGTTCTTCATGGTCTTTGCCCAGGCTGCTCCTCTGGATTCAAGAAGCCAACCCAGGCCAGGGGTAGTTGGGGCTGGCGAGGGTGTGGCTGTGGGGAAGGGCAGGTGACTGGAGCCAGGGAGCCGAGCCCCTGCAGGCTCTCCTCAAAGGTTTGTGGGAAGAGGAAACAGTGAAGGCCTCATCTTTTCCTGACACGTGTCTACAGGCCTCTGTCACGGTTCTCTTCAAGGCAGGGGTAGCATCTAGGGAAATAAGCAACCCCAGCCAGTTTTCTGGTACCCACGGATGCAGTGACCCTCACTGTTGGGCTGCCAACTACCGCAGTGTCTGCAGCTGCTTCCAGAGCCTCCCCTGCATCACACCCAGCTGCTCTGAGACCTCAGTTACAAGGATCTACATATAACTTCCTCCCTGGGGGATGGACAACAGAAAAGTGGGTGAAGGGAGACAAAATATGTAAGATCTGACAAATTATCAAGGGTTCATGAGTGAGGGGGGAACAGGGAGGGCGGAGAAAAATGAGGACATGATGCCAGGCCTTAAGTGGAGAGCAAATGTTTTGAGAATGAAGAGGGGAATGAATGTACGGATGTGCTTTACACAACTGATGTATGTATGGATTGTGATAAGAGTTGTATGTGCCCCTAATAAAATGATTTAAAAAAATTAAATCATTTAAATTTCTTAGGACAATGCCATTTGTATTTCAACGCAACATTCACGAAAGCTATTTTTTCACCTTCACTATCTTCTATTTAGTTTTAGATAGAGCAAAAGCAATTCTTATGCCTTTGTATGAGATGTAACGAAGTAGACATAAATTTATGCATAATTAAAAATTTGAATGAACAAAATATTTTGTTAAAGAATTTGAACTTTTGTGAAAATCATAGAAAGCATATAACATTTTATTGAAGGGTTGGGAATTGTTTCCTCTATTTTATTCTAGTATTTGGTCTGAGGTTCTTACGGTATATTCTGATTGTTGTCATGTAAGAGAATGTACATTCCATATAAGAGAAAACTTTCCTTATAATATTTTCCTATCCTTTGCTTCCTGCTGAATCTCTCATTTGTTCTTTTATCATTTTTTTCCTATAAAAACCCAGGCTGCTTAATTTTATTCTTATTAATCATTTATATAAGTTAGGAAAATATTTATTATATATACATTTTTATTAAAAATCATTTCTTGGAGACTCTTACAACTTTTGTTGCAATCCATATTGATTGCATCAGGCATTTTGTACATATGTTGCCTTCATTCATTTATAGACATTTCTTTCCTTTTCTTTTTTAAAATCATTTTATTGGGACTCATACAACTCATCACAATCCATACATACACCAATTGTTTAAAGCACACATATACATTCGTTGCCTTCATCATTCTCAAAATTTGCTTTCCGCTTGGGTTCCTGGAATCAGCTCATTTCCCCTTTCCCCTCTCCCCCTCTCACCCTGCTCCTCTTCCCTCATGAACCCTTAATAATTTATACATTAATATTTTCTCTTATCTTACACTGTGCGGCGTCTCCCTTCACCCAATTTTCTGTTGCCCATCTCCCAGGGGGGAAGTTATATGTAGATCCTTGTGATCGGTTTCCCATTTCTACACCCACTTCCCTCCCAGCATCGCCACTCTCACCGCTGGTCCTGGGGGTTCATCTGTCCTGGATTCCCTGTGTTTCCAGTTCCTGTCTGTACCGCTGTGTATCTTCTGGTCTAACCAGGTTTGCAAGGTAGAATTGGGATCATGAGAGGTGGGGGAAGGAAGCGTTTAATAACTAGAGGAAGGTTGTGAGTTTCATTATTGCTACACTGAACCCTGAGTGACTCAACTTCCCAATACCCCTCCGCGAGGGATGTCCAGTTGTCTACAGGTGGGCATTGGTCCCCCGTCATGCACTCCCCTCATTCATGATGATATAATCCCCCCTCCCGCCTTTGTTGCTTTAAAACTGGTCCCCTCAGCCCTTCATGATCACACATGTTGGTGTGATGCTTCCATGTGGGCTTTGTTGCTTCTGGGCCAGCTTGTTTACTTTCAAGCCTCTAAGGCCCGGGACGATATATCGCTTGATAGCCGGGCACCATTGCCTTCTTCACCACACTTACTTATGCACACATTCATCTTCAGCGTTTATGTGGGGAAGGTGATCACACAATGATGGTTTTTGTTCTTTGGTGTCTGCTACCTGGTCCCTTCAACACCTCGTGCTCACTTAGGCTTGTGTACTTCTTCTCTGTGGGCTTTGTTGCTTCCGAGCTAGATTTCAGCCTGTTTGCCTTCAAGCCTTTAAGACCCCCAGAGTTTCATTATATTGTGCAGAGAGTGGCTATGAGCCAAACCCACTCGACTGCACCCAACAACAATAACCACAGGACTTGTGCTTCTAACAATATGCTGAAGAAGACCTTAAGAGAATCTCCCCTTCGTTTAGAGCAGCGGCTCTCGACCTGTGGGTCGTGTCTACTTAGGGGGTCAAACAGCCCTTTCATGGGGTGGCCTTAATTATAGCAGTAGCAAAATGACAGCTATGATGTAGCAACAAAAATAATTTTATGGTTGGTTGGTCACGACTACATGAGGAACTGGATGAAAGGGTCGTGAGTAAGAATGTTGAAAACCACTGTCCAAGAGGGAGACTCAATTCTTGATACAGTTGACGGGCAACAAAATAGACTCAGCCCCAATATAGATGGGATAGCACAGTGGCTGCAACAATAAACACAAGCCAAAGAAACATTGCAATGATGGCACAAGACGGGACAGTGTTTCATTATATTGACATAGAGTTGCTATGAGTCAAAACCCCCAAGAGAAAAAACGGGACTTGTTTTTCTAACAATGTACCTAAGTAGACCTTAAGAGAATCTCCTTTTAGTTTAGCGCAGCGGGCCTCAAACTGAGGGTCGTGACCCCTTTTGGGGGATGAATGACCCTTTCACGGCAGTGGACCGTTCATTAAAGTGGAAAAATTAGAGTTATGATGTAGCAATGAAAATAATTTCATGATTTGGCAATCACCACTACATGAGGAATGGTATGAAAGAGTCGTGGCATTAGGAAGGTTGAGAACCACTTCCCTAGAGGAAGACAGAATTCTTGGTAGAGTAGAAGGGCAGCAAAGGAGAGGCAGCCCCTACAAGATTGATTAGCCCAGTGGCTGCAACAATGAGCACAGGCAAATGACCAACTCTGAGTATGGCATTGGACTGAGCAGCATATCATTATATTGTGCATAGAGTTGCTGTGACCAGAAACCCACTTGACAGCACTCAACAAAAATAACTACAGGACTTGTGCTTCTAACAATATGGTGAAGTAGGACTTCAGAGAAAGTCCTTTAACTTTAGAGCAGCAGTTCTCAACTCCCATAGTTCCCATAGTAACCTGGACCAATTGGTGGGAGGAATGGGCAGATATAGGCTGCATTGGGGTTTCAGTGCTTGGTGGAGGTGAAGGCTGACGTGTTTAGAGTGGAGAGAGGAAAACAGCCTGTTGGGGAAATGTTATTGGAGATGGCTTTGAGACTAGCCTCTACTGGTCTCTTGCTCCTCACTCTCCTCTTGGTAGCAGCACGTGTGTTCCCCTCCCCACCATCCCCTCATCCCAACTTGGAGCCCTTCTGGCTATTATTTCCTTATGGAAAAGCTGTCAGCTCATCATCCTGCTTTCTTCCATTCATGCTTCTTTAGCTCCGTGTTGACTTCTAACAGGAGAGAATCAGAAAAGTTAAGTCCCCACCCCACAGGGCCTTTGCTGAAGGAGACTGCAATCTGTGTACGGAATATCTCCTAGCTCACTCTCTCACTTCTCCCTAATAGATTTTTCCTGCCACTGCTCCTGGCTGGAGGGGATGGAGAGTTCAAGTGATGCCACAGAAGTCACAGCAAAAGAACCAAGGCACACGGAGGACCATTCATGAGCTGGAATATGATAGAAGCTCTTGAATGGGAAGCCACCATTCTGGCAGTAAACACGCACCTGTGGACCCTCCCAGTTCTAAGGCTTTAGTGTTGTCCCACCTGAATGAGTTATCCCTGGGTGAGTTCCTCCTGAAAGCGAAAGAGTGTTTATCCTTCTTTATCTTTGAAGCTATGCCTTCTATACCTACTGGATCCAGATATTGAGGATCTTCTCTTCCTGATTCCTGAACTCAACTGTGCTGATTGATAGCTGCATGGCCAAGGATCCGGACACAGCTCCGGATTCTCTGTTCGCTCTGTTTAGCCACCATTGGTTTCCTTTTGTCTAATTGTGCAACAGAAATCTCGGGGGATGCTTTATTCGAAAGTTCTTCCACTTCCCTAAAGGCGGGTATAGAGAAAGGCAAAGTTAACTTGAGTCTCTCCAGCACACACTAGAACCCCAAGGGGGCTGCATAAGTCTCATCCAAAAGTGGAGATCTGCTGCCTCACCCCTAGACTGGGAACCCATCATGGGTAGGGGCCAAGTGCTCTTTCTATCTGGACCTTCAGGGTCTTCTCAGTGCCTGGCTCATAGAGGAAATGAACAATGCTTTTTTCTTCTTAACAAGTCATAGATTTACTATTGTTGTTAGGGTCGGTCCTGTTGGTTCCCACTCATAACAACCCTATGTCAAACAGAACACAATGCCACCCGGTACCATCATCACAATTGTTCTTATGTTTGAGCCCATTACTGCAGCCCCCATGTCCATCCAGCTCATGAGAGACTTCCTCTTTTCCATTGCCCTTCCAGTTTACCAAGCATGATGTCCTATTCCTGGGCCTGGTCTCTCCTGACAACATGTTGAAAGTACATATCCAAAGGGTGACAAAATCTGGCCATCCTTACTTCTAAGGTGCATTTGACCTGTGCTTCTTCCAAGACAAGTTTTTATTGGTGCTTCTGGTAGTCCATAGTACTTTCTATGGTTCTTTTTTCCTAGCACCGTAATTCAAATGCATCGATTCTTCTTTGGCCTGCCTTATTTAATCTCCAAATTTTACATGCATAGGAAGTGTTTGAACATACTATTGCTTGTGTCAGATGCACCTTAGTTCTCAAAATAACATCCCTGCTTTTCAATACTCTAAAGAGGTCTTGCGAATATTTAGCCAATACAATGCAATGCATTTATTAAGCTCTTGACTGCTGCTTGCATGAGCGTTGATCATGGATCCAAGGAAGAGGAAATCCTTGACCACCTCACAATTCTACATCTAAGTATATACCTCAAAGAATAACAAACAGAGACTCAAAGAGATAGTGGTATACAAGTTCACTGCAGCACTACCCACAATAGCTGAGAGGTGACTATTACCAAAGTGCCCAGGGCCCGAAGAATGGATAAACCAAACAATATCTAAGTCATACAATGGAATATTATACAGCCTTTAAAAAGGAATGATGTTTTGGAACATGCTACACCATGCAGGGACCTTGAACACCTTCTGCTGAGTGAAACAAGTCAGACCATAATGAAATTGATATAAAATATGCAGAATCCATAGGGAAATCCATAGACAGCAAGCAGAGTCACGGTTGATAAGGATTGGGTGACGAAAGCAATGGGGAGTGACTGGTTAATGAGCATTGACTGTGTCTCCATTCAGAGTGATCCAAATGTTGGCCTGATCCTATATTCGATTTGCATGGAGCCCCTGCCCTCTCCTGAGGGGTAGCCTCAGCAAAGGCACTGGCAGGCTCAGAATCTTGGTTTCCTGACCTGTGAGTGTGCTGGAATGATTAGATGGAGTAATAAATAATGACACTGATCACAACCAATAATTATACAGCACTTACTATGGGCCAGACATTGTTCCCCAGCCGTTCTTCTAGCAGGCACACAAATACAATGCCCTTGGGGCCTAACAGAAACTCAGATTCCACTTCAGCAGGTCTGAAGCAAGCTGCGAGAAATGGAGTTTCTAATGGGGACAACAGTGAGGATCAGGATTCTCAGAAGGATTGAGGCATTTGAATGGCAGTGATGGCAAAGACCGTGTGTGGAGTATACTGTGTGTGGCCACGAGAATGAGCAAATCAGTCCTGGAGGAAATTGAGCCAGGACACTCTTCACAGGATGTTCTTAGAAGAGAGAATGGCAAAATGTTGTCATGCTGATTTTGGTCATGTCGTTAGGAAAGACCAGTTGCGAGAAGAGGACATCATGTGGATCTGGGGAAACTCTTCATGACACGGACTGGCACCATAACCGCAACAATGACCTCAAACCTGCCAATGGGCAGGAAGATGGCATAGGATCTGGCAGTGATTTTTCCTATCACACCTATGGTCAAAAGGAGTCAAATTTGACTTACTGGAGACTAACAACAACAACAAGGTCTTTTTATCTATTGATGCATTCAATCTCAACCTCGAACACAAAACCTAAGCACTATTTTTCACTTCCCTTCTACACACAGAGCGCAAAGGGGATTCAATGATTTGTCCCAGGTCATGGAGCTAGAAGGACATAGAGCCAGGTCTGGACAATGGAGCGATCTGACAACAGAGACATTAAACATAAGCAGGGCTTTGTCTCCCACAAAGATCATAGGCATAACCATAGTGGACTTGGCACAAGTCCTGTTGCATGGCAACCTTTTAGCAGATAGGTCCTATCTTAGTGCCATCCAGTTGACAGCACGTCAGCGACTGTATAGGACAGGGTAGAACTGTCTGTGGGTTTTTGACACGAAATATTTACAGCATTAGAACTCCTAATCTTTCTCCCACAAAAGTCCCTATGATTGTTAGTAATTTGGTCAGAAGTCACTTTAATGGTGACCAAATCCTTCCTTTTTTGGGATTCAACATTATACCCCACTGCTTCTAATAGCTCCTCGCCCCAAACCAAAACAGGCTTGAGAGACTTGATTCTGACTCATGGTGCCCCCATATGTGCATTGCATAGGACTTTCAAGACTATAGGCTTTAAGCAGGTTGCCAGGCCTTTCCTCCATGGTGTCCCTGGGTGGGTTCCAACGGCAAATGATTTGTTAAATAGTTGTGTGTGGAACTGTTTGCCCCCCTTCAGGAACTCCAATATCCTTGCAGCCCTCTATTCACAAAGGACTGTCCTTCCAACCAAGAGCTCAGAGTGCTTGTTTTCTCTCTCTTATTTTCTTTACACCAAGTTGTTTGGGACTCCCCAGCAGCTGGGTCCCAGGGACATATTTATATGTAATTATGACCCTGTCATCTACAACATGATCATGATAAATGGAGAAAAGGCTGAAGTGATCAGGGCTACCTTCTTTCTGGAGTCCACAATAAATGATCATGCGAGCCCCGGTCAAGAACTCAAGGGATGTATTGTATTGGGTAAATCTGCTGTTTGAGATCTCTTTCTTTTTTACTTTTTTTGCAGCTGGGAAAGAGAGAGGGGAGATGGGCTGTTCTCCCAAGTTGGGGTCCCTGCAGGGGCACCCCCCATTCAAACCTGGCCAACTCCACTCGGGAATAGAGTTCCCTGCCACTTCTGTAGAACTGCCCTGTGGAAGGACCAATGTCCTAAAGGTTCAGAATGGAGAAGACAAGTTTCAAGAGCTACAGCCTAGCCCCTTACAGCCAGAGTGATACGCAACAAGGGCGCCCACAGGCACTTTCTAGGGATCTTAAATAGTTGGGGCTTAAGGAGAGTGGCATGGGGCTCTAGCAAGCTAGGAGCCCATCCCAGGCTGGGGTTACATATCCCAAGCCCTTGATGGGGAGGCCTCAGGTAAGCAGTGGGCCCAATGGAGTTCTGGGTATGTGGGCCTGGGGGAGGGGGGAGACGCCTTTGGGGCTGGACCAAACCAGGGCTTCCCAAGTGGGATGGGGTGCAGGTGCCTGGGCAGAGTCCCTCTTCCTCTCCATCCTCCATGGCCAGTCAGGCTAACACAAGATCTTGGGCAGGCAGGGGGCCTGGGGCAGTGCCCAGATGAGCCAGGGGCTAGCTGGGCAGGGGGTGTTTCTGGGTAGGCAGAGGGCCTCGGGCAGGGTCTTTGTGGCAGGCCCAGACCCAGGTGGGCAGGGACCTGGAACAGGGATCCCAGGTGTGTGCCCGGCCTGGACTGGACCCAGGGTTGGCAAGGGCCCTGATGCAGGTTCCTGGGTGGGCAGCGGGCCCAGGGTAGAGTCTTGGTGGTGAGTAGGCCCAGGGTGGGGGCAGGGGGTCTGGAGTGTGGTCCTGTGTTTGTCAGCTGGGCAGGGCGAGAATCCTGGTGGCTGGCCAGGTGCCTGGTGGGCTGCAGACCCACATCAGGGGTCATGGTGGCAAGGCCCTCCCTGGTGGGCAGGAGTCTGGGAAGGGGCGGGAAGGCTGCAAAGGCCACACCTGGTCTTTGAAGTCCTAGGCCTTGTGCATTAGGTCATTATGGCCCATGGAGGCAGTGCGGCTCCGATGTTGGCTCACAGCCTTCAGAGCTTGGCTCGCTCAGCTCCTGAGCCCTTGACCTCTATAGGAAGTGCTGGCTGGCCTCCTGTCATGTTCTCAATAGGCTCCAGCTGCTGCCAAGTAGGCCAAGCCTAAAGGGGCCATGACCTTCCACCTGTGCGCCCCTCCTCCTCACCCTTAAAGGGGCCGCGTGCTGCCGCCAGAGACCTCTTTCAAAAGTGTTCTTCAAAGTGTTTAAGAGCAAGAATGTTACATTAAGGTGCACCTGACTAAAGCCATCTTAGTCATATTTTCTATGGCCTTCTATGCACGTGAAAGTTGGACATTGAAAAGGAAGATCAGAGAAGAATCAATGCATTTGAATTGGGAGGCTGGTGAAGAATATTGAAAGTATTATGAACTGCCAAAGAACAAAAAAATGTGGGTTAGAAGTACAGCCAGAATACTCCTTAGAAGCCAGGATGGTGAGGCTTCCCCTCACGTACCTTGGACATACTGTTAGGGAGAGACCAGTCCCTGGAGGAGGAAGGATGTCTTGCTAGGTGAAGCAGAGAGGCAGTGAAAATGAGGAAGAACTTCGGCCAATGGATTGATACAGTGGCTGCAACAAGGGGCTCAAACATAACAACAATTGAAAGGATGGGGCAGGACTGGGTTTTGTTTCGTTCTATTATCCATAGGGTGGCTAGGGGTTGGAACTGACTCAATGGCATCTAACAGGAGAAACAATGTCTACACCCACTACTAACAGGACAGGAAGTTTCCCAACCCCTCTCATCTCTCAACCCCAGGAACAGAGATGCCACCTTCCTTCTAGCTGTATTCCCAGTATCTAGAACAGAGCTCAGCAATGAAGTACCTAACAAACCAGAAGTAGCTTTTACTTAGCCCATGCTTCAGAGGTCTCAGTTCCCAAGTCCCAAAACAATGACATCATTGTTGTTGTTTGTTGCCATCAAGTCGACTTCCAGTTACACCTGCGTCACACCTGCCTACCTAGAATCCCACCTTATGACAATAAGCCAGAACAATGATTCTTGCCCACGGTGTCTGCAGACTATGACTCACCACTCTGAAGGGATGTCATGTAAATGTTGAACTGCTAGTTCAAAGGTTGACAGTTCAAACCACCAGCTGCTTCAAGGAAAACGATGAGGCTGTCTGTTCCAGTAATGTTGGACAACGTTGGAAAACTTACATAGGGTCTCCATGAGCTGGAATTGACTGGACAGTAATGGGTTTTCTGTACCTGGAATGATGATGCGACCAGAGAAAGAATGAGAGGGAAGTCTGAAAAAGAAGCACTGACCTGCCCTCCATCGGGCTGTTTTGTGATTTTTTTTTTGCAGCAGATGGTTCGAAGGGAACAGGGAATGAAGAGGCGGAGTGCATGGCACAGTTGAGGGCTATTTGCCATTCTGACCAAGTGCCTCTGTGAGAAAGGGGGGAGGGGAGGCTTGACCTGGATCTTGATCAAAGCCCAAGAAAATATATGAATTTCCAGAATGAGAGATGTTTCCCAAGTCAGGGTATTAACAGGAGCTGACAGCTCTCACCTCTGACCCTGTGGGGTCTTGTTCAAAGAATCTCCTGGACTGGGTGGGAGGTGGGTGGTTAGGCAGAGAGACAAAGAGAGAGTCAAACTAGGAACTCTGGCTCTTTCCCAGCCTGAGCCTGAGCCCCTGAGCCTCCTCAACTCCACTCTCCCCCTTCCCCGGCCCCCCACAGGGACACCTTCCAGAGGTCTTCCTGTACCCATATGTAGGTTTTGGCTCTTCCTGCTTTTGGCTCTGCTCAGTGGCAGGGCATTTGAAGGGTGGTTTTGGGATTTGTACAGTTGACATTAGGGTAAATGCGTGATCATTTCTTAAATTTATCCTACTGCAGCTTTAGGCTGTGTTTCCAAACTCCCTGTCCTCACAGAGGCTCTACAGAGGGGACAGTGTCTCTGATTCCACCTGGAAGTTCCTGGTTGAGCCCATGGATTTCCCATCCCAGTCTAGCCATGGCACCAGGGATCAGGATGCTAGGAGAGGGGCAAATGGGTCCCCAAAGGAGATGTGTGGTGACCACAAAAGTGACACACTGGTGGTCACCTACTAATTGTACATGGTGGTGCTTGCCCCTCTCAAGGTGGAAACATACAATTTCGCTTATGCCTCTTCTCTAAAAGCAAGTGGACCTGCTTGTGACATGAGGTTTTGGAAAGTTCTTTCATGGGCCACAAAGAAGTGTGGCTGATCCAGTGTCTCAAGCTGATTTCGAGTAGTGTCCAGAGAGTTCGTGGTGAAAGGGGGTAGGGAACTGTGGGGGGCTGGCCAGGGAGTGAACACAGAGTAATTTGAGCCAGACAGAGTAATGCATGGGAGGCAGAATGGCTATGGAAATAATCTGGGGGACGAGTTTGGATCTGCCTCTGTGGGTTTCTGACACTATAAATATGTCCATTGTCAGACGGCCTCATCTTTCTCCCTCTCAGAGCAGCTAGTGGGTTTGAACTGCTGGCTTTGTGATTAGTAGCGGGATGCTTAACCCACAGCATCACCAAAACTCCTTAGCACGAAGGATATTACCACAACCACTGCCACCACCCCTTTTTCCTAATTTTCTGAGAGTTAGAGAGGAAAGAGTGCTGCCCAGCGTTCGACTCCCTTTAAAGAAAATGGGAGGGCCAGGGTGATGACAGCAGGTGGCTGGAACATCCCAGCCTGGCATCCAGGGCCACCCAGAAAGATCCTCCCTTGTGGGCTCTGTGAAGTAGGCACACTCAAAGACCACAGGACCTCGGTCTCAGCTGTCGGCCTCAGGGCTTGGGTTTCTTAGTTCCTGCTGCTTGGGGAGGGGCTGCTCGATGGAGAGCCTCGTCACTTAGCATCATGGCTGCTCAGACATGAAACCCCTGAGTCGTGTAATTTACATTTCATGCACAATTGAAGCAGCTAATGGTGTCATTCTCCAAGGGGGGAACAAGTTGTCATAATGTTAATTACATTGCAGGCGTGCTCCCTCTCCTTTGTCCCCAAATGCTCCATGGGAAGTTCCCAGGTAGCAGTCGAATGGGTGTCCAAGAGAGTGGCTTTGGCTCTCTGCAAGGTGTCAGGGCTGAGGAGTGGTTACAAGACCAAGAATTCTTTCTCTGACTTCGTTGTGGGTGTGTTGGCGCAGTGCGAGTAGAGGTGGCAGCTAAAACAGCCCAGTGATCTCCCCATCCTTTTCTCACCTGAGCGTGTGCAATCGGGCAGGGCTGGAGGGTGCCTGTTCAATACTCAAGCTAATTTTGCTTGATAGGGGACAGTGGAGATGATGTGTAGGGAAAAGGAGGCAAAATCCAACCACTCTTAGTCCAGATATCAGCAGACGGTAGAGCTAAGCCTGTAGTCTCTGAAGCTGGTCTGCTGGGATTTAAATTCCAGCTCTCCCTTGGATAACCTGGTTACACCTGTGCCAGATGGCTTCACCTCTCTTTTCATTCGTGTTCTCACCTATAGACGGATGCTGATGCACTACCAATGGGTCAGTCGATTCCAACTCACAGTGAGGCTGGAGGACAGAGTGGAACCATTCTATAGGCGTTCCCATAGGCTGTGACTGATACTGGAGCAAATTGACGCATCATTCTCATGGGAAGCTGCTGAGGGTTTCGCTGAGCTAGTGGTAAATAGTCAAGGGCTTCTCTATTGCCCCGCCAGCGCTCCTCTTAAAGGGGTTGCAAAAGTCACCACAACCCCACTTCTCTAGAGTTCATTCAGACTCATAGTAACTCAGCAGGATAAAGTAATAACTGTCCCTGAAGACATCCGACCCTGAAAATCTTTATGAGCACAGACAGCCCCATCTTGATTCCGAAGAACAGCAGGTGGGTTTGAACTACCGACCTTCTGGTTAGCAGTTCTAATGCTTCACCCACACCACCACCCGTGGGATGAAATGAGTGAATGTACATGCAATGCTTAGAACACTAGTACATAACATGCACTTAGTAATTGTGAGCTATTGTGGTAGGAGGGGAGTCCAAAAACCAAAGCAAACTCACTGCCATCGAATCCACTCTGACTCCCCATGACCTGAGTTCTACCCTATAGGACAGGGTCCAACTGCTCCTCTGGGTATTTGAGATTGTAACTTTATAGGATTGGAAAGTTTCATGTTTTTCCCTGAGAGTGGCTGGTGGTTTTGAACTGTTGGCTTTGTGCTTAGCAGCCCAATATGTAATCACCCACGCCATTATTAAATGAGAGCTACGAGTTTCTGACATTTTCTGTGAGGTGGTAGAAGTATATGTCATTCCTATATTTAAAGAAGGTAAATCTACTGAAAGAGAACAATTGTCATGGCTTTCCAAAGAGAGGAGAGATGTCAGTTTTAAGGATATATAGAGCTGTGAGTCATCCCTGGAGAGTACAAATGGTTAAAACACTTGGCCATTAACAGGAACTGAGGAGGTTCAAGCGCACCTAGAAATACCTTGTAAGAACCTGGCCATCTGTTTCTGAAAGGTTATGCCCATTGAAAGTCCTATGACTCACCATGAATCGCAATCAACTCAGTGCCAAATGGTCATTTTAAATTTCAGGATGGTTCCTGGGCACAAAGCAAACATTCTAAGTTGTCTATTGAAGAGGAGGTTTGTGAGAGCACCTGGCCCATTCAAACACAACTGATGAGGAACCTCGGTGGGGCCACTGTACACAGACCAGGCCTTGCTTTCTCCACATCTGGTTTTGTTGGATGCTGTCAAGTTGGTTTCAACTCGTGGCGACTCTACATACAACCGAAAGAAACACTGCCTGCTCCTGTGCCAGCCTCACAATTGTTATGTTTTAGTGTGTTGTTGTAGAAACTGTGTCCATCCATCTTGGTGAGGGTCCTCCCCTTTTGGGCGCCCCTTTACCAAGCATGATGCCCTTTTGCATGATGTTGCTCCTCATAGCTCCTGATGCCCAAGGATGTGAGATGAAGTCTAGCCATCCTTGCCTCTAAGGAGCAAACTGGATACACTTCTTTCAAGACAGATCTTGCTCCTCAACTGAAATTCTTGCAGAGAGTGTGAAAACACACCTGATTTTCCTAGAGCCTCGTTTCACAAAGTGGGCAACACCACCCACCTACTGGGCACAGAAAAATCCAGAGATCTACAAATCAGATATCTACATTTTATCCTGGATGGTGGGCTATAGTACAAAATTCTTTCATTGCTGGGGGGTCCTGAGTAATTTCTTTTTCTGAAAAGAGGGCAGTAGGCAGAATACGTTTGGGAACCTTTGGTCTGGAGCAGGAGCTGGAAACCTGTTTTTCTGCCAAGGACCATGTGGTGATTTATAACATCATTCATGGGGCCATAGAGGTCAAATATTTAATGAACTCACCCCTAAGGTGATGGCTACAAATGCTTCTCGTTGGTGAGATGTGTGATGCTGGCAGCAATTGATTATTTGGGGGGCCCTATACAGCCCTTGGGCCATATGTTGGTCTAAGGTAGTGGATCTCAACCAGTGGGTCACGACACCTTTGGGGGTCCAATGTCACTTTCACAGGGGTTGCCTGGTTCATCGCAGTAGCAAAACTACAGTGATGAATTAGCGATGAAATAATTTTTATGATCGAGGTAAACACAACCTGAGGAACTGTATGAAAGAATCATGGCATTCGGAAGTTTGAGAAACACTTGTCTAGGGAATGGTTGGGATCTCCATGTAGGCTACACATGAACTTCCTAGGCAGTCAGGCAGCGTATCACTTGGGTTTCATTGGAGAGGAAAGAACTACTGATCATGTTTCAAGGACAAACAAATCTGGAAGGAAATGCTATTGTGGATGAAAACAAAACATAAAACAAACTCTTGAAAGATTTCTGTATGCTAGAGATGAATTGCAATCCAGAAAATTAAATGATATCTCTGAGGGTTCCAGCAGAAAGCAAACCATGCAGAAGGTTTAATTAAAGAGAGTTTAATGAAGACTATTCATACTGGTGGGGATGGGCTTAAGAAAGCCAACAAAAGATAAGGAGGCCGCGAGGGTCTAACAAGAGCATAAAGCTGTTGCCACGTGTCCTATGGAATTTTCTCTTCAGCTCTTTGACTTTGTCATTTCTTCTCATTGTCTTAGCTACTCTATGATATAGAGCAATTCTGACTCATAGGAATTTGATACTACTGTCCTCTCCCAATTTCCTTTATTTTCCAACTTCATGTGTGTTAAAATATGCAGTATTGCATCAGATTTCCTATGCTCTAAACCAGTGGTTCTCAACCTTCCTAATGCCTTGGCACTATAATGAAGTTCCTGATGTTGTGGTGAACATCCATTCCTAAAAATATTTTCGTTGCTACTTCATAACTGTAATTTTGCTACTATGAAGAAGAGACCGACCCCTGTAAATGGGTATCTCAACCCCCAAAGAGGGCCCGATCCACAGGTTGAGAACCGCTGCTCTAAACTAAGAGGTGTTTCTTTAAGATGTAGTTCAGTATATTGTTAGACACCCAACTCCTGTTGTTGTTGTTGTTAGGTGCCGTCGAGTGGATTTTGGCTCACAGCAACTCTATGTACAATGTACTGAAACGCTGCCCCGTCCTGTGTATTCCTCACAGTGGTTCTTTGCTTGCGCTCATTGTTGCAGCCACTGAGCTATTCCAAATTGTAGGGGTTGCCTCTCCTTTGCTGCCCTTCTACTCTAACAATATCTGTGCCTTCCTCTAGGACAGTGCTTCTCAACTTTCCTAAATCCACGACACTTTCATACAGTTCCCTTTGTAGTGGTAGACCCCGAATCATAAAATTATATTCTTTGCTACTTCGTAACTCTCGTTTTGTTACAAGTTATGAATAGTGCAACCCTGTAAAGGGTTCGTCTAAGCCCCAAAGGGGTCATGACACACATGGTGAGAACCGCTTCTCTAAATTGAGAGGAGTTTCTCTTCAGGTCTTTTTCACCACACTGTTAGAAGCTCAAGTCCATTGGTTGTTGTTGTTAGGTGCTGTCGAGTGGGTATGTCTCATAGCAACTCTACGCACAATATAATGAAACGCCGCCCTGTCCTGTGACATCCTCACAGTGGTTCTCTGCTTGCGCTCATTGTTGCAGCCACTGTGCTAATGCATCTTGTTGGGGACCGCCTCTCTTTTCCTGCCCTTTCATACCAAGATTTGGAACTTCCTCTAGAGCAGTGGTTCTCAACTTTCCTAATGCCATGATATCTTCATACCGATTCTCATTTAGTGGTGACCCCCCCCCCAACCAGAAAATGATTTCATTGCAGCTTCATAACTGTAATTTTGTTACTGTTATGAGTCACGACACCCCTGTGAAATTTTCATTCCATATCCACAAAGGGGTTGCGACACACAGGTGAAGATCCCCTGCTCTAAACTAAGAGGAGATTCTCTTAAGATAGAATTCAGCATACTGGTAGATGCACAAGTTCTGTTGTTATTGGTGTTAGGCACCATCGAGTGTGTTTTGGCTCATAGTAACTCTATGTACAATATAATGAAACGCTTTCCCATCCTATGCCATCCTCACAGTGGTTCTTTTGCTTGTGCGCATTGTTGCAGCCACTGTGCTAATCCAACTTTTGGGTAGCTGCCTCTTTTTTGTGGCCTTTCTACTGTACCAAGACTTGTGTCTTCCTCTAGGGCACTGGTTGTCAAATTTCCTAATGCCATGACCCTTTCATACAGTTCCTCATGTAGTAGTGACCCCCATCATAACATTATTGTTACTTCATAACTGTAATTTTCCTACAGTTATGAATCATTTCACACCTGTGAAAGGGTCATTCGATCGCGAAAAGTGGTAGCGAACCACAGGTTAAAAACCGCTGGTCTAAAGTAAGAGGAGTTTCTCTTAATATCTACTTCATCCTATTGTCAGAAGCACAAATCCTATAGTTATTGTTAGATTCTGTTGTGTAGCTTTCGACGCCTATCAACTCTAAGCACAATATGATGGAAAGGTGTCCTGTCCTGCGCCATCCTCCCAGTGGTTCTTTTGCTTGCGCGGATTGTTGCAGTCACTGTTGTATTCCATCGTGCTGTGGGCTGCCTCTTTTTGCTGCCCTTCTACTGTACCCAGATCTATGTCTCCCTCTAGTGCAGTGGTTCTCAACCTTCCTAATGTCATGACTCTCTCACACCATTCCTCATGTACTAGTGACCCCCCCCAATCATAAAATTATTTTCCTTGTTACTCCATAACTATAAATTTGCTATTGTTATGAATCAGGTCACCCATGTGAAATGCTCATTGTTCCCTCCTAAGACGTCGTGACCCACAGTTAGAGAACTGTTACTCTACACTAAGAGTTTCTTTTAAAGTCTTCTTCAGCATATTGTTAGAGGCACAAATCCTGTTGTTTGGTGCCTTCGAATGGGTTTAGGCTCATACCAACTCTATGCACCATGTAATGAAATGCTTTCCCGTCCTGTGCCTTCCATACAGTGGTTCTTTTGCTCACACTCATTTTTGCAGCCACTGTGCTAATCCATCTTGTTGGGCACTGCCTCTCTTTTCCTGCCCTTCTGTACCAAGATATGTGTCTTCCTCTAGAGCAGTGGTTCTCAACTTTCCAAATGCCACAACCACTTCACACCATTCCTCGTGTAGTGGTGACATCCAACCATAAAATATTTGCATTGCTACATCATAATTGTAATTTTGCTTCTGTTATGGATCAGGCCACCCATGTGAAAGGTTTGTTAGTCTCCTCAAAGGTATCTCAACACACAGTTTGAGAACCAATGGTCTAAGCGAATAGGAATTTCTCTTAAAGTCTACTTCAGAATATTCTTAGAAGCACAAGTACTTTTTATTATTGTTTGGTGCCTTTGAGTGTGTGCTGGCTCATAACAACTGTATGCACAATATAGTGAAACTCGGCCCCATCTCGTGCTATCCTCACTGTGGTCCTTTGCTTGCGCTTACTGCTGCATCTATTCCATCTTGTAGGGGCTGCCTGACTTTTGCAGCCCTTCTGCTATACCAACATTCGTGTCTTCCTCTAGGACAAATTTCTCATACATCCTAATTCTGCGGCCCTTTCATACAGTTCCCAATGTAGTGGTGGACCCCAATCATGAAATTATATTCATTGATATTTCATAACTGTACTTTTGCTACTGTTATGAATCAGGCCATCACTGTGTAGGGTTGTTTCGAAACACCCCCCACCTGAAAGTGTTCACGACCCAATGTTGAGAACCCTGCTGTAAACTAAGAAGAGTTGCTCTTAAGATTTACTTCAGCATATTGTTAAACACACAAGCCCTGTTGTTATTGTTGTTAAGTTCCGCGGAGGGGGTTTTGGTTCATCGCATCTCTATGCACAATATCATGAAATGCTTCCCAGACCTGTGCCATCCTGTCAGTGGTTGTTTGCTAGTGCTCATTGTTGGAGCCATATTTGGGGGGGGGGGGCTGGCTATTTTTTGTTGCCCTTCTACTCTACCAAGATTTGTGTCTTCCTTTAGGGCAGTGGTTCTCAACCTTCCTAATGCTACGACATTTTCATACCGTTCCTCATATAGTGCTGACTGCCAAATCATAAAATTATTTTCATTGCAACTTTGTAACTCTAATTTTTCTACTGTTATGACTGGGCGACCACTATGAAAGGTTCATTCATCCCCCAACAGGGCTCGTGACCCAAAAGTTGAGAACCGCTGCACTAAACTAATAGGAGTTTCTCTTAAGGTCTACTTCAGCACATTATAAGAAACACAAGTCCTGTTGTTTTGTTGTCAGGTGCAGTCGAGTGGGTTTTGACTCATAGCAACTCTATGCTCCATATAATGTAACGCTGCCCCATCTTGTGCCATCCTCACAGTGTTCCCTTAGCTTGAGCTCATTGCTGCAGCCACTATGCTAT
The DNA here is from genome assembly GCF_050624435.1 of Tenrec ecaudatus. Classification (NCBI taxonomy): domain Eukaryota; kingdom Metazoa; phylum Chordata; class Mammalia; order Afrosoricida; family Tenrecidae; genus Tenrec; species Tenrec ecaudatus. Next base: position 1,092,529 of record NW_027457650.1, on the reverse strand, counting down.
TCCATCTATTTGAGGGCTGACTCTATATTGCGGCCCTTCAACTGTATCAAGACTTGTGTCTTCCTGTAGGACTGTGGTTTTCAGCAATCCTAATGCCACGACCCTTTCATACAGTGCCTCGTCTAGTAATGACCCCCCAACCAAAAAATTATACTGTTGCTACTTCATAACTGTAATTTTGCTACTGTTACGTATCTGGCCACGCCTTGGGATGGTCATTCAAACACCCCCAAAGGATTTACCACTCACAAGTTGAGTACGGCTGCTCTAAACTAAGAGCAGTTTCTCTCAAGGTTTAGTTGAGCATACTGTTATATGTATGATTCCTCCTGTTATTGTTGTTCGGGCCGTGGAGAGGGTTTGGGCTCATAGCAACCCTGTGCACAATATAATAAAGGCCTGCCCAGTCTTGCATCATCCTCACGGTGGTTCTTTGCTTGCGCTCATTGTTGCAGCCACCGTGCAAATCCGTCTTGTAGGGACTTCCTCTCTTCTGCTGCCCTTCTACTGTACTTGCGTCTTCCTCTAGGACAGTGTTTCTCACCCTTCCTATTTCTACGACCTTTCCATACACTTCCCAATGTGTAGTGGTGGTCCCCAAAGCATAAAGGTTTTTTTCTCCTGTTATTCCATAACTGTAATTTTGCAAGTCTTATGAATCTAGTCACCCCGTGAAAGGGTTGTTCAACCAACCAAAGTGGTCACAAATCACAGGTTGAGAACCGCTGTTCTAAATTAAGAGGAGTTTCTCCTGTGGTATAGCTCAGTATATTATTACACGCAGGAGTCCTGTTCTTATTGTTGTTAGGGGCTGTCGAGTGGGTTTGGCTCATAGTTGGCTCATAACAACTCTATGCACAGTATCATGAAACACTGTTCCATCCTCTAATACCCTCACACTTTTCTTTTGTTTTCACTCATTGTTGCAGTCTCTGTGCTAATCCATCTTTTGGGGGACTGCCTCTCATTTGCTGACCTTCTACTGAACCCAGATTTGTGTCTTCCTCTAGGGCAGTGGTTCTCAAACTTCCTAATGCACGACTCTTTCAACCATTCCTCATATATTGGTGACCTCCCCCCCAATCATAAAATTACTTTCCTTGTTACTTTATAACTAAAATTATGCTACTGTTATGAATCAGGCCACCATGTGATATAGTCCTTCTCCACCCCAACCCCCAAAAGGCATCACGACCCACAGTTTGAGAACTGCTATTCTACACTAAGAGGAGTTTCTTTTTAAGGGATGTTTCAGCATATTGTTAGAAGCACAAATCCTGTTCTTGTTTTTGGCTGCCTTCGAGTGGGTTTTGGCTCATACCAACCCTATGCACAATGTAATGAAACGCTGTCCTGCCCTGTGCATCCTCACGGTGGTTCTTCTGTTTGCGCTCATTGTTGCGACCACTGTGGTAATCCATCTTGTTAGGGACTACCTCTCTTTTCCTGCCCTTCCGTACCATGATTTGTGTCTTCCTCAAGAATAGTGGTTCTCAACTTTCTGAATGCCACTACTATTTCATACCAGTCCTCATGTAGTGGTGACTCCCCAACCATAAAATATTTTCATTGCTACAGCATAACTGTAATTTCGCTTCTGTTATGGATCAGGCCACCCATGTGAAAGGTTCATTAGTCTTCTAAAGGCACTGTGACACAGTTTGAGAACCACTGGTCTAAACTAAGGGGAGTTTCTCTTAAGGTTTACTTCAGCATATTCATAGACACACAGTCCTGGTGTTATTGCTTGGTGCCTTTGAGTGTGTGCTGGCTCATAGCAACTCTATACACAATATAATGAAACGTGACCCCATCTCATGCCACCTTCACAGTGGTTATTTTGCTTGATGTCATTGTTGCAACCATGGGCTAATCCAACTTTTGGGGGGCTGCCTCTCTTTCGCTGCCCCTCTACTGCCCTTTCATTCATTTCCTCATGTAGTGATGAACCCCCAATCATAAAATTATTTTCATTGCTACTTTGTAACTTTAATTTTGCTACAGTTATGAATCAGGCCTCCACTGTGAAAGGGTCATTTGACCCCTCCAAAGGGCTCGCGACCCACAGATTGAGAACCACTGCTCTAAACTAAGAGGAGTTTCTCTTAGGATCTACAGCACCATATTGGGAAAAGCATGAGTCCTACAGTGATTGTTGTTAGGTGTTGCCCAGTGGGTTTCGATTCTCAGCAACTCTACGCACAAGATAATGAAACGCTGCCCCGTCCTGTGCCATCCTCACAGTGGTTTCTTGTCTGCACTCATTGTTGCAGCCACTGCGCTAATCTATCATCTGGGGATCTGCCTCTCATTTGCTGCCTTTCTGCTCAGCCAAGATTTCTGTCTTGCTCAAGGACAGTGGCTCTCAAACTTCCTCTAATGCCACAGGCCTTTTATACCACTCCTCATGTAGTGGGTACAATACCAGCCATAAATTTATCATCATTGCTACTTCATAACTGTAATGTAGCTACTGCTATGAATTGGGCCACCCCTGTGCACGGGTAGTTCATCACCCTAATGGAGTCATGACCCACAGGTTGAGAATCTCTGCTCCAAACTATGAAGAATGTCTCTTAAGATATATTTCAGCACATTCTTAGAAGCAAAAGTCCTGTTGTTATTGTATTTAGGTGCCTTCAAGTGGGTTTTGGCTCATAGCAACTCTATGCAAAATATAACGAAACGCTCCCCCATCCTGTGCATTCCTCACAGTGGTTCTTTGCTTGTGCTGGTTGTTGCAGCCACTGAGCTATTCCAACTTGGAGGGGCTGCCTCTCCTTTGCTGCCCTTCTACTCTACCAACATTTGTGTCTTCCTCTCAGACAGTGGTTCCCAATATTCCTAAATCCACAACCCTTTCATGCAGTTCCCAAAATAGTGGTGGACCCCCAGTCATACAAAATTTTCGCTGATATTTCATAACTGTAATTTTGCTAATCTTATGAATCAGGCAGCCCTTGTGAAAGGGTCATTCAACCCACTCACTCCCCAAAAGGGTTCGTGATTCATAGGCTGAGAAGCCTGCACTAAACTAAGAGGCGTTTCTCTTAAGATCTACGTCAGCATATTGTTAGAAGTTCAAGTTCTTTTTGTGTTGCTGTTAGTTGCCGTCGAGTGGGTTTTGACTCTCAGCAACTCTACGCACAATATAATGAAACGCTGCCCTGTCCTGTGCCGTCCTCACAGTGGTTCGTTGATGGCACTCATTGTTGCAGCCACTGAGCTATTCCATCTTGTAGGGTCTGCCTCTCACTTGCTGCCCTTCAGCAGTACCACGTTTTGTGTATTCCTCTCGGGCAGTGTTTCTGAACCTTCTTAATGGCGTGGCTCCTTTATACAATTCTTAATGTAGTGGTGATCTTCCAACAGTAATTTTTTTTCATTGTTACTCCATTACTGTGATTTCACTACTGTTATGAATTGGGCAACACCTGTGAGAGGCTTGTCTGAAACCCCATAGGGGTCGCGAACCACAATTTAAGAACCACTGCTCAAAATTTAGAGGAGTTTCTCTTAAGATCTAGTTCAGCATATTGTTAGAAGTACACGTCCTGTAGTTATTGTCGTTAAGTTCCGTCGAGTGGGTTTTGACTCTAAGCAACTCTATGCACAATATAATGAAATGCTGCCCAGTCCAATGCCATGCTCAGAGTTGTTCATTTGCCTGTGCTCATTGTTGCAGCCACTGGGCTAATCAATCTTGTAGGGGCTGCCTCTCCTTTGCTGCCCTTCTACTCTACCAAGAATTCTGTCTTCCTCTAGGGAAGTGGTTCTCAACCTTCCTAATGCCACGACTATTTCATACCATTCCTCATGTAGTGGTGACTGCCAAATCATGAAATTATTTTCATTGCTACATCATAACTCTAATTTTTCCACTTTAATGAACGGTCCACTGCCGTGAAAGGGTCATTCATCCCCCAAAAGGGGTCACGACCCTCAGTTTGAGGCCCGCTGCGCTAAACTAATAGGAGATTCTCTTAAGATTCCCTTAGAAAAACAACTCGTGTTTTTTTTTTCTTGTGGGTTTTGACTCATAGCAACTCTATGTCAATATAATGAAACACTGTCCCGTCTTGTGCCATCCTTGCAGTGTTTCTTTGGCTTGTGTTTATTGTTGCAGCCACTGTGCTATCCCATCTATATTGGGGCTGAGTCTATTTTGTTGCCCGTCAACTGTATCAAGAATTGAGTCTTCCTCTTGGACAGTGGTTTTCAACATCCTTACTCACGACCCTATCATCCAGTTCCTCATGTAGTCGTGACCAACCAACCATAAAATTATTTTTGTTGCTACATCATAGCTATAGTTTTGCTACTACTATAATTCAGGCCACCCCATGAAAGGGCTGTTTGACCCCCTAAGTAGACACGACCCACAGGTCGAGAGCCGCTGCTCTAAACGAAGGGGAGATTCTCTTAAGGTCTTCTTCAGCATATTGTTAGAAGCACAAGTCCTGTTGTTATTGTTGTTGGGTGCAGTCGAGTGGGTTTGGCTCATAGCCACTCTCTGCACAATATAATGAAACTCTGGGGGTCTTAAAGGCTTGAAGGCAAACAGGCAGAAATGTAGCTTGGAAGCAACAAAGCCCTCAGAGAAGAAGCACACAAGCCTAAGTGAACACGAGGTGTTGAAGGGATCAGGTAGTAGACACCAAAGAACAAAAACCATCATTGTGTGATCACCTTCCCCACATAAACGCTGAAGATGAATGTGTGCATAAGTAAGTGTGGTGAAGAAGGCTGATGGTGGCCGGCTATCAAGCGATATAGCCTCCCGGGTCTTAGAGGCTTGAAAGTAAACAAGCAGGCACAGAACAACAAAGCCCACATGGAAGCATCACACCAACATGTGTGATCATGAAGGACTGAGGGGACCAGTTTTCAAGTAACAAAAGCGGGAGGGGGGCTTATATCATCGTGAATGAGGGGAGTGCATGACGGGGGACCAATGCCCACCTGTAGACAACTGGACACCCCTTGCGGAGGGGTAGTGGGAAGGAGATGAGTCACTCAGGGTTCAGTGTAGCAATAATGAAACTCACAACCTTCCTCCAGTTATTAAACGCTTCCTTCCCCCACCTCTCATGATCCCAATTCTACCTTGCCAACCTGGTTAGACCAGATGATACACAGCGGTACAGACGGGAACTGGAAACACAGGGAATCCAGGACAGATGAACCCCCCAGGACTAGCGGTGAGAGTGGCGATACTGGGAGGGAAGTGGGTGTAGAAATGGGAAACCGATCACAAGGATCTACATTTAACATCCCCCCTGGGAGATGGGCAACAGAAAATTGGGTGAAGGGAGATGCCGCACAGTGTAAGATAAGAGAAAATAATAATGTATAAATTATTAAGGGTTCATGAGGGAAGAGGAGCAGGGTGAGAGGGGGAGAGGGGAAAGGGGAAATAAGCTGATTCCAGGAACCCAAGCGGAAAGCAAATTTTGAGAATGATGAAGACAACGAATGTATAAGTGTGCTTTACACAATTGGTGTATGTATGGATTGTGATGAGTTGTATGAGCCCCAATAAAATGGTTTTAAAAAAGAAAAGGAAAGAAATGTCTATAAATGAATGAAGGCAACATATGTACAATATGCCTGATGCAATCAATATGGATTGCAACAAAAGTTGTAAGAGTCTCCAGTAAAAGATTTTTAATAAAAATGTATATATAATAAATATTTTCCTAACTTATATAAATGATTAATAAGAATAAAATTAAGCAGCCTGGGTTTTTTATAGGAAAAATGATAAAAGAACAAATGAGAGATTCAGCAGGAAGCAATGGATAGGAAAATATTATAAGGAAAGTTTTCTCTTATATGGAATGTACATTCTCTTACATGACAACAATCAGAATATACCGTAAGAACCTCAGACCAAATACTAGAATAAAATAGAGGAAACAATTCCCAACCCTTCAATAAAATGCTATATGCTTTCTATGATTTTCACAAAAGTTCAAATTCTTTAACAAAATATTTTGTTCATTCAAATTTTTAATTATGCATAAATTTATGTCTACTTGCGTTACATCTCATACAAAGGCATAAGAATTGCTTTTGCTCTATCTAAAACTAAATAGAAGATAGTGAAGGTGAAAAAATAGCTTTCGTGAATGTTGCTTTGAAATACAAATGGCATTGTCCAAAGAAATTTAAATGATTTAATTTTTTTAAATCATTTTATTAGGGGCACATACAACTCTTATCACAATCCATACATATATCAGTTGTGTAAAGCATATCCATACATTCATTGCCCTCATCATTCTCAAAACATTTGCTCTCCATTTAAGGCCCTGGCATCATGTCCTCATTTTTCTCTGCCCTCCCTGTTCCCCCCTCACTCATGAACCCTTGATAATTTGTCAGATCTTACATATTTTGTCTCCCTCCACCCACTTTTCTGTTGTCCATCCCCCAGGGAGGAAGTTATATGTAGATCCTTGTAACTGAGGTCTCAGAGCAGCTGGGTGTGATGCAGTGGAGGCTCTGGAAGCAGCTGCAGACACTGCGGGAGTTGGCAGCCCAACAGTGAGGGTCACTGCATCCGTGGGTACCAGAAAACTGGCTGAGGTTGCTTATTCCCCTAGATGCTACCACTGCCTTTAAGAGAACCGTGTCGGAGGCCTGTAGACATGTGTCAGGAAAAGATGAGGCCTTCACTGTTTCCTCTTCCCACAAACCTTTGAGGAGAGCCTGCAGGGCAGGGGCTCGGCTCCCTGGCTCCAGTCACCTGCCCTTCCCCACAGCCACACCCTCGCCAGCCCCAACTCCCCCTGGCCTGGGTTTGCTTCTTGAATCCAGAGGAGCACCCTGGGCAAAGACCATGAAGAACCTTGTCCTTCAGGCAGCCCCTTTGATTGGGTCCCTTGTCCTGCAGAGTGTGGACACATGCACACTAACTGTTGGGGGACTCAGGCTGTCACCACAGGGGCCAGGATTTGAAGAGGATGCTGGCACTGCAGTGCTTCCTGAGGGAAGCGGAAGACTTGCAGAGCTGGCTGAGCAGCCAGCAGCAGGTGACCAGAGGAGAGAGGACTAGGAGCACACCCTAGTGAGGAAGGGGCTAGGGGCAAGGAAGGTGCCCTGGAGCCGAATGAAGACGGGTGGTGGAGGGGGGGCTGCATACACAAGGGGCTGATGGGGAACATCAGTCTGGACTGAGGACAGCTGTGGCTTCCTATTCCCCTCTCTGCGTAGAGGGACAAGTTCTGTGGCTGTCCAGTCCTGCCCTGCCCAGTCACTCACTGAGGTGTCTCACAGCCCACCAGCCAGGGCCCCCTGTGACCCCTCTCCTCTCTTCTCAGCTCCTCTTAACCAAGTTTGCAATGTTTCTGCACCAAGTCAAATGGGTGGCAACCAGGGGGCAGCCTGCCCCACTAGCAGAGAGCCTGCTGGAGTGGCGGCCAAGCACTTCCCCCAGGGCCCAGCAGTGGTGACAGGACCTACAGTGAGTACCAGCAGCCTGGAGTAGGGGTGAGTTTGGGGAAGGTGCTGGGCATGGGGTGGAGGGGCTTCCAGGGAGACCCTTGCTGTGCTGCGCTTTGCCAAACCCCTGAGAGGTGAACTGGCTTACTGTGTGCCACATTGGGGCCACGGGCCACGTGTTCCATGGAGCAACTTGTGCAGCCTGTAGCTTGGGACCCCTTACTTAAGCTGAGAGGCCATGTCGGACGACCTTCAGCAAAGCTCAGCCTTTGAGTCCTGGGATTCTGGCTTCAGGGCACGGTGAGGGCAGCTGCTGGTTCTGGCCCTGCTGCAAGCAGCCTGGCTGTACCTGGCCCTTCTGGGGACTCCAGATAGCACTGGGGAAACTGGGTGCACCGAGAGGCTGGGTTACTTGCTAGAGACCACAGCTAATTAGCAGTGGAGTTGAGACCCCATATGGCCCTCACCATAAAAAGGAAGTGTTTTCTGCCCTGGTGACGCTTGGCCTTCCCTGAGGTCAAGGGTGACCATAGTAGCCACATGAAGAGTGTCAGAAGTAGGGCACAGTGACTGCCTCAACCTCCCAACTCTCCCCCCGCCGGGGCTCTTCCTGTCTTGGCCTAGTGCCTCTATTGCTGTGGAGCAGGCTGGAGAGTTCCCCCACCCCTGCAGGGCCCACAACCTTCCTACAGTGCCAGCGGATCTGAGAAGGCACAGCCTGGCAGTGTATGGCCAGGCTCCCTGGAAATGGTCCCATTGAAGATCTGGAGAGCAGACCGATTGTTTTCCTTTGATTGTGTTACAGGCACCTTACAGAAGAGAAGGACATTTGTAGATCACTGTCTACAGTTTCTGACCTTCAAAGCACTCAATTCATTGCCATCGAGTCGATTTCTATCATCGAGGCCCTGTAGGACAGCACACGACGGCCCCTGCGGCTCTCTGAGGCTGTCACTATGGGAGCGGACAGCCGAGCCGCGTCTTTCTGATGGGTTTCAGACCAATGGCCTTGCCAGGAGCATCAGCCCGGGGCATGCCTTTTTCTGACCTTGGGTTTGACTAATATATATATACACACATATAATGCACATATATATATATATGAATTTTAATATAGAGGGTTTTTGTTTTAAGTGGAAACATACAGAGCAATTTAACAATTTATACACATTTTGTTTGCAGCCCTCATAATATAACACAGTACTCTTCTTGACTCCTCCCTGGCACCTCCCTCCCTCCTTCACTTTGAGGGCAAATGCTCCCGTTTGCTCTGGGAAGCACTTGCCTCACAGGTGCCATGCGTTCACTTTATCAGCTCGACTGTTGCTTGGGCAGGGGTGATTCCCGGAGCTGGGCTCTGTTTTGGATTTGAAGGGCCCTGGTCTCGGGGTTCCAGCAGTCCCTGTCAAACTTGTAATGCCCTCTCTTCATGAAGTCAACTTCCATTGGCTTTCAAGCTGTGCACAAGTCGCCAGTTTGAACTCAACCAGAGCAGTTTGAGGTGGTGGCTGGGCATAATCTAACTCTCCTGGTCTCCAGGACAAGGATGGAGGGCTGTGGTGTTGGTGGTCCGTTAGTCCTGTGGACTGCTTTGCTTCAGTTTTTGATTTTCTTCACTCGTCAACTCCAGATGGAGAGAGGGGATCCTAGTTGCTAGAGGTGGCTTTGCAATGGAGACAAACATTTTATACTAAAGTGAGATTCTTACGTGACATTTGCGTGACTGCAGCAGCCCCTGCTCATCTTCCTCCATGCTCACCCTAGCTGACCACCTTCCTACCTCAGAGGATGGGGCACTCCCTCTGCCCGTCCACCCTCAGGTCCTCACTTTCAGTCCCACAGGATCCTGTGGTATCAATCCCCCCCACCCCGCTATCAGCCCCACCCCCAGCCTACACAAGGAGTACAAACCCTCGCTCCACTCAGATTCTCTGTAGCTAGTGTCACCGCCCCTGTGTTCCTCAGAGTGTGCTCTGCACCCATGAGATTATTGATTGGTTTCCACCCATAGTGACCCTCTGTGTCCCACAGGGCTTGCTCTGGGGGCAGCTCTCGGAGGGGGAAACCAGGAGGAGGAGGGGAGGGAGCAGTTGGGCAGAAGAAGGTGTGACGGACCCCACAGAGCCAGACTGCCAATGGAGGACAGGACCCTGCGGCTGTTCCCCGAAGGGGTGCCCCTCAGGGCAGATCAATGCTCTGGAGACCACACCACAGGTGGAGGCCCCTCGACCCCTCCTCAGTCCCACCCTCCACACCCTCACCTACATTTGGAGCTGGGTGAGCTTCTCCTCCTGGGCTGCCAGCTGCCTTTCCAAGTCCTGGTGCCAGGCATGTGGCCCTCTAAGGGGCGGATCCCTGCTCACCCCACAGTCAGGGTCTACCAGGAGGTCCTCTCAGGAGGCCAACCAGACCTCGGCCTGACCCAGCATTTCCCGTAGCTCCTCCTGGTCCTGGCTCACCTGGCAGTGCTCCTGGTGAGGGGCCCAGGCCGTCTGGAGCTCCTGCAGCTGCCTGTCCAGCTCCCGGAGACACTGTGACCTGGGGGGCAAAGGGCTGTTGGGAGGGGCTCAGGGAGTCGCCTGTCTGGGGCAGGGATGGGTTACCATGGAGCAGGGAGAAGCAGGAAAGGGAGCTCTGGCCACGCACCACCCTGGCCCTAGCCCTCAGCGCACACATCTCTGGGGCCATGACGTGGCTGGTGTCCAGCAGCTGCTACCCCACCGGCCGCTCTGCCTGGGCTCTCAGGCAGAGCTCCTGCCCCAGTGTCTCCTTGGCCCCAGCTGGCCCTTCTGAGGATGTAGACTAGCGCCTGCTTCTCTTGAGCCCGAGTGCTCGGTGGGGGATAGGGCATGGGAACAGGTCTTAGGGCAAGAGGGCAGAACAGGGAGGAGGCAGGGAAGAGCTGGGTGCCCCCACTCACATGGAACAGAGCAAGCCCCCATCCAGGTGGGGTGGCACATACAGCAGTTCCTGGCAGTGCCTGAGGAAGGCATGGCCATGGGCTACCCACTCCAGCTGCTGGCCCTGCTCCCAGGCCTTCATGGCCAGGTGGCCCAGGCCTCCTGCACCTCAGCCAGCTGCCCGGCCAGGCTCTCCTGGACCACAGGGTGTACCTGGATGGCCTCCATCCCCATCGGAACCACCACCTCGTCCACAGCCACCAGTTCTCTCTGCAGCTGGCAGAGAGCAGGCTGAATGCTCCTCCACCCAGGACTCTGCAGCCCATCCTGGCTGTACCCCAGCCTAGGTCAAGCCCAGGCCCGTCATCCCCCATCCCAGAGGGGGTAGGGGCAGGCTGCAGTCCTGCCTGGGGTCAGCTGGGGTTGAGGGCTCTTCATCCATCCATTGCCTACAAAGAGGATTTCTTGCGGGGGGGGGGGGGAGGGACTGGGGCCCTCCCCTGCAGGAGGCGGTGCTGGCGCTGCAGGACCTCCACAGACGCCAGGTCGTGGCCAAGGACAGCACCCTCCACCAGGACCACCATCTGCATGTGGCCCCACAGCTCTAGCGCCGCCTGGTGGAAATCGAGGGCACAGCGGGAAGGAAGGCCAGCAACTTTCTCCCTGAGAACAGGGCCACCTCCTTTTGAGCAAAGACTGTGGCTTGGGGATTTGTGGGGCGTTAACACGGAGGGAAATAGGACGAAGACTCTATTCCCTAACTTATAACAGGGAGAATCTGGAAAGCTGGTATTCCACGGTAGGAAAGCTTCTACTTTGGTAAGTTAGAGGTAAAGTCCAAGTACATTATCCTGCTTTAAAAATCATTCCCACGGATTCTCCGTTAACAGCTAGGCTGCCTTAATGTGAGCACATGGCTGATTGTATCTCTGTGTAGAAGCAGATATGATCCTTTTGCCCTCTCTTCCCACCGTGACACCCAGCCCCCCTTGTATCTTCCCCCAATGCAGGTATTAGCTTTCCTCACCTTGGTGAGCTCAAGTACAGGGGCCTTACGATAGATACCGCCCACCTTGTTAACCATGCCACTACTGAAGAGGTGTGTCTCCATGCTCCCTATACACGTCCCAAGATAGCAAAGGTTCCACTTCTCCCAGTTCCACGTGGTCCATCAAGAGGAGCTGAAGTGAGCATGCCTAATAAAACATGTCTGACTCTGTATTGTATTCTCTCGCCCCTGTCTTTCCTGTCCTCTGTGACTTTACTGTGACCTTTACCTATTATCATCGCTGTACATTCGCGCCTTCTGGCCCTTTGGTGGTTAGAAGATGGTTTCCTCTGATCACAGCAGGTTCCTGATGAGGCCCGGGGCCCACAGGCAGGGCCCGAGGGAGGAAAGGGTCTTGACACGCATGTTGGGAGGAAGGCAAAAAGATGGGGAGCCCTGAGCACATGAGGACGGCGGCTCAGGGAGCGAGTGGGCTGCCTGTCAGGGGGTCTGCCTGTAGCACCTCCAATAGTCAGTGAGGAGAGGACTGGCCCCGGGGCCACCCAGCCCCAGGATTTCGGTTGCAGGACCTGTCAGGTGCTCAGTGCACTGAGACACCAGATCCCGAGAAAGGAGGGTGTGAGGAGGGGAGGCAGGGAGCTCTAAGAGTGGCTGTCAGCAAGAAGACCAGCAGGGCCTGTGCTGCCAACGAAACTGTGGTCCGTGCTCAGGGAGCATTGGGAGAGCCCACTTCGTGCTTCTGCCACAAGGAGTGACCTGCGCTGAAGGACTCCAACCTGGGGGCAAGAAGGAGCGTGGTTGGACGGGGAAGGCTGATTGATGCTGGAAGCTAGAGTCAGCCATGCCCCTTCATACACACATGCGCACATGAGAATACACACAGAAGTATGCATGCACACACCCACATGCCCACCCCTACACATGAGCACACACACACACGCACACACACGCACACACATCTGGGGTAGGCCCCTGTGTCTCGAGCCCCTTGGCTGTCGCTGGCCTGTCCCTCTGGGCACCCACCTCTGTGCGGGCTTTCATTGCCTTGTCCAGCCTGCCCCATGTGGCCTCAACGCAGCTCCTGTGGACTTGACTCTGGGCCATGGAGCTGGGGGAGGCGAGTTCCAGGGCACCTGCCAGCTCCCTCAGGGCCTGCACCCTGGCAGCCCCACACTCTGCCTTTTCTCCCGGAAGACCTTGAACTTCTCTTCCAGCATCTGCCAAATGTGGGGCTGGAGAGGGTCAATGTGGATGGGGTTCAGGCAGCTCCTAAAACTCACGAAAGGGCCAGCTGGCCCCAACAGCTCCCACATACCTTAGCCCTGGTTCTAGAACTCTGCAGGGCATCTCCTGCCCCCTCAGCCCACCCAGCATCTACCCTACCCACCGTTCCTCCATCCACTTTCCCGGCACGACTCACTTCCACACCCTCCAGGTCCTGCCCACACTGTCTCTGGAGAGGGCCCGAGTTCAGGAAACCCCGGGCAGCCCCTGCTGTCTGCGGCCTGTGGAGGAGGCAAAGCTGGGTCGGTGGATCAGGGAGCCTGGTCACAAAGCCCACTTAGCAGGGTCACTTTCCCAAGCCAGGGGCTCCCTGCACCTGCAGGGGCGATTTGGGAAGAGTTGAGCTGGGCTGAGGATGCCCTGCACAGCCCCAGGCTGAAACAGGTCACAGTAGAAGCTACTGCGTTTCCAGCCCAGATGGAGCTTAGGCGAGATAACGATTTGCCCATGATCCTAGCCCAGAGGCGGGCCCGGAGTCTCAGGGGCCCTGCATTTGCTGCATGCAAGAACTATGGAGGAGTGCAGCTTCTACCTTTGAAGGGTGTGCAGTCTCCTCCAAACACACAGCATGCCTGGGTGGCACACAACATGGCTACCTGCGGAGTGTCGGGCTTTAGAATGACCCCACCTGCTGACTCATGGGGATCCTCCAGAGGGTTTGAAAGCCAGTAAATCTTTCCAGGAGCAGGGAACCTCTTCTTTCTCCTGAGGAGCAGTTAGTGGGACTGAACCAGGCAACAGCCCAACACTTCCCAAGCAGGCCTCCTGGAGCATTGTTAGAGCAAGGGGTAAACTGCTAGTGATAATGGGCTCCTGGGAGGAGAGTTTGCAGAACGGCCTGAAGCGCTGAGCAAGATCTCAGGACGGTGGCCCTCCGGGAGCTTAGGACAAGTTCTAAACCCAGCCAGGAAGCTGAAGGGCTGACCAGACAGAAGCTGAGGGGGAGGAATGAGCATGCTAGGATAACTGCTGACCCCCGCCTGGGGGCAGGGCTTCCTGGTTGAAGCTGTGGGAGCTGACTCAGGCCAGACCCCACCTGCTCTCAGACGCTGAGGCCACCATCAAAGTTCACAGCCAACTGTCTCATGTGCTCGTCCATATCCAGGTGGGTGCCTGGGGGAGGGGGTGGCTTCTGCAAGTGCTGCCACCCCAGGCCCAGAGTCCCACCCTCAATGCCCGGGCCCTTGGCCACCATGCTGTCTCAGGAGAAAGCCACAAGCCTCCCAAATGTTGTGTCCCACTGGGTGGAGGCACCCCTGAGGAGACATTGATCACACCAATGAATCACACAATCTGCCTCTGACCCCTTGAGGCCTCCTCACCCCCCACTATCATCACCCCAGTGCCGCTTCCCACTCTGGACTAGAGTGCATAGGTTTTAGCAAGAGATCAAACTCACAACACATGGAACCCAGGAACAGGAATGGGAATAGAGATACCAAAATGATAGGGGGAAGGGGGGTAGAGGATGGGAGGAAGGGGAACCGATAGCAATGATTGACATATAACCACACACCCCTCGCAGGGAGAGGAGCAACAGAAAGCTGAGGATAAAAGAGGCAATGGTCGATGTGAGATATGAAAATAATAACAATCTATAATCTATCAAGGAACCACGAGTGGGGGAGGAGGAAAAAAAGGGCAGCTGATCCCAAGGGCTCAATAGAAAGTAAATGTCTAGAAAAGAATGATGGCAATATACGTATGACGATGTAAGATACAATTGGTGTATGGATTGTAACAAGAGTTGTAAGAGCCCCCAATAAGGACACACTGAGGATGACGAAATACACCACTGAAAACCTTATGCTAATCATTGATACACTGTCAGGTAGTGGAGGACTAGTAAAACTAGGCAGAACCTTGTCAGAGAGAGGACCAGATGACGAACACTTTTGGTTAGATTAAAGGGGAGGATCAGTGACAAAGAGCCAGTCCGTTTGCAGGATGCATGGCCACTGGACCTGCAACGATGGGTTCAAAAAGAAAGAAATGAGGGTGGTCCAGGACTGGCAAGCCTTTCCTTGTCCTGTACATTGGGGTTGCTTTGAAGCAGAACAACTGGACAACACCTACCAACAAGACCAACCGAGGAAGAGGAAGCCACTATGATCCCAGAAACAGACATCACTGGGAAATGTCAGGAGACTTCTATAAAGGTAACCAATGGCCTGGCCCTTAATCACAGAAAGCTGGGGAAGCACCATTGTCCTTTTTACCAGACGTTCCCCAGATAAATTACTGTCCAGTTGCCCATAGGAAGGAGAAATACCTAAAGACATGACAGAAGGGAGGTTCACTCCGCTATGGGAATATGCTAATCTGTGCACTTAAATGTTGAAATCCACAGACACACGTGTATAAAAGAGAGTTGTAATTAAATATTAAATGCACATCAAGAAAACTTCCCTAAAAGATCTTTTTAATCTCATAAGCCCACCATTATGCCATAGGCCCCCCAGAATCCACAACCATCTACAAAAGAGAAGGAATGAGGCTGACTGCTAGTAAGAGCCAAGTCAGAGAAAGCAAAATAATCTCATATTTGGTGGGCATCTGCATATAGCTGGGGAGCACCCAAAGCTGTTTCACGTTGATAATGTGGCTTCTGCTCAGATATGACTGAGTGTACGTGAGGTTTGGAAGGAGTAGCGTTTAACTGGATAAAGCATAATCTCACTTTACTGAATTTCAAAATCAAGATGCTCAAGAACTTGCAATGCTAAAGTGACCAATGCATGAATCATTCTGCCCTTCAATTAACACCAGCTGTGCATCTTGGACATTTGGCGTGATAAGCTAACAATATGAGTGAGCATAACCTATTGTGAAAAACAGGAAGATACAGAAATCTCCATTGTTTAATGTAATTATTGTATACGGGAACCCGCAGGATGTAAAATTTCCCATCAGCAATTGATGATGGAAAATGATAATGCTCCTTAACTCCCCCCCCAAAAAAAAAATCATGTTGAGGCACTCTGGAAATGAAAAATGTAAATCTGGGTGAGGCAACACAGAAGGCAGCCTGTGAAATGCGGCATGTTAAGATTTCCTTCACATTCAAATAGTTGAAAATCTAAGTATGAGCTGAGAATAGTAAAACTGTTTGAGGCTCCATAATCGTTGCAGGGGAAACACCAGAATAATTGCCTCTTCTTTAATATACTTGAATCTGCTGGAGTTACATTTGGAAGTGAGATAGGGGAAACTGTTTGAATTATAATAGTATGGAAGTAAAAGCAATTTTACACTGTGAGAAGGTCAAGTGTTTTCATTGGAATCGGTTGTCTGAATGACACACACCTGGAGCTTTTTTTTTTCAGTTGTAGCTTTTGATTCTGTGTCTTCTCTTCTGCAGGCTAGGTCCAGGGTATTGATTGCTTTTTCTAGACTTTTGACAAACTCTTAGTCTGCAGGTTTAAGGTCTGGTGCTTGCTGCAGTTTTGTCTATCAGAGGGAGAGGGACACAGAATCAAAGGGTTTATTCAGATGGTATATGTGTCCTAACGTAGAAGTCAGACAGAACAGTCTGGTTACTGTAGTTGCCATCCCCCGGGGACTGAGTTTGGCTGACGGAGAAGAATGATAGGGATAAAAGTGATGCAAACAGAAGCAAGTAGCTTTAATATATTGATGCGTTCGGACTCCAGCCTAGACACTCATCCTTCCTGGAGACATTATATGCAGTCTCCCCTGACTCCAAAACAGTTCTGAGGAGTCGGTGATTGTGACTGAGTAGGAGGTCTCACTGCCTAGATATCACACGTCGTAGGTCCACATGAGGGCTATTCCAGGTCAAGCGGTGTCTTAGTGTGCCTCAATCAGTGTTTCCACCCAAATCCCTAGGCTTCGGAAGTTCCCAGTACCCTGTGTCCTGCAGTCCCTTTTACCCAATAACCCTCGTGTTTATACTTTATAACCACGTTTTCATTTGTGGAGATAAAAAAAAATTATTAAATAATGTGGTTTATGAAAATTGAAAAAAATAAGCCATTAGAAACTTATTTGTGTAAAAAAATAATGCCAGTTTGCAAGGAAATGTCTGGACAAGCAGAGTAGGCAGTAATAGAGCCGGCTCAAAGTTGGCAGCCAAGCACTTGCTTCATTGAATGTGTGTCACTATCCACAGTGTTGGAAGTGAATTGGCATCATGAAACAGGTTCCAGAAAGGTCCCCAAAACACTATTCCAAGGATTGAAACCATACATTTCCCCATTCCATTTAACCTCCAGATCATTCAAGCTTTTAAAAAACAGGTCAATTTCACATTCAGTTCATCATCCCACATCTCAATTGGCTCATATCAGTTCAAAGACCCAGAAAACATAATCTCTGAGTTGTGCTCTATTATACTTATGATGAGCTGCATTATGACCATCTGCTTCACTTTCTGTTTTTAGAAAGTTTATCATAATTAGCATGCACTCATGCTATACCACACACCTTTAATGCCAATGTAGCTGTAATTTTATATCCAATGTATTCAAGCCCCACAAACTGATGAGGTGAGATATGTAAAGCTAGGGGGTGGGAGTCCCCCATCCAGAGATTTTTCACTTTTTTTAATATTAACAAGCACACACAACATTGGTTTCTCTTGTTAGTTTTTACAATTTTTAAAAAGATGCTCGGTTACTGTTTTGTTGGGGATTTTATATTTTGTGTTTGTTTTTATTTTTTACCTCTTTTGTATAAGTAGGGAATTTTAGGAAAATATGTACTTTATGGAATAAATTTTAAGAACTAAAATATATTTTATCTTAAATAAATTAACGTATCTTTTATCTTACAGCTAAATCACTGATTATATATTTGCAGAGCCGACTTAAAGGATGAAAGAAAATTCTATCAAGAGTGTTACTTTTGACTTCAAAGCCTTCCTAATAAAGTCTTTTAACTACCTGTGGAAAAAAATAAGAAAAGAAAAGCTAGTATCATGAGGTATTTGACTTCGGACAGAACTGCCTCATGACAGAATCGTCAGGATGGGGCCGGTCATAACTCAGGACTGAGTATCCTTGCATCCAAACAGTTACTGTGGGGTAGATTCCAAGTCATTGAAACCTGGTGTGCAGAGCCAAACTGAACCTTGTGAGATAGGGGCTACAAGGCTCTATGAGGGTTCAAAAGCAGACCACCAGGTCTGTCTTCTGAGGTACCACCATATGGGCTCAGATGATCGTTTTAGTTACGAATTGAGCACGTAGCTGTTTGTGCCACCCAGAGATGGCATGGAGGAAAATAGCTTTTCACTGTTTAGTGTCTTTCCCAAACGGAAACGGGTGCTTACTTGTGTCCTGCCTTTTCTTATATTAGTTGTGTTAATCTGAGTACATTAGAGAAATAAATCCACAGAAACTGAAATGTATAAAAGAGAGCTTTAGATAAAGGGTAAATGCACATGGAGAAAAAATCCCAAACCAGTGCAGCCCAAGTCTACAAGTCCAACATTAGCCCATATGTCCCACACCAATCCACAATGTCCTCCTCCATCTCAACAAAGACATGCAGTGTGGGTGGCTGCAGGTGGAAAGAACTGCCCATCTGGGTTTCTGAGGTTGTTAACTCTTTACTGGAATAAAAGCGCCTTTTGTGCGCCTGGAGCAGCTGGTGTTTGTAACCACTCAGACACGAGGGCTCCATCACCTTGTGCAGGACTACTCGTGATTTATTATCTACCCCAATGCTGCTTCAAGGGTGGTACATGGTTCGGTGATAAACCGTGACCTGTTTAAAATCTGTCCATTTGTAGCTAGGTACAGAAAGGAAAGTCAGAGTGCAGGTCACTGCTATTTCCAATGCCAGCAATGTCATGTAAAGGGCAAAGCGCGCAGCAGGGTGTCTAGACTAAGGACACACTGAGGATGACGAAATACACCACTGAAAACCTTATGCTACTCATGGAAACACTGTCAGGTAGTGGAGGACTAGTAAACCAAGGCAGAACCTTGCCAGAGAGAGGGCCAGATGACGAACACTTCTGGTCAGATTAAAGGGGAGGGCCAGTGACAAAGAGCCAGGTCGTTTGCAGGATGCATGCCCACGGGGGCTTCAAAGATGGGTTCAAACATCAAAAAGATATGAGGGTGGCCCAGGATTGGCAAGCCTTTCCTTGTCCTGTACATTGCGGTTGCTTTGAAGCAGACCAACTGGATAGCACCTACCAACAAGACCAACCAAGGAAGAGGAAGCCTCTATGATCCCAGAAACAGACATCACTAGGACGTGTCAGGAGACTTTTATAAAGGTAACCAATGTCCTGGTCCCTCATCACAGAAAGTTGGGGAAGCACCATTGTGCTGGTTTACCAGATGTTTCCCAGATGAATTACTGTCCAGCTGCACATAGGGAGGAGAAATACCTATAGACATGACTGAAGGGAGGTTCACTCTGCTATGGGAATGTGTTAATCTGTGCACTTTAGATGTGGAAATCCACAGACACACGTGTATAAAAGAGAGTTGTAATTAAATATTAAATGCACATCAAGAAACTACCCTAAAAGATCTTTTTAATCTCATAAGCCCACCAATATGCCAATGACCCCCAGAATCCACAACCATCTACAAAAGAGATAGAATGAGGCTGACTGCTAGTAAGAGCCAACTCAGAGAAAGCAAAATAATCTCATATTTGGTGGGCATCGGCATATAGATGTGGAGCATCCAAAGCTGTTTCACGTAGATAATGTGGCTTCTGCTCAGATATGTCTGAGTGTCCGTGAGGCTTGGAAGGAGTAGCATTTTACTGGCTAAGGCATCATCTCCCTCTACTGAATTTCAAAATCAAGATGCTCATGAACTTGCCATGCTAAAGTGACCAATGCATGAATCATTCCGCCCTTCAATTAACACCACCTGTGCATCTGGGACATTTGGCGTGATAAGCTAACAATATGAGTGAGCATAACCTGTTGGGAAAACAGGAAGATACAGAAATCTCCATTGTTTAATGTAATTGTTGTATACGGGGACCTGCAGGATGTAAAATTTCCCATAAACATCTGATGATGGAAAATGACAATGCCCCTTGACCAAAAAACAAACAAACAAACAAAAAACACCATGTTGAGGCACTCTCAAAATGAAAAACGTAAATCTGGGTGAGGCAACACAGAAGGCAGCCTGTGAAATGCGGCATGTTAAGATTTCCTTCACATTCAAATAGTTGAAAATCTAAGGCATGAGCTGAGAATAGTAAAACTGTTTCAGTCTCCATAATCGGTGCAGAGAAAACACCAGAATAATTGCCTCTTCCTTAATATACTTGAATCTGCTGGAGTTATATTTGGAGGTGAGATAGGGGAAACTGTTTGAATTACAATAGTCCGGAAGTAAAAGCAATTTTACACTGTGAGAAGGTCAAGTGTTTTCATTGGAATCGGTTGTCTGAATGACACCCACCTGGAGCTTTTTTTTTTTTTTTTCTGTTGTAGCTTTTGATTCTGTGTCTTCTCTTCTGCAGGCTAGGTTTCCAGGGTATTGACTGCTTATTCTAGACTTTTGACAAACTCTTAGTCTGCAGGTTTAAGTTCTGGTGCTGGCTGCAGTTTTGTCTATCGGAGGGAGAGGGACACAGAATCAAATTGTTTATTCAGATGGTCTATGTGTCCTAACATAGAAGTCAGACAGAACAGTCTGGTTACTGTAGTTGCCATCCCCCGGGGACTGAGTTTTGGCTGCATGAGAAGAATGATAGGGATGAAAGTGATGCAAACAGAAGCAAGTATCTTTAATATATTGATGCCTTCAGACTCCAGCCTGGACACTGATCCTTTCTGGGGATTTTATATGCAGTCTCCCCTATCTCCAAAACAGTTCTGAGGAGTCAGTGATTGTGACTGAGTAGGAGGGCTCACTGCCTAGATATCACACGTCGTAGGTCCACATGAGGGCTATTCCAGGTCAAGCGGTGTCTTAGTGTGCCTCAATCAGTGTTTCCACCCAAATCTCTAGGCTTCAGAAGTTCCCAGTACCCTGTGTCCTGCAGTCCCTTTTACCCAATAACCCTCGTGTTTATACTTTATAACCACGTTTTCATTTGTGGAGATCAAAAAAAATTATTAAATAATGTGGTTTATGAAAATTGAAAAAAATAAGCCATTAGAAACTTATTTGTGTAAAAAAATAATGCCAGTTTGCAAGGAAATGTCTGGACAAGCAGAGTAGGCAGTAATAGAGCCGGCTCAAAGTTGGCAGCCAAGCACTTGCTTCATTGAATGTGTGTCACTATCCACAGTGTTGGAAGTGAATTCGCATCATGAAACAGGTTCCAGAAAGGTCCCCAAAACACTATTCCAAGGATTGAAACCATACATTTCCCCATTCCATTTAACCTCCAGATCATTCAAGCTTTTAAAAAACAGGTCAATTTCACATTCAGTTCATCATCCCACATCTCAATTGGCTCATATCAGTTCAAAGACCCAGAAAACATAATCTCTGAGTTGTGCTCTATGATACTTATGATGAGCTGCATTATGACCATCTGCTTCACTTTCTGTTTTTAGAAAGTTTATCAGAAGTAGCATGCACTCATGCTATAACACACACCTTTAATGCCAATGTAGCTGTAATTTTATATCCAATGTATTCAAGCCCCACAGACTGATGAGGTGAGATATGTAAAGCTAGGGGGTGGGAGTCCCCCATCCAGAGATTTTTCACTTTTTTTAATATTAACAAACACACACATTAGTTTCTCTTGTGAGTTTTTTACAATTTTTAAAAAGAAGCTCAGTTACTGTTTTGTTGGGGATTTTATATTTTGTGTTTGTTTTTATTTTTTACCTCTTTTGTATAAGTAGGGAATTTTAGGAAAATATGTACTTTATGGAATAAATTTTAAGAACTAAAATATATTTTATCTTAAATAAATTAACGTATCTTTTATCTTACAGCTAAATCACTGATTATATATTTGCAGAGCCGACTTAAAGGATGAAAGAAAATTCTATCAAGAGTGTTACTTTTGACTTCAAAGCCTTCCTAATAAAGTCTTTTAACTACCTGTGGAAAAAAATAAGAAAAGAAAAGCTAGTATCATGAGGTATTTGACTTCGGACAGAACTGCCTCATGACAGAATCGTCAGGATGGGGCCGGTCATAACTCAGGACTGAGTATCCTTGCATCCAAACAGTTACTGTGGGGTAGATTCCAAGTCATTGAAACCTGGTGTGCAGAGCCAAACTGAACCTTGTGAGATAGGGGCTACAAGGCTCTATGAGGGTTCAAAAGCAGACCACCAGGTCTGTCTTCTGAGGTACCACCATATGGGCTCAGATGATCGTTTTAGTTACGAATTGAGCACGTAGCTGTTTGTGCCACCCAGAGATGGCATGGAGGAAAATAGCTTTTCACTGTTTAGTGTCTTTCCCAAACGGAAACGGGTGCTTACTTGTGTCCTGCCTTTTCTTATATTAGTTGTGTTAATCTGAGTACATTAGAGAAATAAATCCACAGAAACTGAAATGTATAAAAGAGAGCTTTAGATAAAGGGTAAATGCACATGGAGAAAAAATCCCAAACCAGTGCAGCCCAAGTCTACAAGTCCAACATTAGCCCATATGTCCCACACCAATCCACAATGTCCTCCTCCATCTCAACAAAGACATGCAGTGTGGGTGGCTGCAGGTGGAAAGAACTGCCCATCTGGGTTTCTGAGGTTGTTAACTCTTTACTGGAATTAAAAGCGCCTTTTGTGCGCCTGGAGCGGCTGGTGTTTGTAACCACTCAGACACGAGGGCTCCATCACCTTGTGCAGGGCTACTCGTGATATATTATCTACCCCAATGCTGCTTCAAGGGTGGTACATGGGTCGGTGATAAACCGTGACCTGTTTAAAATCTGTCCAATTGTAGCTAGGTACAGAAAGGAAAGTCAGAGTGCAGGTCACTGCTATTTCCAATGCCAGCAATGTCATGTAAAGGGCAAAGCGCGCAGCAGGGTGTCTAGACTAAGGACACACTGAGGATGACGAAATACACCACTGAAAACCTTATGCTACTCATGGAAACACTGTCAGGTAGTGGAGGACTAGTAAACCAAGGCAGAACCTTGCCAGAGAGAGGGCCAGATGACGAACACTTCTGGTCAGATTAAAGGGGAGGGCCAGTGACAAAGAGCCAGGTCGTTTGCAGAATGCATGCCCACGGGGGCTTCAAAGATGGGTTCAAACATCAAAAAGATATGAGGGTGGCCCAGGATTGGCAAGCCTTTCCTTGTCCTGTACATTGCGGTTGCTTTGAAGCAGACCAACTGGATAGCACCTACCAACAAGACCAACCAAGGAAGAGGAAGCCTCTATGATCCCAGAAACAGACATCACTAGGACGTGTCAGGAGACTTTTATAAAGGTAACCAATGTCCTGGTCCCTCATCACAGAAAGTTGGGGAAGCACCATTGTGCTGATTTACCAGATGTTTCCCAGATGAATTACTGTCCAGCTGCACATAGGAAGGAGAAATACCTATAGACATGACTGAAGGGAGGTTCTCTCTGCTATGGGAATGTGTTAATCTGTGCACTTTAGATGTGGAAATCCACAGACACACGTGTATAAAAGAGAGTTGTAATTAAATATTAAATGCACATCAAGAAACTACCCTAAAAGATCTTTTTAATCTCATAAGCCCACCAATATGCCAATGAACCCCAGAATCCACAACCATCTACAAAAGAGATAGAATGAGGCTGACTGCTAGTAAGAGCCAACTCAGAGAAAGCAAAATAATCTCATATTTGGTGGGCATCTGCATATAGATGTGGAGCACCCAAAGCTGTTTCATGTAGATAATGTGGCTTCTGCTCAGATATGTCTGAGTGTACGTGAGACTTGGAAGGAGTAGCATTTTACTGGCTAAGGCATCATCTCCCTCTACTGAATTTCAAAATCAAGATGCTCATGAACTTGCAATGCTAAAGTGACCAATGCATGAATCATTCCGCCCTTCAATTAACACCACCTGTGCATCTGGGACATTTGGCGTGATAAGCTAACAATATGAGTGAGCATAACCTGTTGTGAAAAACAGAAAGATACAGAAATCTCCATTGTTTAATGTAATTGTTGTATACGGGGAACTGCAGGATGTAAAATTTCCCATAAACATCTGATGATGGAAAATGACAATGCCCCTTGACCAAAAAAAAAAAAAAAACAAACACCATGTTGAGGCACTCTCAAAATGATAAACGTAAATCTGGGTGAGGCAACACAGAAGGCAGCCTGTGAAATGCGGCATGTTAAGATTTCCTTCACATTCAAATAGTTGAAAATCTAAGGCATGAGCTGAGAATAGTAAAACTGTTTCAGGCTCCATAATCGGTGCAGAGAAAACACCAGAATAATTGCCTCTTCCTTAATATACTTGAATCTGCTGGAGTTACATTTGGAGGTGAGATAGGGGAAACTGTTTGAATTACAATAGTATGGAAGTAAAAGCAATTTTACACTGTGAGAAGGTCAAGTGTTTTCATTGGAATCAGTTGTCTGAATGACACCCACCTGGAGCTTTTTTTTTTTTTTTTTCAGTTGTAGCTTTTGATTCTGTGTCTTCTCTTCTGCAGGCTAGGTTTCCAGGGTATTGACTGCTTATTCTAGACTTTTGACAAACTCTTAGTCTGCAGGTTTAAGTTCTGGTGCTGGCTGCAGTTTTGTCTATCGGAGGGAGAGGGACACAGAATCAAATTGTTTATTCAGATGGTCTATGTGTCCTAACATAGAAGTCAGACAGAACAGTCTGGTTACTGTAGTTGCCATCCCCCGGGGACTGAGTTTTGGCTGCATGAGAAGAATGATAGGGATGAAGTGATGCAAACAGAAGCAAGTATCTTTAATATATTGATGCCTTCAGACTCCAGCCTGGACACTGATCCTTTCTGGGGATTTTATATGCAGTCTCCCCTATCTCCAAAACAGTTCTGAGGAGTCGGTGATTGTGACTGAGTAGGAGGGCTCACTGCCTAGATATCACACGTCGTAGGTCCACATGAGGGCTATTCCAGGTCAAGCGGTGTCTTAGTGTGCCTCAATCAGTGTTTCCACCCAAATCCCTAGGCTTCGGAAGTTCCCAGTACCCTGTGTCCTGCAGTCCCTTTTACCCAATAACCCTCGTGTTTATACTTTATAACCACGTTTTCATTTGTGGAGACTAAAAAAAAATTATTAAATAATGTGGTTTAGGAAAATTGAAAAAAATAAGCCATTAGAAACTTATTTGTGTAAAAAAATAATGCCAGTTTGCAAGGAAATGTCTGGATAAGCTGAGTAGGCAGTAATAGAGCCGGCTCAAAGTTGGCAGCCAAGCACTTGCTTCATTGAATGTGTGTCACTATCCACAGTGTTGGAAGTGAATTCGCATCATGAAACAGGTTCCAGAAAGATCCCCAAAACACTATTCCAAGGATTGAAACCATACATTTCCCCATTCCATTTAACCTCCAGATCATTCAAGCTTTTAAAAAACAGGTCAATTTCACATTCAGTTCATCATCCCACATCTCAATTGGCTCATATCAGTTCAAAGACGCAGAAAACATAATCTCTGAGTTGTGCTCTTTTATACTTATGATGAGCTGCATTATGACCATCTGCTTCACTTTCTGTTTTTAGAAAGTTTATCAGAAGTAGCATGCACTCATGCTATACCACACACCTTTAATGCCAATGTAGCTGTAATTTTATATCCAATGTATTCAAGCCCCACAAACTGATGAGGTGAGATATATAAAGCTAGGGGGTGGGAGTCCCCCATCCAGAGATTTTTCACTTTTTTTAATATTAACAAACACACACATTAGTTTCTCTTGTGAGTTTTTTACAATTTTTAAAAAGAAGCTCAGTTACTGTTTTGTTGGGGATTTTATATTTTGTGTTTGTTTTTATTTTTTACCTCTTTTGTATAAGTAGGGAATTTTAGGAAAATATGTACTTTATGGAATAAATTTTAAGAACTAAAATATATTTTATCTTAAATAAATTAACGTATCTTTTATCTTACAGCTAAATCACTGATTATATATTTGCAGAGCCGACTTAAAGGATGAAAGAAAATTCTATCAAGAGTGTTACTTTTGACTTCAAAGCCTTCCTAATAAAGTCTTTTAACTACCTGTGGAAAAAAATAAGAAAAGAAAAGCTAGTATCATGAGGTATTTGACTTCGGACAGAACTGCCTCATGACAGAATCGTCAGGATGGGGCCGGTCATAACTCAGGACTGAGTATCCTTGCATCCAAACAGTTACTGTGGGGTAGATTCCAAGTCATTGAAACCTGGTGTGCAGAGCCAAACTGAACCTTGTGAGATAGGGGCTACAAGGCTCTATGAGGGTTCAAAAGCAGACCACCAGGTCTGTCTTCTGAGGTACCACCATATGGGCTCAGATGATCGTTTTAGTTACGAATTGAGCACGTAGCTGTTTGTGCCACCCAGAGATGGCATGGAGGAAAATAGCTTTTCACTGTTTAGTGTCTTTCCCAAACGGAAACGGGTGCTTACTTGTGTCCTGCCTTTTCTTATATTAGTTGTGTTAATCTGAGTACATTAGAGAAATAAATCCACAGAAACTGAAATGTATAAAAGAGAGCTTTAGATAAAGGGTAAATGCACATGGAGAAAAAATCCCAAACCAGTGCAGCCCAAGTCTACAAGTCCAACATTAGCCCATATGTCCCACACCAATCCACAATGTCCTCCTCCATCTCAACAAAGACATGCAGTGTGGGTGGCTGCAGGTGGAAAGAACTGCCCATCTGGGTTTCTGAGGTTGTTAACTCTTTACTGGAATTAAAAGCGCCTTTTGTGCGCCTGGAGCGGCTGGTGTTTGTAACCACTCAGACACGAGGGCTCCATCACCTTGTGCAGGGCTACTCGTGATATATTATCTACCCCAATGCTGCTTCAAGGGTGGTACATGGGTCGGTGATAAACCGTGACCTGTTTAAAATCTGTCCAATTGTAGCTAGGTACAGAAAGGAAAGTCAGAGTGCAGGTCACTGCTATTTCCAATGCCAGCAATGTCATGTAAAGGGCAAAGCGCGCAGCAGGGTGTCTAGACTAAGGACACACTGAGGATGACGAAATACACCACTGAAAACCTTATGCTACTCATGGAAACACTGTCAGGTAGTGGAGGACTAGTAAACCAAGGCAGAACCTTGCCAGAGAGAGGGCCAGATGACGAACACTTCTGGTCAGATTAAAGGGGAGGGCCAGTGACAAAGAGCCAGGTCGTTTGCAGAATGCATGCCCACGGGGGCTTCAAAGATGGGTTCAAACATCAAAAAGATATGAGGGTGGCCCAGGATTGGCAAGCCTTTCCTTGTCCTGTACATTGCGGTTGCTTTGAAGCAGACCAACTGGATAGCACCTACCAACAAGACCAACCAAGGAAGAGGAAGCCTCTATGATCCCAGAAACAGACATCACTAGGACGTGTCAGGAGACTTTTATAAAGGTAACCAATGTCCTGGTCCCTCATCACAGAAAGTTGGGGAAGCACCATTGTGCTGATTTACCAGATGTTTCCCAGATGAATTACTGTCCAGCTGCACATAGGAAGGAGAAATACCTATAGACATGACTGAAGGGAGGTTCTCTCTGCTATGGGAATGTGTTAATCTGTGCACTTTAGATGTGGAAATCCACAGACACACGTGTATAAAAGAGAGTTGTAATTAAATATTAAATGCACATCAAGAAACTACCCTAAAAGATCTTTTTAATCTCATAAGCCCACCAATATGCCAATGAACCCCAGAATCCACAACCATCTACAAAAGAGATAGAATGAGGCTGACTGCTAGTAAGAGCCAACTCAGAGAAAGCAAAATAATCTCATATTTGGTGGGCATCTGCATATAGATGTGGAGCACCCAAAGCTGTTTCATGTAGATAATGTGGCTTCTGCTCAGATATGTCTGAGTGTACGTGAGACTTGGAAGGAGTAGCATTTTACTGGCTAAGGCATCATCTCCCTCTACTGAATTTCAAAATCAAGATGCTCATGAACTTGCAATGCTAAAGTGACCAATGCATGAATCATTCCGCCCTTCAATTAACACCACCTGTGCATCTGGGACATTTGGCGTGATAAGCTAACAATATGAGTGAGCATAACCTGTTGTGAAAAACAGAAAGATACAGAAATCTCCATTGTTTAATGTAATTGTTGTATACGGGGAACTGCAGGATGTAAAATTTCCCATAAACATCTGATGATGGAAAATGACAATGCCCCTTGACCAAAAAAAAAAAAAAAACAAACACCATGTTGAGGCACTCTCAAAATGATAAACGTAAATCTGGGTGAGGCAACACAGAAGGCAGCCTGTGAAATGCGGCATGTTAAGATTTCCTTCACATTCAAATAGTTGAAAATCTAAGGCATGAGCTGAGAATAGTAAAACTGTTTCAGGCTCCATAATCGGTGCAGAGAAAACACCAGAATAATTGCCTCTTCCTTAATATACTTGAATCTGCTGGAGTTACATTTGGAGGTGAGATAGGGGAAACTGTTTGAATTACAATAGTATGGAAGTAAAAGCAATTTTACACTGTGAGAAGGTCAAGTGTTTTCATTGGAATCAGTTGTCTGAATGACACCCACCTGGAGCTTTTTTTTTTTTTTTTTCAGTTGTAGCTTTTGATTCTGTGTCTTCTCTTCTGCAGGCTAGGTTTCCAGGGTATTGACTGCTTATTCTAGACTTTTGACAAACTCTTAGTCTGCAGGTTTAAGTTCTGGTGCTGGCTGCAGTTTTGTCTATCGGAGGGAGAGGGACACAGAATCAAATTGTTTATTCAGATGGTCTATGTGTCCTAACATAGAAGTCAGACAGAACAGTCTGGTTACTGTAGTTGCCATCCCCCGGGGACTGAGTTTTGGCTGCATGAGAAGAATGATAGGGATGAAGTGATGCAAACAGAAGCAAGTATCTTTAATATATTGATGCCTTCAGACTCCAGCCTGGACACTGATCCTTTCTGGGGATTTTATATGCAGTCTCCCCTATCTCCAAAACAGTTCTGAGGAGTCGGTGATTGTGACTGAGTAGGAGGGCTCACTGCCTAGATATCACACGTCGTAGGTCCACATGAGGGCTATTCCAGGTCAAGCGGTGTCTTAGTGTGCCTCAATCAGTGTTTCCACCCAAATCCCTAGGCTTCGGAAGTTCCCAGTACCCTGTGTCCTGCAGTCCCTTTTACCCAATAACCCTCGTGTTTATACTTTATAACCACGTTTTCATTTGTGGAGACTAAAAAAAAATTATTAAATAATGTGGTTTAGGAAAATTGAAAAAAATAAGCCATTAGAAACTTATTTGTGTAAAAAAATAATGCCAGTTTGCAAGGAAATGTCTGGATAAGCTGAGTAGGCAGTAATAGAGCCGGCTCAAAGTTGGCAGCCAAGCACTTGCTTCATTGAATGTGTGTCACTATCCACAGTGTTGGAAGTGAATTCGCATCATGAAACAGGTTCCAGAAAGATCCCCAAAACACTATTCCAAGGATTGAAACCATACATTTCCCCATTCCATTTAACCTCCAGATCATTCAAGCTTTTAAAAAACAGGTCAATTTCACATTCAGTTCATCATCCCACATCTCAATTGGCTCATATCAGTTCAAAGACGCAGAAAACATAATCTCTGAGTTGTGCTCTTTTATACTTATGATGAGCTGCATTATGACCATCTGCTTCACTTTCTGTTTTTAGAAAGTTTATCAGAAGTAGCATGCACTCATGCTATACCACACACCTTTAATGCCAATGTAGCTGTAATTTTATATCCAATGTATTCAAGCCCCACAAACTGATGAGGTGAGATATATAAAGCTAGGGGGTGGGAGTCCCCCATCCAGAGATTTTTCACTTTTTTTAATATTAACAAACACACACATTAGTTTCTCTTGTGAGTTTTTTACAATTTTTAAAAAGAAGCTCAGTTACTGTTTTGTTGGGGATTTTATATTTTGTGTTTGTTTTTATTTTTTACCTCTTTTGTATAAGTAGGGAATTTTAGGAAAATATGTACTTTATGGAATAAATTTTAAGAACTAAAATATATTTTATCTTAAATAAATTAACGTATCTTTTATCTTACAGCTAAATCACTGATTATATATTTGCAGAGCCGACTTAAAGGATGAAAGAAAATTCTATCAAGAGTGTTACTTTTGACTTCAAAGCCTTCCTAATAAAGTCTTTTAACTACCTGTGGAAAAAAATAAGAAAAGAAAAGCTAGTATCATGAGGTATTTGACTTCGGACAGAACTGCCTCATGACAGAATCGTCAGGATGGGGCCGGTCATAACTCAGGACTGAGTATCCTTGCATCCAAACAGTTACTGTGGGGTAGATTCCAAGTCATTGAAACCTGGTGTGCAGAGCCAAACTGAACCTTGTGAGATAGGGGCTACAAGGCTCTATGAGGGTTCAAAAGCAGACCACCAGGTCTGTCTTCTGAGGTACCACCATATGGGCTCAGATGATCGTTTTAGTTACCAATTGAGTACTTAGCTGTTTGTGCCACCCAGAGATGGCATGGAGGAAAATAGCTTTTCACTGTTTAGTGTCTTTCCCAAACGGAAACGGGTGCTTACTTGTGTCCTGCCTTTTCTTATATTAGTTGTGTTAATCTGAGTACATTAGAGAAATAAATCCACAGAAACTGAAATGTATAAAAGAGAGCTTTAGATAAAGGGTAAATGCACATGGAGAAAAAATCCCAAACCAGTGCAGCCCAAGTCTACAAGTCCAACATTAGCCAATATGTCCCACACCAATCCACAATGTCCTCCTCCATCTCAACAAAGACATGCAGTGTGGGTGGCTGCAGGTGGAAAGAACTGCCCATCTGGGTTTCTGAGGTTGTTAACTCTTTACTGGAATAAAAGCGCCTTTTGTGCACCTGGAGCAGCTGGTGTTTGTAACCACTCAGACACGAGGGCTCCATCACCTTGTGCAGGACTACTCGTGATTTATTATCTACCCCAATGCTGCTTCAAGGGTGGTACATGGTTCGGTGATAAACCGTGACCTGTTTAAAATCTGTCCATTTGTAGCTAGGTACAGAAAGGAAAGTCAGAGTGCAGGTCACTGCTATTTCCAATGCCAGCAATGTCATGTAAAGGGCAAAGCGCGCAGCAGGGTGTCTAGACTAAGGACACACTGAGGATGACGAAATACACCACTGAAAACCTTATGCTACTCATGGAAACACTGTCAGGTAGTGGAGGACTAGTAAACCAAGGCAGAACCTTGCAAGAGAGAGGGCCAGATGACGAACACTTCTGGTCAGATTAAAGGGGAGGGCCAGTGACAAAGAGCCAGGTCGTTTGCAGGATGCATGCCCACGGGGGCTTCAAAGATGGGTTCAAACATCAAAAAGATATGAGGGTGGCCCAGGATTGGCAAGCCTTTCCTTGTCCTGTACATTGCGGTTGCTTTGAAGCAGACCAACTGGATAGCACCTACCAACAAGACCAACCAAGGAAGAGGAAGCCTCTATGATCCCAGAAACAGACATCACTAGGACGTGTCAGGAGACTTTTATAAAGGTAACCAATGTCCTGGTCCCTCATCACAGAAAGTTGGGGAAGCACCATTGTGCTGATTTACCAGATGTTTCCCAGATGAATTACTGTCCAGCTGCACATAGGAAGGAGAAATACCTATAGACATGACTGAAGGGAGGTTCACTCTGCTATGGGAATGTGTTAATCTGTGCACTTTAGATGTGGAAATCCACAGACACACGTGTATAAAAGAGAGTTGTAATTAAATATTAAATGCACATCAAGAAACTACCCTAAAAGATCTTTTTAATCTCATAAGCCCACCATTATGCCAATGGCCCCCCAGAATCCACAACCATCGACAAAAGAGATAGAATGAGGCTGACTGCTAGTAAGAGCCAACTCAGAGAAAGCAAAATAATCTCATATTTGGTGGGCATCTGCATATAGATGTGGAGCACCCAAAGCTATTTCATGTAGATAATGTGGCTTCTGCTCAGATATGTCTGAGTGTACGTGAGACTTGGAAGGAGTAGCATTTTACTGGCTAAGGCATCATCTCCCTCTACTGAATTTCAAAATCAAGATGCTCATGAACTTGCAATGCTAAAGTGACCAATGCATGAATCATTCCGCCCTACAATTAACACCACCTGTGCATCTGGGACATTTGGCGTGATAAGCTAACAATATGAGTGAGCATAACCTGTTGTGAAAAACAGAAAGATACAGAAATCTCCATTGTTTAATGTAATTGTTTTATACGGGGAACAGCAGGATGTAAAATTTCCCATAAACATCTGATGATGGAAAATGACAATGCCCCTTGACCAAAAAAAAAACAAACAAACACCATGTTGAGGCACTCTCAAAATGAAAAATGTAAATCTGGGTGAGGCAACACAGAAGGCAGCCTGTGAAATGCGGCATGTTAAGATTTCCTTCACATTCAAATAGTTGAAAATCTAAGGCATGAGCTGAGAATAGTAAAACTGTTTCAGGCTCCATAATTGGTGCAGAGAAAACACCAGAATAATTGCCTCTTCCTTAATATACTTGAATCTGCTGGAGTTACATTTGGAGGTGAGATAGGGGAAACTGTTTGAATTACAATAGTATGGAAGTAAAAGCAATTTTACACTGTGAGAAGGTCAAGTGTTTTCATTGGAATCAGTTGTCTGAATGACACCCACCTGGAGCTTTTTTTTTTTTTTCAGTTGTAGCTTTTGATTCTGTGTCTTCTCTTCTGCAGGCTAGGTTTCCAGGGTATTGACTGCTTATTCTAGACTTTTGACAAACTCTTAGTCTGCAGGTTTAAGTTCTGGTGCTGGCTGCAGTTTTGTCTATCGGAGGGAGAGGGACACAGAATCAAATTGTTTATTCAGATGGTCTATGTGTCCTAACATAGAAGTCAGACAGAACAGTCTGGTTACTGTAGTTGCCATCCCCCTGGGACTGAGTTTTGGCTACATGAGAAGAATGATAGGGATGAAAGTGATGCAAACAGAAGCAAGTATCTTTAATATATTGATGCCTTCAGACTCCAGCCTGGACACTGATCCTTTCTGGGGATTTTATATGCAGTCTCCCCTATCTCCAAAACAGTTCTGAGGAGTCGGTGATTGTGACTGAGTAGGAGGGCTCACTGCCTAGATATCACACGTCGTAGGTCCACATGAGGGCTATTCCAGGTCAAGCGGTGTCTTAGTGTGCCTCAATCAGTGTTTCCACACAAATCCCTAGGCTTCGGAAGTTCCCAGTACCCTGTGTCCTGCAGTCCCTTTTACCCAATAACCCTCGTGTTTATACTTTATAACCACGTTTTCATTTGTGGAGATCAAAAAAAAATTTTATTAAATAATGTGGTTTATGGAAATTGAAAAAATAAGCCATTAGAAACTTATTTGTGTAAAAAAAAATAATGCCAGTTTGCAAGGAAATATCTGGATAAGCAGAGTAGGCAGTAATAGAGCCGGCTCAAAGTTGGCAGCCAAGCACTTGCTTCATTGAATGTGTGTCACTATCCACAGTGTTGGAAGTTAATTGGCATCATGAAAAAGGTTCCAGAAAGGTCCCCAAAACACTATTCCAAGGATTGAAACCATACATTTCCCCATTCCATTTAACCTCCAGATCATTCAAGCTTTTAAAAAACAGGTCAATTTCACATTCAGTTCATCATCCCACATCTCAATTGGCTCATATCAGTTCAAAGACCCAGAAAACATAATCTCTGAGTTGTGCTCTATTATACTTATGATGAGCTGCATTATGACCATCTGCTTCACTTTCTGTTTTTTCGAAAGTTTATCAGAAGTAGCATGCACTCATGCTATACCACACACCTTTAATGCCAATGTAGCTGTAATTTTATATCCAATGTATTCAAGCCCCACAGACAGATGAGGTGAGATATGTAAAGCTAGGGGGTGGGAGTCCCCCATCCAGAGATTTTTCACTTTTTTTAATATTAACAAACACACACATTAGTTTCTCTTGTTAGGTTTTTACAATTTATAAAAAGAAGCTCAGTTACTGTTTTGTTGGGGATTTTATATTTTGTGTTTGTTTTTATTTTTTACCTCTGTTGTATAAGTAGGGAATTTTAGGGAAATATGCACTTTATGGAATAAATTTTAAGAACTAAAATATATTTTATCTTAAATAAATTAACGTATCTTTTATCTTACAGCTAAATCACTGATTATATATTTGCAGAGCCGACTTAAAGGATGAAAGAAAATTCTATCAAGAGTGTTACTTTTGACTTCAAAGCCTTCCTAATAAAGTCTTTTAACTACCTGTGGAAAAAAATAAGAAAAGAAAAGCTAGTATCATGAGGTATTTGACTTCGGACAGAACTGCCTCATGACAGAATCGTCAGGATGGGGCCGGTCATAACTCAGGACTGAGTATCCTTGCATCCAAACAGTTACTGTGGGGTAGATTCCAAGTCATTGAAACCTGGTGTGCAGAGCCAAACTGAACCTTGTGAGATAGGGGCTACAAGGCTCTATGAGGGTTCAAAGGCAGACCACCAGGTCTGTCTTCTGAGGTACCACCATATGGGCTCAGATGATCGTTTTAGTTACGAATTGAGCACTTAGCTGTTTGTGCCACCCAGAGATGGCATGGAGGAAAATAGCTTTTCACTGTTTAGTGTCTTTCCCAAACGGAAACGGGTGCTTACTTGTGTCCTGCCTTTTCTTATATTAGTTGTGTTAATCTGAGTACATTAGAGAAATAAATCCACAGAAACTGAAATGTATAAAAGAGAGCTTTAGATAAAGGGTAAATGCACATGGAGAAAAAATCCCAAACCAGTGCAGCCCAAGTCTACAAGTCCAACATTAGCCCATATGTCCCACACCAATCCACAATGTCCTCCTCCATCTCAACAAAGACATGCAGTGTGGGTGGCTGCAGGTGGAAAGAACTGCCCATCTGGGTTTCTGAGGTTGTTAACTCTTTACTGGAATTAAAAGCGCCTTTTGTGCGCCTGGAGCGGCTGGTGTTTGTAACCACTCAGACACGAGGGCTCCATCACCTTGTGCAGGGCTACTCGTGATTTATTATCTACCCCAATGCTGCTTCAAGGGTGGTACATGGGTCGGTGATAAACCGTGACCTGTTTAAAATCTGTCCATTTGTAGCTAGGTACAGAAAGGAAAGTCAGAGTGCAGGTCACTGCTATTTCCAATGCCAGCAATGTCATGTAAAGGGCAAAGCGCGCAGCAGGGTGTCTAGACTAAGGACACACTGAGGATGACGAAATACACCACTGAAAACCTTATGCTACTCATGGAAACACTGTCAGGTAGTGGAGGACTAGTAAACCAAGGCAGAACCTTGCCAGCTAGAGGGCCAGATGACGAACACTTCTGGTCAGATTAAAGGGGAGGGCCAGTGACAAAGAGCCAGGTCGTTTGCAGGATGCATGCCCACGGGGGCTTCAAAGATGGGTTCAAACATCAAAAAGATATGAGGGTGGCCCAGGATTGGCAAGCCTTTCCTTGTCCTGTACATTGCGGTTGCTTTGAAGCAGACCAACTGGATAGCACCTACCAACAAGACCAACCAAGGAAGAGGAAGCCTCTATGATCCCAGAAACAGACATCACTAGGACGTGTCAGGAGACTTTTATAAAGGTAACCAATGTCCTGGTCCCTCATCACAGAAAGTTGGGGAAGCACCATTGTGCTGGTTTACCAGATGTTTCCCAGATGAATTACTGTCCAGCTGCACATAGGGAGGAGAAATACCTATAGACATGACTGAAGGGAGGTTCACTCTGCTATGGGAATGTGTTAATATGTGCACTTTAGATGTGGAAATCCACAGACACACGTGTATAAAAGAGAGTTGTAATTAAATATTAAATGCACATCAAGAAACTACCCTAAAAGATCTTTTTAATCTCATAAGCCCACCATTATGCCAATGGTCCCCCAGAATCCACAACCATCTACAAAAGAGATAGAATGAGGCTGACTGCTAGTAAGAGCCAACTCAGAGAAAGCAAAATAATCTCATATTTGGTGGGCATCTGCATATAGATGTGGAGCACCCAAAGCTGTTTCATGTAGATAATGTGGCTTCTGCTCAGATATGTCTGAGTGTACGTGAGACTTGGAAGTAGTAGCATTTTACTGGCTAAGGCATCATCTCCCTCTACTGAATTTCAAAATCAAGATGCTCATGAACTTGCAATGCTAAAGTGACCAATGCATGAATCATTCCGCCCTTCAATTAACACCACCTGTGCATCTGGGACATTTGGCGTGATAAGCTAACAATATGAGTGAGCATAACCTGTTGTGAAAAACAGAAAGATACAGAAATCTCCATTGTTTAATGTAATTGTTGTATACGGGGAACTGCAGGATGTAAAATTTCCCATAAACATCTGATGATGGAAAATGACAATGCCCCTTGACCAAAAAAAAAAAAAAAAACAAACACCATGTTGAGGCACTCTCAAAATGATAAACGTAAATCTGGGTGAGGCAACACAGAAGGCAGCCTGTGAAATGCGGCATGTTAAGATTTCCTTCACATTCAAATAGTTGAAAATCTAAGGCATGAGCTGAGAATAGTAAAACTGTTTCAGGCTCCATAATCGGTGCAGAGAAAACACCAGAATAATTGCCTCTTCCTTAATATACTTGAATCTGCTGGAGTTACATTTGGAGGTGAGATAGGGGAAACTGAATTACAATAGTATGGAAGTAAAAGCAATTTTACACTGTGAGAAGGTCAAGTGTTTTCATTGGAATCAGTTGTCTGAATGACACCCACCTGGAGCTTTTTTTTTTTTTTTTTCAGTTGTAGCTTTTGATTCTGTGTCTTCTCTTCTGCAGGCTAGGTTTCCAGGGTATTGACTGCTTATTCTAGACTTTTGACAAACTCTTAGTCTGCAGGTTTAAGTTCTGGTGCTGGCTGCAGTTTTGTCTATCGGAGGGAGAGGGACACAGTATCAAATTGTTTATTCAGATGGTCTATGTGTCCTAACATAGAAGTCAGACAGAACAGTCTGGTTACTGTAGTTGCCATCCCCCGGGGACTGAGTTTTGGCTGCATGAGAAGAATGATAGGGATGAAAGTGATGCAAACAGAAGCAAGTATCTTTAATATATTGATGCCTTCAGACTCCAGCCTGGACACTGATCCTTTCTGGGGATTTTATATGCAGTCTCCCCTATCTCCAAAACAGTTCTGAGGAGTCGGTGATTGTGACTGAGTAGGAGGGCTCACTGCCTAGATATCACACGTCGTAGGTCCACATGAGGGCTATTCCAGGTCAAGCGGTGTCTTAGTGTGCCTCAATCAGTGTTTCCACCCAAATCCCTAGGCTTCGGAAGTTCCCAGTACCCTGTGTCCTGCAGTCCCTTTTACCCAATAACCCTCATGTTTATACTTTATAACCACGTTTTCATTTGTGGAGATCAAAAAAAAATTTATTAAATAATGTGGTTTATGGAAATTGAAAAAATAAGCCATTAGAAACTTATTTGTGTAAAAAAAATAATGCCAGTTTGCAAGGAAATATCTGGATAAGCAGAGTAGGCAGTAATAGAGCCAGCTCAAAGTTGGCAGCCAAGCACTTGCTTCATTGAATGTGTGTCACTATCCACAGTGTTGGAAGTTAATTGGCATCATGAAAAAGGTTCCAGAAAGGTCCCCAAAACACTATTCCAAGGATTGAAACCATACATTTCCCCATTCCATTTAACCTCCAGATCATTCAAGCTTTTAAAA
The DNA here is from genome assembly GCF_050624435.1 of Tenrec ecaudatus. Lineage (NCBI taxonomy): Eukaryota > Metazoa > Chordata > Mammalia > Afrosoricida > Tenrecidae > Tenrec > Tenrec ecaudatus. Next base: position 1,055,107 of record NW_027457650.1, on the reverse strand, counting down.
AACAGGTCAATTTCACATTCAGTTCATCATCCCACATCTCAATTGGCTCATATCAGTTCAAAGACCCAGAAAACATAATCTCTGAGTTGTGCTCTATTATACTTATGATGAGCTGCATTATGACCATCTGCTTCACTTTCTGTTTTTAGAAAGTTTATCAGAAGTAGCATGCACTCATGCTATACCACACACCTTTAATGCCAATGTAGCTGTAATTTTATATCCAATGTATTCAAGCCCCACAGACTGATGAGGTGAGATATGTAAAGCTAGGGGGTGGGAGTCCCCCATCCAGAGATTTTTCACTTTTTTTAATATTAACAAACACACACATTAGTTTCTCTTGTTAGGTTTTTACAATTTATAAAAAGAAGCTCAGTTATTGTTTTGTTGGGGATTTTATATTTTGTGTTTGTTTTTATTTTTTACCTCTGTTGTATAAGTAGGGAATTTTAGGGAAATATGCACTTTATGGAATAAATTTTAAGAACTAAAATATATTTTATCTTAAATAAATTAACGTATCTTTTATCTTACATCTAAATCACTGATTATATATTTGCAGAGCCGACTTAAAGGATGAAAGAAAATTCTATCAAGAGTGTTACTTTTGACTTCAAAGCCTTCCTAATAAAGTCTTTTAACTACCTGTGGAAAAAAATAAGAAAAGAAAAGCTAGTATCATGAGGTATTTGACTTCGGACAGAACTGCCTCATGACAGAATCGTCAGGATGGGGCCGGTCATAACTCAGGACTGAGTATCCTTGCATCCAAACAGTTACTGTGGGGTAGATTCCAAGTCATTGAAACCTGGTGTGCAGAGCCAAACTGAACCTTGTGAGATAGGGGCTACAAGGCTCTATGAGGGTTCAAAAGCAGACCACCAGGTCTGTCTTCTGAGGTACCACCATATGGGCTCAGATGATCGTTTTAGTTACGAATTGAGCACTTAGCTGTTTGTGCCACCCAGAGATGGCATGGAGGAAAATAGCTTTTCACTGTTTAGTGTCTTTCCCAAACGGAAACGGGTGCTTACTTGTGTCCTGCCTTTTCTTATATTAGTTGTGTTAATCTGAGTACATTAGAGAAATAAATCCACAGAAACTGAAATGTATAAAAGAGAGCTTTAGATAAAGGGTAAATGCACATGGAGAAAAAATCCCAAACCAGTGCAGCCCAAGTCTACAAGTTCAACATTAGCCCATATGTCCCACACCAATCCACAATGTCCTCCTCCATCTCAACAAAGACATGCAGTGTGGGTGGCTGCAGGTGGAAAGAACTGCCCATCTGGGTTTCTGAGGTTGTTAACTCTTTACTGGAATTAAAAGCGCCTTTTGTGCGCCTGGAGCGGCTGGTGTTTGTAACCACTCAGACACGAGGGCTCCATCACCTTGTGCAGGGCTACTCGTGATTTATTATCTACCCCAATGCTGCTTCAAGGGTGGTACATGGGTCGGTGATAAACCGTGACCTGTTTAAAATCTGTCCATTTGTAGCAAGGTACAGAAAGGAAAGTCAGAGTGCAGGTCACTGCTATTTCCAATGCCAGCAATGTCATGTAAAGGGCAAAGCGCGCAGCAGGGTGTCTAGACTAAGGACACACTGAGGATGACGAAATACACCACTGAAAACCTTATGCTACTCATGGAAACACTGTCAGGTAGTGGAGGACTAGTAAACCAAGGCAGAACCTTGCCAGAGAGAGGGCCAGATGACGAACACTTCTGGTCAGATTAAAGGGGAGGGCCAGTGACAAAGAGCCAGGTCGTTTGCAGGATGCATGCCCACGGGGGCTTCAAAGATGGGTTCAAACATCAAAAAGATATGAGGGTGGCCCAGGATTGGCAAGCCTTTCCTTGTCCTGTACATTGCGGTTGCTTTGAAGCAGACCAACTGGATAGCACCTACCAACAAGACCAACCAAGGAAGAGGAAGCCTCTATGATCCCAGAAACAGACATCACTAGGACGTGTCAGGAGACTTTTATAAAGGTAACCAATGTCCTGGTCCCTCATCACAGAAAGTTGGGGAAGCACCATTGTGCTGGTTTACCAGATGTTTCCCAGATGAATTACTGTCCAGCTGCACATAGTTAGGAGAAATACCTATAGACATGACTGAAGGGAGGTTCTCTCTGCTATGGGAATGTGTTAATCTGTGCACTTTAGATGTGGAAATCCACAGACACACGTGTATAAAAGAGAGTTGTAATTAAATATTAAATGCACATCAAGAAACTACCCTAAAAGATCTTTTTAATCTCATAAGCCCACCATTATGCCAATGGCCACCCAGAATCCACAACCATCTACAAAAGAGATAGAATGAGGCTGACTGCTAGTAAGAGCCAACTCAGAGAAAGCAAAATAATCTCATATTTGGTGGGCATCTGCATATAGATGTGGAGCACCCAAAGCTATTTCATGTAGATAATGTGGCTTCTGCTCAGATATGTCTGAGTGTACGTGAGACTTGGAAGGAGTAGCATTTTACTGGCTAAGGCATCATCTCCCTCTACTGAATTTCAAAATCAAGATGCTCATGAACTTGCAATGCTAAAGTGACCAATGCATGAATCATTCCGCCCTTCAATTAACACCACCTGTGCATCTGGGACATTTGGCGTGATAAGCTAACAATATGAGTGAGCATAACCTGTTGTGAAAAACAGAAAGACACAGAAATCTCCATTGTTTAATGTAATTGTTGTATACGGGGACCTGCAGGATGTAAAATTTCCCATAAACATCTGATGATGGAAAATGACAATGCCCCTTGACCAAAAAACAAACAAACAACCAAAAAAAACACCATGTTGAGGCACTCTCAAAATGAAAAACGTAAATCTGGGTGAGGCAACACAGAAGGCAGCCTGTGAAATGCGGCATGTTAAGATTTCGTTCATATTCAAATAGTTGAAAATCTAAGGCATGAGCTGAGAATAGTAAAACTGTTTCAGGCTCCATAATCGGTGCAGAGAAAACACCAGAATAATTGCCTCTTCCTTAACATACTTGAATCTGCTGGAGTTACATTTGGAGGTGAGATAGGGGAAACTGTTTGAATTACAATAGTACGGAAGTAAAAGCAATTTTACACTGTGAGAAGGTCAAGTGTTTTCATTGGAATCGGTTGTCTGAATGACACCCACCTGGAGCTTTTTTTTTTTTTTCAGTTGTAGCTTTTGATTCTGTGTCTTCTCTTCTGCAGGCTAGGTTTCCAGGATATTGACTGCTTTTTCTAGACATTTGACAAACTCTTAGTCTGCAGGTTTAAGGTCTGGTGCTGGCTGCAGTTTTGTCTATCGGAGGGAGAGGGACACAAAATCAAGTTGTTTATTCAAATGGTCTATGTAACCTAACCTAGAACTCAGACAGAACAGTCTGGTTACTGTAGTTGCCCTCCCCCTGGGAGTGAGTTTGGTGGATTAGTAGAATGATAGGGATGAGGTGCCCTAGCCTTAGCCTAGTGGAGCCCTAGCCTTAGCCTAAGTCTAGGGGTGCCCTAGCCTAAGCCTAGGGGTGCCCTGGCCTAAGCCTAGGGGTGCCCTACCCTAAGCCTAGGGTTGCCCTAGCCTTAGCCTAGCTGAGCTCTAGCCTTAGCCTAAGCCTAGGGGTGCCCTAGCCTAAGCCTTGGGGTGCCCTAGAATAAGCCTAGGGGTGCCCTAGCCTAAGACTAAGGGTGCCCTACCCTAAACCTAGGGTTTCCCTAGCCTAAGCTTAGGGGTGCCCTAGCCTTAGGCTAGCTGAGCCCTAGCCTTAGCCTAAGCCTAGGGGTGCCCTAGCCTAAGACTAGGGGTGCCCTAGCCTTAGACAAGAGAGCCCTAGCCTTAGCCTAAGCCTAGGGGTGCACTAGCTTAAGCCTAGGGATGCCTTAGCATAAGCCTAGGGTTGCCCTAGCCTAAGCCTAGGGGTGCCCTAGCCTAAGGCTAGGGGTGCCCAAGCCTTAGTCTAATTGAGCCCTAGTCTTAGCCTACGCTTAGGGGTGCCCTATCCTAAGCCATGGGGTGCCCTAGCCTAAGCCTAGGGGTGCCCTAGCCTAAGCCTAGGGGTGCCCTAGCCTTAGGCTAGGGGAGCCCTAGCCTTAGCCTAAGCCTAGGGGTGCCCTAGCCTAAGACTAGGGGTGCGCTAGCCTAAGCCTACAGGTGTCCTAGCCTAAGCCTAGGGGTGCTCTAGCCTAAGCCTAGGGGTGCCCTAACCTTAGGCTAGGGGAGTCCTAGCCTTAGCGTAAGCCTTGGGGCGCATTAGCCTAAACCTAGGGGTTCCCTAGCCTAAGCCTAGGGGTGACTTAGCCTTAGGCTAGGGGTGCCCTAGCCTAAGCCTAGGGGTGCCCTAGCCTAAGCCTAGGGGTACCTTAGCCTAAGTCTAGGGGTGCCTAGCCTAAGCATAGGGGTGCCCTAACCTAAGCCTAGTGGTTCCCTACCTAAGGCTAGGGATGCCCTAGCCTAAGCCTACGGGTGCTCTTGCCTAAGCCTAGGGGTGCCCTAGCTTAAGACTAGGGGTGCCCTAGTCTAAGCTTAGGGATGCCCTAGCCTAGGGCTAGGGGTGCCCTAGCCTTAGGCTAGGGGAGCCCTAGCCTTAGTCTAAGACTAGGGGTGCCCTAGCCTAAGCCTAGGGGTGCCCTAGCCCAAGCCTAGGGATGCCATATCGTTAGGCTAGAGGAGCCCTAGCCTGAGCCTAAGCCTAGGGGTGCCCTAGCCAAACCTAGGGGTGCCCTAGCCTAAGTCTAGGGGTGCCCTAACCTAAGCCTAGGGGTACCCTAGCCATAGGCTAGGGGAGTCGTCGCCTTAGCCGAAGACTTGGGGTGCGCTAGCCTAAGTATAGGGTTGCCCTAGCCTAATCCTAGGGGTAATCTAGCCTTAGGATAGGGGAGCCCTAGCCTTAGCCTAAGCCTAGGGGTGCCCCAGCCTAAGCTTAGGGGTGCCCTAGCCTAAGTCTAGGGGTGCCTTGCCTAAGCATATGGGTGCCCTAACCTAAGCCTAGGGGTTCCCTACCTAAGCCTAGGGGTGCCCTAGCCTAATCCTAGGGGTGCCCTAGCCTAAACCTAGGGGTGCCCTAGCCTAAGCCTAGGGGAGCCCTAACCTAAGCCTAGGGGTGCCCTAGCCTTAAGCTAGGGGAGCCCTAGACTTAACCTAAGCCTAGGGGTGCCCTAGGCTAAGCCTAGGGGTGCCCTAGTCTAAGCCTAAGGGTGCCCTAGCCTTAGACTAGGGGAGCCCTAGCCTTAGCCTAAGCCTAGGGGTGCCCTAGCCTAAGCCTAAACCTAGGGGTGCCCTAGCCTAAGCCTAGTTGTGCCCTAGCCTAAGCCTATGGGTGCCCTAGCCTTAGGCTAGGGGAGCCCTAGCTTTAGCCTAAGTCTAGGGGTGCCCTAGCTTAAGCCAAGGGGTGCGCTAGCCTAAGTATAGGGGTGCCCTAGCCTAAGCCTAGGGGTGCCCCAGCCTAAGCCTAGGGGTGCCCTAGCCTAAGTCTAGGGGTGCCTAGCCTAAGCATAGGGGTGCCATAACCTAAGCCTAGGGGTTCCCTACCTAAGCCTAGGGGTGCCCTAGCCAAAGCCTACGGGTGCCCTAGCCTAAGCCTAGTGGTGCCCTAGCCTTGGGCTAGGGAAGCCCTAGTCTTAGCCTAAGCCTAGGTGTGCCCTAGCCTAAGCCTAGGGGTGCCCTAGCCTAGGCCTAGGGGTGCCCTAACCAAAGCCTAGGGGTGCCCTAGCCTTAAGCTAGGGGTGCCCTAGACTTAACCTAAGTCTAGGGGTGCCCTAGTCTAAGCCTAAGGCTGCCCTAGCCTTAGACTAGGGGAGTCCTAGCCTTAGTTAAAGCCTAGGGGTGTCCTAGCCTAAGCCTAGGGGTGCCCTAGCCTAAGCCTAACGGTGCCCTAGCCTTAGGCTAGGGGAGCCCTGGCCTTAGCCTAAACCTAGGGGTGCCCTAGTCTAAGCATAGGGGTGCCCTAGCCTAAGCCACGGGTGCACTGGCCTTAGGCTAGGGGATCCCTAGCTTTAGCATAAGCCTAGGGGTGCCTTAGCCTAAGTCTAGGGGTGCCTAGCATAAGCCTAGGGGTGACCTAACCTAAGCCTAGGGGTTCCCTACCTAAGCCTAGGGCTGACCTAGCCTAAGCCTAGGGGTGCCCTAGCCTTAGGCTAGGGAAGCCCTAGCCTTAGCCTAAGCCTAGGGGTGCCCTAACCTAAGCCTAGGGGTGCCCTTGCCTAAGCCTAGGGGTGCCCTATCCTAAGCCTAGGGGTGCCCTAGCCTTAAGCTAGGGGAGCCCAGGACTTAACCTAAGCCTAGGGGTGCCCTAGCCTTAAGCTAGGGGAGCCCTAGACTTAACCTAAGCCTAGGGGTGCCCTAGCCTAAGCCTAAGCGTTCCCTAGTCTAAGCCTAAGGGTGCCCTAGCCTTAGACTAGGGGAGCCGTAGCCTTAGCCTAAACCTAGGGGTGCCCTAGCCTAAGCCTAGGGGTGCCCTAGCCTAAGCCAAGGGGTCACCTAGCCTACGCATAAGGGTGCCCTAGCTTAAGCCTAGGTGTGCCCGAACCTAAGCCTAGGGGTGCCTTAGCCTAAACCTAGGGGTCCCCTAGCCTTAGCCTAAGCCTAGGGGTGCCCTAGCCAGAGCTTAGGGGTGCCGTTGCCTTATCCTTGGGGTGCCCTAGCCTAAGCCTAGGGGTGCCCTAGCCTGAGCCTAGGGGAGCCCTAGCTTTAGCCTAATCCTAGGGGTGCCCTAGCCTAAACCTAGGGGTGCCCTAGCCTAAACCTAGGGGTGCCCTAGCCTAAGCCTAGGGGTGCCTTAGCCTAAGCCTAGGGGTCCCCTAGCCTTAGCCTGAGCCTAGGGGTGCCCGAGCCTAAGCCTAGGGATTCCCTAGCCTGAGCCTAGGGGTGCCCTTGCCTAAGCCTACGGGTGCCCTAGCCTAAGCCTAGGGGTGCCCTAGCGTTAGGCTAGGCGAGCCCTAGCCCTAGCCTAACCTAGGGCTGCCCTTGCCTAAGCCTAGGGGTGCCCTAGCCTTAGGCTAGGGGAGCCCTAGCATTAGCCTAAGACTAGGGTTGCCCTAGCCTAAGCCAAGGGGTGGCCTAGCCTAAGCCTAGGGGTGCCCAGGCCTTAAGCTAGGGGAGCCCTAGCCTTAGCCTAAGCCTATGGCTTCCCTAGCCTAAGTCTAGGGGTACCCTAGCCTAAACCAAGGGGTGCCCTAACCTAAGCCTAGGGGTGCCCTAGCCTTAGGCTAGGGGAGCACTAGCTTTAGCCTAAGCCTAGGGGTGCTCTAGCCTAAGCCTAGGGGTACCCTAGCCTAAGCCTAGGGTTGCCCTAGCCTATGCTTAGGGGTGCCCTAGCCTTAGCCTAGGTGAGCCCTAGCCTTGTCCCAAGCCTAGGGGTCCCGTAGCCTAAGACTAGGGGTGCCCTAGCTTAAGCTTAGGGGTGCCCTAGCCTTAGGCTAGGGGTGCACTAGCCTTAGCCTAAGCCTAGGGGTGCCCTAGCCTAAGCTTTGGGGTATCCTAGCCTATGCCTAGGTGTGCCCTAGCCTTAGGTTAGGTGAGCCCTAGCCTTAGCCTAAGCCTAAGGTTGCGCGAGCCTACGCCTAGGGGTGCCCAAGCCTAAGACTAGAGTGCCCTAGCCTAAGGTTAGGGGTGCCCTAGCCTAAGCCTAGGGGTGCCCTAGCCTAAGCCTAGGGGTGCCGTAGGGTTAGGCTAGGGGAGCCCTAGCCTTAGCCTAATCCTAGGGGTGCCCTAGCCTAAGCCTAGGGGTGCCCTAGCCTAAGCCAAGGGGTGCCCTAACCTAAGCCGCTGGGTCCCCTAGTCTTAGGCTAGGGGACCCCTAGCCTTAGCCTAAGCCTAGGGGTGCCCTAGCCTAAGCCTAGTGGTGTCCTGGCCTAAGCCTAGGGGTGTCCAAGCCTAAGTCTTGGGGTTCCCTAGCCTTAGGCTAGGCGAGCCCTAACCTTAGCCTAAGCCTAGGGCTGCCCTAGCCGAAACCTAGGGGTGCCCTAGCCTTAGGCTAGGGGATCCCTAGCCTTAGCCTAAGCCTAGGGGTGCCCTAGCCTAAGCCTAGGGGTTCCCTCACCTTAGGCTAGGCGAGCCCTAACCTTAGCCTAAGCCTAGGTCTGCCCTAGCCGAAACCTAGGGGTGCCCTAGCCTTAGGCTAGGGGATCCCTAGCCTTAGCCTAAGCCTAGGGGTGCCCTAGCCTAAGCCTAGGGGTTCCCTAGCCTTAGGCTAGGCGAGCCCTAACCTTAGCCTAAGCATAGGGCTGCCCTAGCCGAAACCTAGTGGTGCCCTAGCCTTAGGCTAAGGGATCCCTAGCCTTAGCCTAAGCCTATGGGTGCCCTAGCCTAAGCCTAGGGGTGCCCTAGCCTAAGCCTAGGGTTGCCCTAGCCTAAGCCTAGGCGTGCCCTAGCCTTAGGCTAGGGGAGCCCTAGCTTTAGTCTAAGCCTAGGGTTGCCCTATCCAAAGCTTAGGGGTGCCCTATCCATAGGCAAGGGGAGTCCTCGCCTTAGCCGAACCTTAGGGTGCCCTAGCCTAAGACTAGGACTGCCCTACCCTAAGCCTAGTGGTGCCCTAGCCCAAGCCTAGGGGTGCCCTAGCGTTAGCCTAGAGGAGCCCTAGCCTTAGCCTAAGCCTAGGGGTGCCCTAGCCTAAGCCTAGGGGTGCCTTAGCCTAAGCCAAGGGGTGCCCTAGCCTAAGACTAGAGGTGCCCTAACCTAAGCCTAGGGGTGCCCTAGCCTAAGCCTAGGGGTGCCCTAGCCTAAGCCTAGGGGTGCCTTAGCCTAAGCCTAGGGGTGCCCTAGCCTAAGTCTAAGGGTGCTCCAGCCTTAGACTAGGGGAGCCGTAGCCTTAGCCTAAGCCTAGGGGTGCCCTAGCCTAAGCCTAGGTGTCCCTTTGCCTTAGGCTAGGGTAGCCCTAGCCTTAGCCTAATCCTAGGGGTGCCCTAGCCTATGTCTAGGAGTGCCCTACCCTAAGCCTAGGGGTGCCCTAGCCTAAGACTAGGGGTGCCCTGGCGTTAGGCTAGGGGAGCCCTAGCCTTAGCCTAAGCCTAGGGGTGCCCTAGCCAAGCCTATGGGTGCCCTAGCCTAAGCCTAGGGGTGCCCTAGCCTAAGCTTAGGGGTTCCCTAGCCTTCGGCTAGGGCAGCCCTAGCCTTAGCCTAAGCCTAGGGGTTCCCTAACCTAAGCCTAGGGTTGTCCTAGCCTAAGCCTAGGGGTGCCCTAGCCTTAGGCTGGGGGAGCCCTAGCATTAGCCTAAGCCTAGGGGTGCCCTAACCTAAGCTTAGGAGTGCCTAACCTTAGCCTAGGGGTGCCCTAGCCTAAGTGAAGGGGTGCCCTAGCCTTAACCTATGGGTGCCCTAGCCTTAGCCTAAGCCTAGGGGTGCCCTAGCCTAAGCCTAGGGAGCCCTAGCCAAAGCCTAGGGGTGCCCTAGGCTAAGTCTAGGGGTGCCCTAGCCAAATCCTTGGGGTGCCCTAGCATAAGCATAGGGGTGCCCTAGTCTAAGCCTAGGGGTGCCCTAGCCTTAGGCTAGGTGAGCCCAAGGCTTAGCCTAAGCCTAGGGGTGCCCTACCCAAAGCCAAAGGGTGCCCTAGCCTAAGCCTAGAGGTGCCCTCGCCTTAGGCTAGCGGAGCCCTAACAATAGCGTAAGCCTAGAGGTGCCTTAGCCTAAGCCTTGTTGTGCCCTAGCCTAAGCCCAGGGGTACCATAGCCTAAGCCTAGGGGTGCCCTGGCCTTAGGCTAGGGGATCCCTAGCCTTAGCCTAAGCCTAGGGGTGCCCTAGCCTTAAGCTAGGGGAGCCCTAGACTTAACCTAACCTAGGGGTGCCCTAGTCTAAGCCTAAGGCTGCCCTAGCCTTAGACTAGGGGAGTCCTAGCCTTAGCCAAAGCCTAGGTGTGTCCTAGCCTAAGCCTAGGGGTGCCCTAGCCTAAGCCTAAGGGTGCCCTAGCCTTAGGCTAGGGGAGCCCTAGCCTTAGCCTAAACCTAGGGGTGCCCTAGCCTAAGCATAGGGGTGCCCTAGCCTAAGCCACGGGTGCACAAGCCTTAGGCTAGGGGATTTCGAGCTTTAGCATAAGCCTAGGGGTGCCTTAGCCTAAGTCTAGGGTGCCTAGCATAAGCCTAGGGGTGACCTAACCTAAGCTTAGGGGTTCCCTACCTAAGCCTAGGGGTGCCCTAGCCTTAGCCTAGGGAAGCCCTAGCCTTAGCCTAAGCCTAGGGGTGCCCTAACCTAAGCCTAGGGATGCCCTAGCCTAAGCCTAGGGGTGCCCTAGCCTAAACCTAGGGGTGCCCTAACCTAAGCCTAGGGGTGCCCTAGCCTTAAGCTAGGGGAGCCCTAGACTTAACCTAAGCCTAGGGGTGCCCTAGCCTAAGCCTAGGGGTGCCCTAGTCTAAGCCTAAGGGTGCCCTAGCCTTAGACTAGGGGAGTCCTAGCCTTAGCCTAAACCTAGGGGTGCCCTAGCCTAAGCCTAGGGGTGCCCTAGCCTAAGCCTAGGGGTCACCTAGCCTACGCATAGGGGTGCCCTAGCATAAGACTAGGGGTGCCTTAGCCCAAACCTAGGGGTACCCTAGCCTTAGCCTAAGCCTAGGGGTGCCCTAGCCAGAACTTAGGGGTGCCGTTGCCTTAGCCTAGGGGTGCCCTAGCCTAAGCCTAGGGGTGCCCTAGCCTAAGCCTAGGGAGCCCTAGCCAAAGCCTAGGGGTGCCCTAGGCTAAGTCTAGGGGTGCCCTAGCCAAATCCTTGGGGTGCCCTAGCATAAGCATAGGGGTGCCCTAGTCTAAGCCTAGGGGTGCCCTAGCCTTAGGCTAGGTGAGCCCAAGGCTTAGCCTAAGCCTAGGGGTGCCCTACCCAAAGCCAAAGGGTGCCCTAGCCTAAGCCTAGAGGTGCCCTCGCCTTAGGCTAGCGGAGCCCTAACAATAGCGTAAGCCTAGAGGTGCCTTAGCCTAAGCCTTGGTGTGCCCTAGCCTAAGCCCAGGGGTACCATAGCCTAAGCCTAGGGGTGCCCTGGCCTTAGGCTAGGGGATCCCTAGCCTTAGCCTAAGCCTAGGGGTGCCCTAGCCTTAAGCTAGGGGAGCCCTAGACTTAACCTAACCTAGGGGTGCCCTAGTCTAAGCCTAAGGCTGCCCTAGCCTTAGACTAGGGGAGTCCTAGCCTTAGCCAAAGCCTAGGTGTGTCCTAGCCTAAGCCTAGGGGTGCCCTAGCCTAAGCCTAAGGGTGCCCTAGCCTTAGGCTAGGGGAGCCCTAGCCTTAGCCTAAACCTAGGGGTGCCCTAGCCTAAGCATAGGGGTGCCCTAGCCTAAGCCACGGGTGCACAAGCCTTAGGCTAGGGGATTTCGAGCTTTAGCATAAGCCTAGGGGTGCCTTAGCCTAAGTCTAGGGTGCCTAGCATAAGCCTAGGGGTGACCTAACCTAAGCTTAGGGGTTCCCTACCTAAGCCTAGGGGTGCCCTAGCCTTAGCCTAGGGAAGCCCTAGCCTTAGCCTAAGCCTAGGGGTGCCCTAACCTAAGCCTAGGGATGCCCTAGCCTAAGCCTAGGGGTGCCCTAGCCTAAACCTAGGGGTGCCCTAACCTAAGCCTAGGGGTGCCCTAGCCTTAAGCTAGGGGAGCCCTAGACTTAACCTAAGCCTAGGGGTGCCCTAGCCTAAGCCTAGGGGTGCCCTAGTCTAAGCCTAAGGGTGCCCTAGCCTTAGACTAGGGGAGTCCTAGCCTTAGCCTAAACCTAGGGGTGCCCTAGCCTAAGCCTAGGGGTGCCCTAGCCTAAGCCTAGGGGTCACCTAGCCTACGCATAGGGGTGCCCTAGCATAAGACTAGGGGTGCCTTAGCCCAAACCTAGGGAAGCCCTAGCCTTAGCCTAAGCCTAGGGGTGCCCTAACCTAAGCCTAGGGATGCCCTAGCCTAAGCCTAGGGGTGCCCTAGCCTAAACCTAGGGGTGCCCTAGCCTAAGCCTAGGAGTGCCTTAGCCTAAGCCTAGGGGTCCCCTAGCCTTAGCCTGAGCCTAGGGGTGCCGGAGCCTAAGCCTAGGGTTGCCCTAGCCTAAGCCTAGGGGTGCCTTGGCCATAGGCTAGGGGAGCCCTAGCCTTAGCCTATGCCTAGGGGTGCCCTAGCCTAAGCTTAGGGGTGCCCTAGCCTAAGCCTAGGGGTGCCCTAGCCTAAGCCCCGGGTGCCCTAACCTGAGACTAGGGGTGCCCTAGCCTGAGCCTATGGGTGCCCTAGCCTGAGGCTAGGGGAGCCCTAGCCTTAGTCTAGCCTAGGATTGCCCTAGTCTAAGCCTAGGGGTGCCATAGCCTGAGTCTAGGGGTGCCCTAGCATGAGGCTAGGGGAGCCGTAGCCTTAGCGTAAGCCTAGGGGTGCCCTATCCTAAGCCTAGGGGATCCCTAGCCTAAGCCTAGGGATTCCCTAGCCTGAGCATAGGGGTGCCCTAGCCTTAGGCTAGGGGAGCCCTAGCCTTAGCCTAAGCCTAGGGGTGCCCTAGCCTAAGCCTAGGGTTGCCCTAGCCTAAGGGTAAGGGTGCCCTTGCCTAAGCCTACGGGTGCCCTAGCCTAAGCCTAGGGGTGCCATAGCCTTAGGCTAGGCGAGCCCTAGCCCTAGCCTAACCTAGGGCTGCCCTTGCCTAAGCCTAGGGGTGCCCTTGCCTAAGCCTAGTGGTGCCCTAGCCTAAGCCTAGGGGTGCCCTAGCCTAAGCCTAGGGGTGCCCAGGCCTTATGCTAGGGGAGCCCTAGCCTTAGCCTAAGCCTATGGCTTCCCTAACCTAAGCCTAGGGGTACCCTAGCCTAAACCAAGGGGTGCCCTAACCTAAGCCTAGGGGTACCCTAGCCTAAGCCTAGGGTTGCTCTAGCCTATGCTTAGGGGTGCCCTAGCCTTAGGCTAGGGGAGCCCTAGCCTTAGCCAAAACCTAGGGGTGCCCTAGCCTAAGCCTAGGGGTGCCCAAGCCTAAGCCTATGGGTGCCTTAGCATTAGGCTAGGGTAGCCCTAGTCTTAGCCTAATCCTAGGGGTGCCCTAGCCTAAGCCTTTGGGTGCCCTAGCCTAAGCCTAGGGGTGCCCTAGCCTAAGACTAGGGGTCCCTGGCTTTAGGCTAGGGGAGCCCAAGCCTTAGCCTAAGCCTAGGGGTGCCCTAGCCAAGCCTATGGGTGCCCTAGCCTAAGCCTAGGGTTGCCCTAGCCTAAGCCTAGGGGTGCCCTAGCCTTATGCTTGGGGTGCACTAGCCTTAGCCTAAGCCTAGGGGTGCCCTAGCCTTAGGCTTAGGGTGTACTAGCCTTAGCCTATACCTAGGTGTGCCCTAGCCTTAGGCTAGGTGAGCCCTAGCCTTAGCCTAAGCCTAAGGTTGCCCTAGCCTACGCCTAGAGGTGCCCTAGCCTAAGACTAGGGTGCCCTAGCCTAAGTTTAGGGGTGCCCTAGCCTAAGCCTAGTGGTGCCCTAACCTAAGCCTAGGGGTGCCCTAGGGTTAGGCTAGGGGAGCCCTAGCCTTAGCCTAATCCTAGGGGTGCCCTTGCCTAAGCCTAGGGGTGCCCTAGCCTAAGCAAAGAGGTGCCCTAGCCTAAGCCTAGGGGTCCCCTATTCTTAGGCTAGGTGAGCCCTAGCCTTAGCCTAAGCCTAGGGGTGCCATAGCCTAAGCCTAGTGGTGCCCTACCCTAAGCCTAGGGCTGCCATAGCCTAAGCCTAGGGGTGCCCTAGCCTTAGGCTAGGGGAGCCCTAGCCTTAGTCTAAGCCTAGGGCTGCTCTAGCCTATGCCTATGTGTGCCCTAGCTTAAGCCTATGGGTGCCCTAACCTTAGCCTAAGCCTAGGGGTGCCCTAGCCTAAGCCTAGGGGTGTCCTAGCCTAAAACTAGGGGTGTCCTAGCTTAAACCTAGGGGTGCCCTAGACTAAGTTTATGGGTGCCCTAACCTAAGCATAGGGGTTCCCTACCTAAGCCTAGGGGTGCCCTGGCTTTAGGCTAGGGGAGCCCTAGCCTTAGCCTAATCCTAGGGGTGCCCTAGCCAAGCCTAGGGATGCCCTAGCCTTAGGCTAGGGAAGCCCTAGCCTTAGCCTAAGCCTAAGGGTGCCGTAGCCTAAGCCTAGCGGTGCCCTAACCTAAGACTAGGGGTGCCCTAACCTAAGCCTAGGGGTGCCCAACCTAAGCCTAGGGGTGCCCTAGCCTAAGCCTATGGGTGCCGTAACATTAGGGTAGGGTAGCCCTAGCCTTAACCTAATCCTAGGGGTGCCCTAGCCTAAGTCTAGGGGTGCCCTAACCTAAGCATTTGGGTGCCCTAGCCTAAGCCTAGGGGTCCCCTGGCTTTAGGCTAGGGGAGCCCTAGCCTTAGCCTAATCCTAGGGGTGCCCTAGCCAAGCCTATGGGTGCCCTAGCCTAAGCCTAGGGGTGCCCTAGCCAAAGCTCCGGGGTTCCCTAGCCTAAGCCAAGGTTGCCCTAGCCTAAGCCTAGGGGTGCCATAGCCTTAGGCTAGGGGAGCCCTAGCTTTAGTCTAAGCTAGGGGTGCCCTAGCCTAAGTGTAGGGGTGCCCTAGCCTAAGACTTTGGGTGCCCTAGCCTAAGCCTAGGGGTGCCCTAGCCTAAGACTAGGGGTGCCCTGGCTTTAGGCTAGGGGAGCCCTAGCCTTAGCCTAATCCTAGGGGTGCCCTAGCCAAGCTTATGGGTGCCCTAGCCAAAGCCTAGGGGTGCCCTAGCCTAAGCTTAGGGGTTCCCTAGCCTTAGGCTAGGGCAGCCCTAGCCTTAGCCTAAGCCTAGGGGTTCCCTAACCTAAGCCTAGGGTTGTCCTAGCCTAAGCCTAGGGGTGCCCTAGCCTTAGGATAGGGGAGCCCTAGCATTATCCTAAGCCTAGGGGTGCCCTAGCCTAAGCCTAGGGGAGCCCTAGCCAAAGCCTAGGGGTGCCCTAGCCTAAGTCTAGGGGTGCCCTAGCCAAATCCTTGGGGTGCCCTAGCCTAAGCATAGGGGTGCCCTAGTCTAAGCCTAGGGGTGCCCTAGCCTTAGGCTAGGTGAGCCCTAGCCTTAGCCTAAGCCTAGGGGTGCCCTACCCAAACCCTAAGGGTGCCCTAGCCTAAGCCTAGAGGTGCCCTCACCTTAGGCTAGCGGAGCCCTAACAATAGCGTAAGCCTAGAGGTGCCTTAGCCTAAGCCTTGGTGTGCCCTAGCCTAAGCCTAGGGGTACCATAGCCTAAGCCTAGGGGTGCCCTGGCCTTAGGCTAGGGGATCCCTAGCCTTAGCCTAAGCCTAGGGGTGCCCTAGTCTAGCCTAGGGGTGCCCTAGCCTAAGCCTAGGGGTGCCCTAGCCTAAGCATAGGGGTTCCCTAGCCTTAGGCTAGGGGAGCCCTAGCCAAAGCCTAAGCCTAGGGGTGCCCTAGCCTAAGCCTAGGGTTGCCCTAGCCTAAGCCTAGGGGTGCCCTAGCCATAGGCTAGGGGAGCCCTAGCTTAAGCCTAAGCCTAGGGGTGCCCTAGCCTAAGCCTAGGAGTGCCCAACTTAAGCCTAGGGGTGCCCTAGCCTTAGGCTAGGGGATACCTAGCCTTAGCCGAAGCCTAGGGTGCCCTAGCCTAAGTGTAGGGATGCCCTAGCCTGAGCCTATGGGTGCCCTAGCCTTTTCCTAAGACTAGGGGTGCCCTAGCCTTTTCCTAAGCCTAGGGGTGCCCTAGCCTAAGCCTAGGAGTGCCGTAACCTTAGCCTATGGGTGCCCTAGCCTAAGTGTAGGGGTGCCCTAGCCTGAGCCTATGGGTGCCCTAGACTTAGCTTAAGCCTACGGGTGCCCTAACCTTAGCCTAGGGGTGCCCTAGCCTAAACCTCGGGGTGCCCTAGCCTTAGGCTTGGAGCCTTAGCCTTAGCCTAAGACTAGGGGTGCACTAGCCTAAGCCTAGGGGTGCCCTAGCCTTAGGATAGGGGAGCCCTAGCCAAAGCCTAGGGGTGCCCTAGCCTAAGTCTAGGGGGGCCCTAGCCATATCCTTGGGGTACCCTAGCGTAAGCCTAGGGGTGCCCTAGCCTTAGGCTAGGGGAGCACTAGCCAAAACCTAGGGGTGCCCTAGCCTTAGGCAAGGTGAGCCTTGCCTTAGCCTAAACCTAGGGGTGCCCTAGCCAAAGCCTAAGGGTGCCCTAGCCTAAGCCTACGGGTGGCCTAGCCTAAGCTTAGGAGTGCCCTATCCTTAGGCTAGGTGATCCCTAGCATAAGCCTAAGCCGAGGGGTGCCCTAGCTTAAGCCTAGGTTGCCCTAGCCTAAGCCTAGGGGTGCCTTAGCCTAAGCCTAGGGGGGCCCTAGCCTTAGGCTAGGGGAGCCCTAGCCTTAGCCTAAGCCTAGGGGTGCCCTAGCCTAAGCCTAGGGGTGCCCTAGCCAAAACCTAGGGGTTCCCTATCCTAAACCTAAGGTTGCCTTAGCCAAAGCCTAGGGGTGCCCTAGCCTTAGGCTAGGGGAGCCCTAGCCTTAGCCTATGCCTACGGGTGCCCTAGCTTAAGCCTAGGGGTGCCCTCGCCTAAGCCTAGGATTGCCCTAGCCTTAGGCTAGGGGAGCCCTAGCCTTAGCCTAAGCCTAGGGGTTCCCTAGCCTAAGCCTAGGGGTGACCAAGCATTAGGCTAGGGTAGCCCTAGCCTTAGCCTAAGCCTAGGGATGCCCTAGCCACAGTTTAGGGGTGCCGTAGCCTCAGCCTAATGGTGCCCTAGCCTAAGCCTAGGGGTGCCCTAGCCTAAGCCTAGGGCTGCCCTAGCCTAAGTCTAGGGGTGCCCTAGCCTTAGGCTTGGGGTGCACTAGCCTTAGCCTAAGCCTAGGGGTGCCCTAGCCTTAGGCTTAGGGTGCACTAGCCTTAGCCTATGCCTAGGTGTGCCGTAGCCTTAGGCTGGGTGAGCCCTAGCCTTAGCCTAAGCCTAAGGTTGCCCTAGCCTACGCCTATAGGTGCCCTAGCCTAAGACTAGGGTGCCCTAGCCTAAGTTTAGGGGTGCCCTAGCCTAAGCATAGGGGTGCCCTAGCCTAAGCCTAGGGGTGCCCTAGGGTTAGGCTAGGGGAGCCCTAGCCTTAGCCTTATCCTAGGGGTGCCCTAGCCTAAGCCTAGGGGTGCCCTAGCCTAAGCCAAGAGGTGCCCTAGCCTAAGCCTAGGGGTCCCCTATTCTTAGGCTAGGTGAGCCCTAGCCTTAGCCTAATCCTAGGGGAGCCATAGCCTAAGCCTAGTGGTGCCCTAGCCTAAGCCTAGGGCTGCCCTAGCCTAAGCCTAGGGGTGCCCTAGCCTTAGGCTAGGGGAGCCCTAGCCTTAGTCTAAGCCTAGGGCTGCTCTAGCCTATGCCTATGTGTGCCCTAGCTTAAGCCTATGGGTGCCCTAACCTTAGCCTAAGCCTAGGGGTGCCCTAGCCTAAGCCTAGGAGTGTCCTAGCCTAAAACTAGGGGTGCCCTAGGTTAAACCTAGCGGTGCCCTAGCTTAAGCCTAGGGGTGCCCTAGCCTTAGGCTAGGGGAGCCCTAGCCTTAGCCTAAGCCTAGGGCCGCCCTAGCCTAAACCTAGGGGTGCCCAAGCCTAAGCTTAGGGGTGCCCTAGCCATAGGCTAGTGGAGCCCTAGCTTTAGTCTAAGCCTAAGGTTGCCCTATCCAAAACTTTGGGGTGCCCTATCATTAGGCTAGGGGAGTCCTCGCCTTAGCCGAAGCCTTAGGGTGCCCTAGCCTAAGCCTACGGGTGCCCTAGAGTAAGTTTAGGGGTGCCCTAACCTAAGCCTAGGGGTGTCCAGGCTTTAGGCTAGGGGAGCCCTAGCCTTAGCCTAATCCTAGGGGTGCCCTAGCCAAGCCTAGGGATGCCCTAGCCTTAGGGTAGGGAAGCCCTAGCCTTAGCCTAAGTCTAAGGGTGCCGTAGCCTAAGCCTAGCGGTTCCCTAACCTAAGACTAGGGGTGCCCTAACCTAAGCATAGGGGTGCCCTAGCCTAAGCCTAGGGGTGCCTTAGCCTAAGCCTAGGGGTGCCCAACCTAAGCCTAGGGGTGCCCTAGCCTAAGCCTATGGGTGCCGTAACATTAGGGTAGGGTAGCCCTAGCCTTAACCTAATCCTAGGGGTGCCCTAGCCTAAGTCTAGGGGTGCCCTAGCCTAAGCCTTTGGGTGCCCTAGCCTAAGCCTAGGGGTGCCCTAGCCAAAGCTTCGGGGTTCCCTAGCCTAAGCCTAGGGTTGCCCTAGCCTAAGCCTAGGGGTGCCATAGCCTTAGGCTAGGGGAGCCCTAGCTTTAGTCTAAGCCTAGGGGTGCCCTAGCCTAAGTGTAGGGGTGCCCTAGCCTAAGACTTTGGGTGCCATAACCTAAGCCTAGGGGTGCCCTAGCCTAAGACTAGGGGTGCCCTGGCTTTAGGCTAGGGGAGCCCTAGCCTTAGCTTAAGCCTAGGGGTGCCCTAGCCAAGCCTATGGGTGCCCTAGCCTAAGCCTAGGGGTGCCCTAGCCTAAGCTTAGGGGTTCCCTAACCTTAGGCTAGGGCAGCCCTAGCCTTAGCCTAAGCCTAGGGGTTCCCTAACCTAAGCCTAGGGTTGTCGTAGCCTAAGCCTAGGGGTGCCCTAGCCTTAGGCTAGGGGAGCCCTAGCATTATCCTAAGCCTTGGGGTGCCCTAGCCTAAGCCTAGGAGTGCCCTAACCTTAGCCTAGGGGTGCCCTAGCATAAGTGAAGGGGTGCCCTAGCCTGAACCTATGGGTGCCCTAGCCTTAGACTAAGCCTAGGGGTGCCCTAGCCTAAGCCTAGGGGAGCCCTAGCCAAAGCCTAGGGGTGCCCTAGCCTAAGTCTAGGGGTGCCCTAGCCAAATCCTTGGGGTGCCCTAGCCTAAGCATAGGGATGCCCTAGTCTAAGCCTAGGGGTGCCCTAGCCTTAGGCTAGGTGAGCCCTAGCCTTAGCTTAAGCCTAGGGGTGCCCTACCCAAAGCCTAAGGGTGCCCTAGCCTAAGCCTAGAGGTGCCCTCACCTTAGGCTAGCGGAGCCCTAACAATAGCGTAAGCCTAGAGGTGCCTTAGCCTAAGCCTTGGTGTGCCCTAGCCTAAGCCTAGGGGTACCATACCCTAAGCCTAGTGGTGCCCTGGCCTTAGGCTAGGGGATCCCTAGCCTTAGCCTAAGCCTAGGGGTGCCCTAACCTAGCCTAGGGGTGCCCTAGCCTAAGCCTAGGGGTGCCCTAGCCTAAGCATAGGGGTTCCCTAGCCTTAGGCTAGGGGAGCCCTAGCCAAAGCCTAAGCCTAGGGGTGCCCTAGCCTAAGCCTAGGGTTGCCCTAGCCTAAGCCTAGGGGTGCTCTAGCCTTAGGCTAGGGGAGCCCTAGCTTAAGCCTAAGCCTAGGGGTGCCCAAGCCTAAGCCTAGGAGTGCCCAACCTAAGCCTAGGGGTGCCCTAGCCTTAGGCTAGGCGATACCTAGCCTTACCGAAGCCTAGGGTGCCCTAGCCTAAGTGTAGGGATGCCCTAGCCTTAGCCTATGGGTGCCCTAGCCTTTTCCTAAGACTAGGGGTGCCCTAGCCTTTTCCTAAGCCTAGGGGTGCCCTAGCCTAAGCCTAGGAGTGCCCTAACCTTAGCCTATGGGTGCCCTAGCCTAAGTGTAGGGGTGACCTAGCCTGAGCCTATGGGTGCCCTAGACTTAGCCTAAGCCTAGGGGTGCCCTAGCCTTAGCCTAGGGGTGCCATAGCCTAAGCCTAGGGGTGCCCTAGCCTTAGGCTTGGAGCCTTAGCCTTAGCCTAAGACTAGGGGTGCACTAGCCTAAGCCTAGGTATGCCCTAGCCTAAGCCTAGGTGTGCCCTAGCCTTAGGATAGGGGAGCCCTAGCCAAAGCCTAGGGGTGCCCTAGCCTAAGTCTAGGGGGGCCCTAGCCATATCCTTGGGGTACCCTAGCATAAGCCTAGGGGTGCCCTAGCCTTAGGCTAGGGGAGCACTAGCCAAAACCTAGGGGTGCCCTAGCCAAAGCCTAAGGGTGCCCTAGCCTAAGCCTACGGGTGGCCTAGCCTAAGCCTAGGAGTGCCCTATCCTTAGGCTAGGGGATCCCTAGCATAAGCCTAAGCCGAGGGGTGCCCTAGCTTAAGCCTAGGTTTGCCCTAGCCTAAGCCTAGGGGTGCCTTAGCCTAAGCCTAGGGGGGCCCTAGCCTTAGGCTAGGGGAGCCCTAGCCTTAGCCTAAGCCTAGGGGTGCCCTAGCCTAAGCCTAGGGGTGCCCTAGCCAAAACCTAGGGGTTCCCTACCTAAACCTAAGGTTGCCCTAGCCAAAGCCTAGGGGTGCCCTAGCCTTACGCTAGGGGAGCCCTAGCCTTAGCCTATGCCTACGGGTGCCCTAGCTTAAGCCTAGGGGTGCCCTCGCCTAAGCCTAGGATTGCCCTAGCCTTAGGCTAGGGGAGCCCTAGCCTTAGCCTAAGCCTAGGGGTCCCCTAGCCTAAGCCTAGGGGTGACCAAGCATTAGTCTAGGGTAGCCCTAGCCTTAGCCTAAGCCTAGGGATGCCCTAGCCACAGTTTAGGGGTGCCGTAGCCTCAGCCTAATGGTGCCCTAGCCTAAGCCTAGGGGTGCCCTAGCCTAAGCCTAGGGCTGCCCTAGCCTAAGCCTAGGGGTGCCCTAGCCTTAGGCTTGGGGTGCACTAGCCTTAGCCTAAGCCTAGGGGTGCCCTAGCCTTAGGCTGGGTGAGCCCTAGCCTTAGCCTAAGCCTAAGGTTGCCCTAGCCTACGCCTATAGGTGCCCTAGGCTAAGACTAGGGTGCCCTAGCCTAAGTTTAGGGGTGCCCTAGCCTAAGCATAGGGGTGCCCTAGCCTAAGCCTAGGGGTGCCCTAGGGTTAGGCTAGGGGAGCCCTAGCCTTAGCCTAATCCTAGGGGTGCCCTAGCCTAAGCCTAGGGGTGCCCTAGCCTAAGCCAAGAGGTGCCCTAGCCTAAGCCTAGGGGTCCCCTATTCTTAGGCTAGGTGAGCCCTAGCCTTAGCCTAATCCTAGGGGTGCCATAGCCTAAGCCTAGTGGTGCCCTAGCCTAAGCCTAGGGCTGCCCTAGCCTAAGCCTAGGGGTGCCCTAGCCTTAGGCTAGGGGAGCCCTAGCCTTAGTCTAAGCCTAGGGCTGCTCTAGCCTATGCCTATGTGTGCCCTAGCTTAAGCCTATGGGTGCCCTAACCTTAGCCTAAGCCTAGGGGTGCCCTAGCCTAAGCCTAGGGGTGTCCTAGCCTAAAACTAGGGGTGCCCTAGCTTAAACCTAGGGGTGCCCTAGCTTAAGCCTAGGGGTGCCCTAGCCTTAGGCTAGGGGAGCCCTAGCCTTAGCCTAAGGCTAGGGCCGCCCTAGCCTAAACCTAGGGGTGCCCAAGCCTAAGCTTAGGGGTGCCCTAGCCATAGGCTAGTGGAGCCCTAGCTTTAGTCTAAGCCTAGGGTTGCCCTATCCTAAACTTTGGGGTGCCCTATCATTAGGCTAGGGGAGTCCTCGCCTTAGCCGAAGCCTTAGGGTGCCCTAGCCTAAGCCTACGGGTGCCCTAGACTAAGTTTAGGGGTGCCCTAACCTAAGCATAGGGGTTCCCTACCTAAGCCTAGGGGTGCCCAGGATTTAGGCTAGGGGAGCCCTAGCCTTAGCCTAATCCTAGGGGTGCACTAGCCAAGCCTAGGGATGCCCTAGCCTTAGGGTAGGGAAGCCCTAGCCTTAGCCTAAGTCTAAGGGTGCCGTAGCCTAAGCCTAGCGGTGCCCTAACCTAAGACTAGGGGTGCCCTAACCTAAGCCTAGGGGTGCCCTTGCCTAAGCCTAGGGGTGCCTTAGCCTAAGCCTAGGGGTGCCCTAGCCTAAGCCTATGGGTGCCCTAACATTAGGGCAGGGTAGCCCTAGCCTTAACCTAATCCTAGGTGTGCCCAAGCCTAAGTCTAGGGGTGCCCTAGCCTAAGCCTTTGGTTGCCCTAGCCTAAGCCTAGGGGTGCCCTGGCTTTAGGCTAGGGGAGCCCTAGCCTTAGCCTATTCGTAGGGGTGCCCTAGCCAAGCCTATGGGTGCCCTAGCCTAAGCCTAGGGGTGCCCTAGCCAAAGCTTCGGGGTTCCCTAGCCTAAGCCTAGGGTTGCCCTAGCCTAAGCCTAGGGGTGCCATAGCCTTAGGCTAGGGGAGCCCTAGCTTTAGTCTAAGCCTAGGGGTGCCCTAGCCTAAGTGTAGGGGTGCCCTAGCCTAAGACTTTGGGTTCCCTAGCCTAAGCCTAGGGGTGCCCTAGCCTAAGACTAGGGGTGCCCTGGCTTTAGGCTAGGGGAGCCCTAGCCTTAGCCTAAGCCTAGGGGTGCCCTAGCCAAGCCTATGGGTGCCCTAGCCTAAGCCTAGGGGTGCCCTAGCCTAAGCTTAGGGGTTCCCTAGCCTTAGGCAAGGGCAGCCCTAGCCTTAGCCTAAGCCTAGGGGTTCCCTAACCTAAGCCTAGGGTTGTCCTAGCCTAAGCCTAGGGGTGCCCTAACCTTAGGCTAGGGGAGCCCTAGCATTATCCTAAGCCTTGGGGTGCCCTAGCCTAAGCCTAGGAGTGCCCTAACCTTAGCCTAGGGGTGCCCTAGCATAAGTGAAGGGGTGCCCTAGCCTGTACCTATGGGTGCCCTAGCCTTAGACTAAGCCTAGGTGTGCCCTAGCCTAAGCCTAGGGGAGCCCTAGCCAAAGCCTAGGGGTGCCCTAGCCTAAGTCTAGGTGTGCCCTAGCCAAATCCTTTGGGTGCCCTAGCCTAAGCATAGGGGTGCCCTAGTCTAAGCCTAGGGGTGACCTAGCCTTAGGCTAAGTGAGCCCTAGCCTTAGCCTAAGCCTAGGGGTGCCCTACCCAAAGCCTAAGGGTGCCCTAGCCTAAGCCTAGAGGTGCCCTCACCTTAGGCTAGCGGAGCCCTAACAATAGCGTAAGCCTAGAGGTGCCTTAGCCTAAGCCTTGGTGTGCCCTTGCCTAAGCCTAGGGGTACCATAGCCTAAGCCTAGGGGTGCACTGGCCTTAGGCTAGGGGATCCCTAACCTTAGCCTAAGCCTAGGGGTGCCCTAGCCTAGCCTAGGGGTGCCCTAGCCTAAGCCTAGGGGTGCCCTAGCCTAAGCATAGGGGTTCCCTAGCCTTAGGCTAGGGGAGCCCTAGCCAAAGCCTAAGCCTAGGGGTGCCCTAGCCTAAGCCTAGGGTTGCCCTAGCCTAAGCCTAGGGGTGCTCTAGCCTTAGGCTAGGGGAGCCCTAGCTTAAGCCTAAGCCTAGGGGTGCCCTAGCCTAAGCCTAGGAGTGCCCAACCTAAGCCTAGGGGTGCCCTAGCCTTAGGCTAGGGGATACCTAGCCTTAGCCGAAGCCTAGGGTGCCCTAGCCTAAGTGTAGGGATGCCCTAGCGTGAGCCTATGGGTGCCCTAGGCTTTTCCTAAGACTAGGGGTGCCCTAGCCTTTTCCTAAGCCTAGGGGTGCCCTAGCCTAAGCCTAGGAGTGCCCTAACCTTAGCCTATGGGTGCCCTAGCCTAAGTGTAGGGGTGCCCTAGCCTGAGCCTATGGGTGCCCTAGACTTAGCCTAATCCTAGGGGTGCCCTAGCCTTAGCCTAGGGGTGCCCTAGCCTAAGCCTAGGGGTGCCCTAGCCTTAGGCTTGGAGCCTTAGCCTTAGCCTAAGACTAGGGGTGCACTAGCCTAAGCCTAGGGATGCCCTAGCCTAAGCCTAGGTGTGCCCTAGCCTTAGGATAGGGGAGCCCTAGCCAAAGCCTAGGGGTACCCTAGCCTAAGTCTAGGGGGGCCCTAACCATATCCTTGGGGTACCCTAGCGTAAGCCTAGGGGTGCCCTAGCCTTAGGCTAGGGGAGCACTAGCCAAAACCAAGGGGTGCCCTAGCCTTAGGCTATGTGAGCCTTGCCTTAGCCTAAACCTAGGGGTGCCATAGCCAAAGCCTAAGGGTGCCCTAGCCTAAGCCTACGGGTGGCCTAGCCTAAGCCTAGGAGTGCCCTATCCTTAGGCTAGGGGATCCCTAGCATAAGCCTAAGCCGAGGGGTGCCCTAGCTTAAGCCTAGGTTTGCCCTAGCCTAAGCCTAGGGGTGCCTTAGCCTAAGCCTAGGGGGGCCCTAGCCTTAGGCTAGGGGAGCCCTAGCCTTAGCCTAAGCCTAGGGGTGCCTTAGCCTAAGCCTAGGGGTGCCCTAGCCAAAACCTAGGGGTTCCCTATCCTAAACCTAAGGTTGCCCTAGCCAAAGCCTAGGGGTGCCCTAGCCTTACGCTAGGGGAGCCCTAGCTTTAGCCTATGCCTACGGGTGCCCTAGCTTAAGCCTAGGGGTGCCCTCGCCTACGCCTAGGATTGCCCTAGCCTTAGGCTAGGGGAGCCCTAGCCTTAGCCTAAGCCTAGGGGTTCCCTAGCCTAAGCCTAGGGGTGACCAAGCATTAGGCAAGGGTAGCCCTAGCCTTAGCCTAAGCCTAGGGATGCCCTAGCCTTAGGCTAGGGAAGCCCTAGCCTTAGCCTAAGTCTAAGGGTGCCGTAGCCTCAGCCTAATGGTGCCCTAGCCTAAGCCTAGGGGTGCCCTAGCCTAAGCCTAGGGCTGCCCTAGCCTAAGCCTAGGGGTGCCCTAGCCTTAGGCTTGGGGTGCACTAGCCTTAGCCTAAGCCTAGGGGTGCCCTAGCCTTAGGCTTAGGGTGCACTAGCCTTAGCCTATGCCTAGGTGTGCCCTAGCCTTAGGCTGGGTGAGCCCTAGCCTTAGCCTAAGCCTAAGGTTGCCCTAGCCTACGCCTATAGGTGCCCTAGCCTAAGACGAGGGTGCCCTAGCCTAAGTTTAGGGGTGCCCTAGCCTAAGCCTAGGGGTGCCCTAGCCTAAGCCTAGGGGTGCCCTAGGGTTAGGCTAGGGGAGCCCTAGCCTTAGCCTAATCCTAGGGGTGCCCTAGCCTAAGCCTAGGGGTGCCCTAACCTAAGCCAAGAGGTGCTCTAGCCTAAGCCTAGGGGTCCCCTAGTCTTAGGCTAGGGGAGCCCTAGCCTTAGCCTAAGCCTAGGGGTGCCCTAGCCTAAGCCTAGTGGTGACCTAGCCTAAGCCTAGGGCTGCCCTAGCCTAAGCCTAGGGGTGCCCTAGCCTTAGGCTAGGGGAGCCCTAGCCTTAGCCTAAGCCTAGGGCTGCTCTAGCCTATGCCTATGTGTGCCCTAGCTTAAGCCTATGGGTGCCCTAGCCTTAGCCTAAGCCAGGGGTGCCCTAGCCTAAGCCTAGGGGTGTCCTAGCCTAAAACTAGGGGTGCCCTAGCCTAAGCCTAGGGGTGCCCTAGCTTAAGCCTAGGGGTGCCCTAGCCTTATTCTAGGGGAGCCCTAGCCTTAGCCTAAGCCTAGGGCCGCCCTAGCCTAAACCTAGGGGTGCCCAAGCCTAAGCTTAGGGGTGCCCTAGCCATAGGCTAGTGTAGCCCTAGCTTTCGTCTAAGCCTAGGGTTGCCCTATCCAAAGCCTAGGGGTGCCCTATCCTTCGGCTAGGGGAGTCCTCGCCTTAGCCGAAGCCTTAGGGTGCCCTAGCCTAAGCCTACGGGTGCCCTAGACTAAGTCTAGGGGTGCCCTAACCTAAGCATAGGGGTTCCCTACCTAAGCCTAGGGGTGCCCTAGCCTAAGCCTAGGGATGCCCTAGCCTTAGGCTAGGGAAGCCCTAGCCTTAGCCTAAGTCTAAGGGTGCCGTAGCCTAAGCCTAGCGGTGCCCTAACCTAAGACTAGGGGTGCCCTAACCTAAGAATAGAGGTGCCCTAGCCTAAGCCTAGGGGTGCCTTAGCATAAGCATAGGGGTGCCCTAGCCTAAGCCTAAGGGTGCACCACCCTTAGACTAGGGGAGCCCTAGCCTTAGCCTAAGCCTAGGGGTGCCCAACCTAAGCCTAGGGGTGCCCTAGCCTAAGCCTATGGGTGCCCTAACATTAGGGTAGGGTAGCCCTACCATAACCTAATCCTAGGGGTGCCCTAGCCTAAATCTAGGGGTGCCCTAGCCTAAGCCTTTGGGTGCCCTAGCCTAAGCCTAGGAGTGCCCTGGCTTTAGGCTAAGGGAGCCCTAGCCTTAGCCTAATCCTAGGGGTGCCCTAGCCAAGCCTACCGGTGCCCTAGCCTAAGCCTAGGGGTGCCCTAGCCAAAGCTTACGGGTTCCCTAGCCTAAGCCTAGGGTTGCCCTAGCCTAAGCCTAGGGATGCCATAGCCTTAGGCTAGGGGAGCCCTAGCTTTAGTCTAAGCCTAGGTGTGCCCTAGCCTAAGCCTAGGAGTGCCCTAACCTTAGCCTAGGGGTGCCCTAGCCTAAGTGTAGGGGTGCCCTAGCCTGAGCCTATGGGTGCCCTAGCCTTAGCCTAAGCCTAGGGGTGCCCTAGCCTAAGCCTAGGGGTGCCCTAGCCTAAGCCTAGGGGTGCCCTAACCTAAGCCTAGGGGTGCCCTAGAATTAGGCTGGGAGCCCTAGCATTAGGCTAAGAATAGGGGTGCACTAACCTAAGCCTAGTGGTTCCCTAGCTTAAACCTAGGGGTGCCCTAGCCTTAGGCTAGGGGAGCCCTAGCCAAAGCCTAGGGGTGCCCTAGACTAAGTCTAGGGTTGCCCTAGCCAAATGCTTGGGGTGCCCTAGCCTAAGCATAGGGGTGCCCTAGCCTAAGACTATAGGTGCCCTAGCCTTAGGCTAGGGGAGCCCTAGACTTACCCTAAGCCTAGGGATGACCCAGCCTAAGCATAGGTGTGCCCTAGCCTTAGGCTAGGATAGCCCTAGCCTTAGCCTAAGCCTAGTGGTGCCCTAGCCTAAGCCTAGGGGTGCCCTAGCCTAAGCCTAGGGGTGCCCTGTCCTTAGGCTTGGGGAGCCCAAGCCTTAGCCTAAGCTTAGGGGTGCCCTAGCCAAGCCTAGGGATGCCCGAGCCTAAGCCTAGGGGTGCCCTAGCTTAAGCTTAGGAGTTCCCTAGCCTTAGGCTAGGCGAGCCCTAGCCAAAGCCTAAGCCTAGGGGTGCCCCAGCCTAAGCCTAGGGGTGCCCTAGCCTAAGCCTAGGGGTGCTCTAGCCTTAGGCTAGGGGAGCACTAGCTTTATCCTAAGCCTAGGGGTGCCCTAGCATAAGCCTAGGGGTGCCCTAGCCTTACGCTAGGGGATACCTAGCCTTAGCCAAAGCCTAGGGGTGCCCTAGCCTAAGTGTAGGGGTGCCCTAGCCTTAGCTTTTGCGTGCCCTAGCCATAGCTTAAGCATAGGGGTGCCCTAGCCTAAGCCTAGGGGTGCCCTAGCCTAAACCTAGGGGTGCCCTAGCCTAAGCTTTGGGGTGCCCTAGCCTATGCCTAGGTGTGCCCTAGCCGTAGGCTAGGTGAGCCCTAGCCTTAGCCTAAGCCTAAGGTTGCCCTAGCCTACGCCTAGAGGTGCCCTAGCCTAAGACTAGGGTGTCCTAGCCTAAGCGTAGGGGTGCCCTAGCCTAAGCCTAGGGGTGCCCTAGGTTTAGGCTAGGGGAGACCTAGCCTTAGCCTAATCCTAGGGGTGCCGAAGCCTAAGCCTAGGGATGCCCTAGCTTAAGCCTATGGGTGCCCTAGCCTTAGCCTAAGCCTAGGGGTGTCCTAGCCTAAAACTAGGGGTACCCTAGCCTAAGCCTAGGGGTGCCCTAGCTTAAGCCTAGGGGTGCCCTAGCCTTAGGCTAGGGGAGCCATAGCCTTAGCCTAAGCCTAGGGCTGCCCTAGCCTAAGCCTAGGTGTGCCCTAGCTTAAGCCTAGGGTGCCCTAGCCTTATCCTAAGCCTAGGGGTGTCCTAGCCTAAAACTAGGGGTACCCTAGCCTAAGCCTAGGGGTGCCCTAGCTTAAGCCTAGGGGTGCCCTAGCCTTAGGCTAGGGGAGCCCTTGCCTTAGCCTAAACCTAGGACCGCCCTAGCCCAAACCTAGGGGTGCCCAAGCCTAAGCTTATGGGTGCCATAGCCATAGGCTAGTGGAGCCCTAGCTTTAGTCTAAGCCTAGGGCTGCCCTATCCAAAGCCTAGGGGTGCCCTATCCTTAGGCTAGGGGAGTCCTCGCCTTAGCCGAAGCCTTAGGGTGCCCTAGCATAAGCCGAGGGGTGCCCTAGCCTAAGCCGAGGGGTGCCCTAGCCTAAGCCTACGGGTGCCCTAGCCTAAGTCTAGGGGTGCCCTAACCTAATCATAGGGGTTCCCTGCCTAAGCCTAGGGGTGCCCTACCCTAAGCCTAGGTGTGCCCTAGCCTTAGGCTAGGGAAGCCCTAGCCTTAGCCTAAGTCTAAGGGTGCCCTAGCCTAAGCCTAGGGGTGCCCTAGCTTAAGCCTAGGGGTGCCCTAGCCGAAGCCTAGGCGTGCCCTAGCCTAAGCCTATGGGTGCCCTAGCCTAAGCCTATGGGTGCCCTGGCTTTAGGCTAGGGGAGCCCTAGCCTTAGCCTAATCATAGGGGTGCCCTGGCCAAGCCTATGGGTGCCCTAGCCTAAGCCTAGGGGTGCCCTAGCCAAAGCTTAGGGGTTCCCTAGCCTAACCCTAGGGTTACCCTAGCCTAAGCCTAGGGGTGCCATAGCCTAAGCCTAGGAGTGCCCTAACCTTAGCCTAGGGGTGCCCTAGCCTAAGTGTAGTGGTGCCCTAGCCTGAGCCTATGGGTGCCCTAGCCTTAGCCTAAGCCTAGGGGTGCCGTAGCCTAAGCCTAGGGGTGCCCTAGCCTAAGCCTAGGGGTGCCCTAGCCTTAGGCTGGGAGCCCTAGCCTTAGCCTAAGAATAGGGGTGCACTAGCCTAAGCCTAGGGGTTCCCTAGCCTAAGCCTAGGGGTGCCCTAGCCTTAGGCTAGGGGAGCCCTAGCCAAAGCCTAGGGGTGCCCTAGCCTAAGTCTAGGGGTGCCCTAGCCAAATGCTTGGGGTGCCCTAGCCTAAACATAGGGGTGCCCTAGCCTAAGCCTATGGGTGCCCTAGCCTTAGGCTAGGGGAGCCCTAGACTTAGCCTAAGCCTAGGGATGACCAAATCTAAGGCTTGGCTTGCCCTAGCCTAAGCCTAGGGGTGCCCTAATCTAAGCATAGGTGTGCCCGAGCCTAAGCTTAGGGGTTCCCTAGCCTTAGGCTAGGCGAGCCCTAGCCTTAGCCTAAGCCTAGGGGTGCCCTAGCCAAGCCTAGGGGTGCCCTAGCCTAAGCCTAGGGGTGCCCTAGCCTAAGCTTAGGGGTTCCCTAGCCTTAGGCTAGGCGAGCCCTAGCCAAAGCCTAAGCCTAGAGGTGCCCTAGCCTAAGCCTAGGGTTGCCATAGCCTAAGCCTAGGGGTGCTCTAGCCTTAGGCTAGGGGAGCCCTAGCTTTAGCCTAAGCCTAGGGCTGCCCTAGCCTAAGCCTAGAGGTGCCCTAGCCTTACACTAGGGGATACCTAGCCTTAGCCAAAGACTAGGGGTGCCCAAGCCTAAGTGTAGGGGTGCCCTAGCCTTAGCCTATGGGTGCCCTAGCCATAGCCTAAGCCTAGGGGTGCCCTAGCGTAAGCTTAGGGGTGCCCTAGCATTAGGCTAGGGTAGCCCTAGCCTTAGCCTAAGCCTAGGGGGGCCCTAGCCTAGGACTAGGGGTGCCCCAGCCTAAGCCTAGGGGTGCCGTAGCCTAAGTCTCTGGGTCCCCTAGCCTTAGGCTAGGGTATCCCTAGCCTTAGCCTAAGCCTAGGGGTGCCCTAGCCAAACCTATGGGTGCCCTAGCCTAAGCCTAGGGGTGCCCTAGCCTAAGCTTAGGGGTTCCCTAGCCTTAGGCTAGGGGAGCCCTAGCCTCAGCCTAATCCTATGGGTGCCCTAGCCTAAGTCTAGGGGTGCTCTAGCCTAAGCCTTTGGGTGCCCTAGCCTAAGTCTAGGGGTGCCCTAGCCTAAGCCTAGGGGTTCCCTGCCTAAGCCTAGGGGTGCCCTACCCTAAGCCTAGGTGTGCCCTAGCATTAGACTAGGGTAGCCCTAGCCTTAGCCTAAGTCTAAGGGTGCCCTAGCCTAAGCCTAGGGGTGCCCTAGCTTAAGTCTAGGGGTGCCCTAGCCGAAGCCTAGGCGTGCCCTAGCCTAAGCCTATGGGTGCCCTAGCCTTAGGCTAGGGTAACCCTAGCCTTAGCCTAATCCTAGGGGTGCCCTAGCCTAAGTCTAGGGGTGCCCTAGCCTAAGCCTTTGGGTGCCCTAGCCTAAGCCTAGGGGTGCCCTGGCTTTAGGCTAGGGGAGCCCTAGCCTTAGCCTAATCCTAGGGGTGCCCTAGCCAAGCCTATGGGTGCCCTAGCCTAAGCCTAGGGGTGCCCTAGCCAAAGCTTAGGGGTTCCCTAGCCTAACCCTAGGGTTACCCTAGCCTAAGCCTAGGGGTGCCATAGCCTAAGCCTAGGAGTGCCCTAACCTTAGCCTAGGGGTGCCCTAGCCTAAGCGTAGTGGTGCCCTAGCCTGAGCCTATGGGTGCCCTAGCCTTAGCCTAAGCCTAGGGGTGCCCTAGCCTAAGCCTAGGGGAGCCCTAGCCTAAGCCTAGGGGTGCCCTAGCCTTAGGCTGGGAGCCCTAGCCTTAGTCTAAGAATAGGGGTGCACTAGCCTAAGCCTAGGGGTTCCCTAGCCTAAGCCTAGGGGTGCCCTAGCCTTAGGCTAGGGGAGCCCTAGCCAAAGCCTAGGGGTGCCCTAGCCTAAGTCTAGGGGTGCCCTAGCCAAATGCTTGGGGTGCCCTAGCCTAAGCATAGGGGTGCCCTAGCCTAAGCCTATGGGTGCCCTAGCCTTAGGCTAGGGGAGCCCTAGACTTAGCCTAAGCCTAGGGATGACCAAATCTAAGGCTTGGCTTGCCCTAGCCTAAGCCTAGGGGTGCCCTAATCTAAGCATAGGTGTGCCCGAGCCTAAGCTTAGGGGTTCCCTAGCCTTAGGCTAGGCGAGCCCTAGCCTTAGCCTAAGCCTAGGGGTGCCCTAGCCAAGCCTAGGGGTGCCCTAGCCTAAGCCTAGGGGTGCCCTAGCCTAAGCTTAGGGGTTCCCTAGCCTTAGGCTAGGCGAGCCCTGGCCAAAGCCTAAGCCTAGGGGTGCCCTAGCCTAAGCCTCTGGTTGCCATAGCCTACGCCTACGGGTGCTCTAGCCTTAGGCTAGGGGAGCCCTAGCTTTAGCCTAAGCCTAGGGCTGCCCTAGCCTAAGCCTAGAGGTGCCCTAGCCTTACGCTAGGGGATACCTAGCCTTAGCCAAAGACTAGGTGTGCCCTAGCCTAAGTGTAGGGGTGCCCTAGCCTTAGCCTATGGGTGCCCTAGCCATAGCCTAAGCCTAGGGGTGCCCTAGCGTAAGCCTAGGGGATCCCTAGCCTAAGCCTAGGGGTGCACTAGCCTTAGGCTGGGGGAGCCCTAGCCTTAGCCTAAACCTATGGGTTCCCTAGCCTAAGCTTAGGGGTGCCCTAGCATTAGGCTAGGGTAGCCCTAGCCTTAGCCTAAGCCTAGGGGGGCCCTAGCCTCAGACTAGGGGTGCCCCAGCCTAAGCCTAGGGGTGCCGTAGCCTTAGGCTAGGGGAGCCCTAGCCTTAGCCAAAACCTAGGGGTGCCCTAGCCTAAGCCTAGGGGTGCCCGAGCCTAAGTCTATGGGTCCCCTAGCCTTAGGCTAGGGTATCCCTAGCCTTAGCCTAAGCCTAGGGGTGCCCTAGCCAAACCTATGGGTGCCCTAGCCTAAGCCTAGGGGTGCCCTAGCCTAAGCATAGGGGTTCCCTAGCCTTAGGCTAGGGGAGCCCTAGCCTCAGCCTAATCCTATGGGTGCCCTAGCCTAAGTCTAGGGGTGCCCTAGCCTAAGCCTTTGGGTGCCCTAGCCTAAGTCTAGGGGTGCCCTAGCCTAAGCCTAGGGTTACCCTGGCTTTAGGCTAGGGGAGCCCTAGCCTTAGCCTAAGCCTAGGGGTGCCCTAGCCAAACCTATGGGTGCCCAAGCCTAAGCCTAGGGGTGCCCTAGCCTTAGGCTAGGGGAGCCCTAGCCTTAGCCTAAGCCTAGGGGTTCCCTAGCCTAAGCCTATGGTTGCCCTATCCTAAGCCTAGGGGTGCCCTAGCCTTAGGCTAGGGGAGCCCTAGCTTTAGCCTAAGCCTAGGGGTGCCCTAGCCTAAGCCTAGGAGTGCCCTAACCTTAGCCTAGGGGTGCCCTAGCCTAAGTGTAGGGGTGCCCTAGCCTGAGCCTATGGGTGCCCTAGCCTTAGCCTAAGCCTAGGGGTGCCCTAGCCTAAGACTAGGGGTGCCCTAGCCTAAGCCTAGGGGTGCCCTAGCCTTAGGCTAGGTGAGCCCTAGCCTTAGCCTAAGCCTAGGGGTGCCCTACCCAAAGCCAAAGGGTTCCCTAGCCTAAGCCTAGAGGTGCCCTCGCCTTAGGCTAGCGGAGCCCTAACAATAGCGTAAGCCTAGAGGTGCCTTAGCCTAAGCCTTGGTGTGCCCTAGCCTAAGCCCAGGGGTACCATAGCCTAAGCCTAGGGGTGCCCTGGCCTTAGCCTAGGGGAGCCCTAGCCTTAGCCTAAGCCTAGGGGTGCCCTAGCCAAGCCTAGGGGTGCCCTAGCCTAAGCCTAGTGGTGCCCTAGCCTAAGCATAGATTTTCCCTAGCCTTAGGCTAGGGGAGCCCTAGCCAAAGCCTAAGCCTAGGGGTGCCCTAGCCTAAGCCTAGGGTTGCCCTAGCCTAAGCCTAGGGTTGCTCTAGCCTTAGGCTGGGTGAGCCCTAGCTTAAGCCTAAGCCTAGGGGTGCCCTAGCCTAAGCTTAGGAGAGCCCAACCTAAGTCTAGGGGTGCCCTAGCCTTACGCTAGGGGATACCTAGCCTTAGCCGAAGCCTAGGGGTGCCCTAGCCTAAGTGTCGGGGTGCCCCAGCCTGAGCCTATGGGTGCCCTAGCCTTTTCCTAAGCCTACGGGTGCCCTAGCATTTTCCTAAGCCTAGGGGTGCCCTAGCCTAAGCCTAGGAGTGCCCTAACCTTAGACTAGGGGTGCCCTAGCCTAAGTGTAGGGGTGCCCTAGCCTGAGCCTATGGGTGCCCTAGGCTTAGCCTAAGCCTAGGGGTGCCCTAGCCTAAACCTAGGGGTGCCCTAGCCTAAGCCTAGGGGTGTCCTAGCCTTAGGCTTGGAGCCCTAGCCTTAGCCTAAGCCTAGGGGTGCACTTATCTAAGCCTAGGGGTGCCCTAGCCTTAGGATAGGGGAGCCCTAGCCAAAGCCTAGGGGTGCCCTAGCCTAAGTCTAGGGGGGCCCTAGCCATATCCTTGGGGTGCCCTAGCCTAAACCTAGGGGTGCCCTAGCCAAAGCCTAAGGGTGCCCTAGCCTATGCCTACGGGTGGCCTAGCCTAAGCCTAGGAGTGACCTATCCTTAGGCTAGGGGATCACTAGCATAAGCCTAAGCCGAGGGGTGCCCTAGCTTAAGCCTAGGTTTGCCCTAGCCTAAGCGTAGGGGTGCCTTAGCCTAAGCCTAGGGGTGCCCTAGCCTTAGGATAGGGGAGCCCTAGCCTTAGCCTAAGCCTAGGGGTGCCCTAGCCTAAGCCTAGGGGTGCCCTAGCCAAAACCTAGGGGTTCCCTATCCTAAACCTAGGGTTGCCCTAGCCAAAGCCTAGGGGTGCCCTAGCCTTAGGCTAGGGGAGCCCTAGCCTTAGCCTAAGCCTTGGGGTTCCCTAGCCTAAGCTTGGGGTGACCAAGCATTAGGCTATGGTAGCCCTAGCCTTAGCCTAAGCTTAGGGATGCCCTAGCCACAGCTTAGGGGTGCCGTAGCCTCAGCCTAGTGGTGCCCTAGCCTAAGCCTAGGGGTGCCCTAGTCTAAGCCTAGGGGTGCCCTAGCCTAAGCATAGGGGTGCCCTAGCCTAAGCCTAGGGGTGACCTAGTCTTACGCTAGGTGAGCCCTAGCCTTAGCCTAAACCTTGGGGTCCACTAGCCTAAGACTAGGGGTGCCCTAGCCTAAGCCTAGGGCTGCCCTAGCCTAAGCCTAGGGGTGCCCTAGCCTTAGGCTTGGGGTGCACTAGCCTTAGCCTAATCCTAGGGGTGCCCTAGCCTTAGGCTTAGGGTGCACTAGCCTTAGCCTATGCTTAGGTGTGCCCTAGCCTTAGGCTAGGTGAGCCCTAGCCTTAGCCTAAGCCTAAGGTTGCCCTAGCCTACGCCTAGGGGTGCCCTAGCCTAAGACTAGGGTGCCCTAGCCTAAGTTTAGGGGTGCCCTAGCCTAAGCCTAGGGGTGCCCTAGCCTAAGCCTAGGGGTGCCCTAGGGTTAGGCTAGGGGAGCCCTAGCCTTAGCCTAAGCCTAGGGGTGCCCTAGTCTAAGCCTAGGGGTGCCTTAGCCTAAGCCTAGTGGTGCCCTAGCATAAGCCTAGGGCTGCCTTAGCCTAAGCCTAGGGGTGCCCTAGCCTTAGGCTAGGGGAGCCCTAGCCTTAGCCTAAGCCTAGGGCTGCTCTAGCCTATGCCTATGTGTGCCCTAGCTTAAGCCTATGGGTGCCCTAGCCTTAGCCTAAGCCAGGGTTGCCCTAGCCTAAGCCTAGGGGTGTCCTAGCCTAAAACTAGGGGTGCCCTAGCCTAAGCCTAGCGGTGCCCTAGCTTAAGCCTAAGGGTGCCCTAGCCTTAGGCTAGGGGAGCCCAAGCCTAAGCTTAGGGGTGCCCTAGCCATAGGCTAGTGGAGCCCTAGCTTTCGTCTAACCTAGGGTTGCCCTATCCAAAGCCTAGGGGTGACCTATCCTTAGGCTAGGGGAGTCCTCGCCTTAGCCGAAGCCTTAGGGTGCCCTAGCCTAAACCTACGGGTGCCCTAGACTAAGTCTAGGGGTGCCCTAACCTAAGCATAGGGGTTCCCTACCTAATCCTAGGGGTGCCCTCGCCTAAGCCTAGGGATGCCCTAGCCTTATGCTAGGGAAGCCCTAGCCTTAGCCTAAGTCTAAGGGTGCCGTAGCCCAAGCCTAGCGATGCCCTAACCTAAGACTAGGGGTGCCCTAACCTAAGAATAGAGGTGCCCTAGCCTAAGCCTAGGGGTGCCTTAGCATAAGCATAGGGGTGCCCTAGCCTAAGCCTAAGGGTGCTCCACCCTTAGACTAGGGGAGACCTAGCCTTAGCCTAAGACTAGGGGTGCCCAACCTAAGCCTAGGGGTGCCCTAGCCTAAGCCTATGGGTGCCCTAACATTAGGGTAGAGTAGCCTTAGCCTTAACCTAATCCTAGGGGTGCCCTAGCCTAAGTCTAGGGGTGCCCTAGCCTAAGCCTTTGGGTGCCCTAGCCTAAGGCTAGGGGTGCCCTGGCTTTAGGCTAGGGGAGCCCTAGCCTTAGCCTAATCCTAGGGGTGCACTAGCCAAGCCTATGGGTGCCCTAGCATAAGCCTAGGGGTGCCCTAGCCAAAGCTTAGGGGTTCCCTAACCTAAGCCTAGGGTTGCCCTAGCCTAAGCCTAGGGGTGCCATAGCCTTAGGCTAGGGGAGCCCTAGCTTTAGCCTAAGCCTAGGCGTGCCCTAGCCTAAGCCTAGGAGTGCCCTAACCTTAGCCTAGGGGTGCCCTAGCCTAAGTGTAGGGGTGCCCTAGCCTGAGCCTATGGGTGCCCTAGCCTTAGCCTAAGCCTAGGGGTGCCCAAGCCTAAGCCTAGGGGTGCCCTAGCCTAAGCCTAGGGGTGCCCTAGCCTAAGCATAGGTGTGCCCTAGACTTAGGCTAGGGTAGCCCTAGCCTTAGCCTAAGCCTAGTGGTGCCCTAGCCTAAGCCTAGGGGTGCCCTAGCCTAAGCCTAGGGGTGCCCTAGCCTAAGCATAGGGGTGCCCTAGCCTAAGCCTAGGGGTGCCCTAGCCTAAGCCTAGGGGTGCCCTAGCCTAAGCCTAGGGGTGCTCTAGCCTTAGGCTAGGGGAGCCCTAGCTTTATCCTAAACCTAGGGGGTGCCCTAGATTAAGCCTGGGGGTGCCTTAGCCTTAGGCTAGGCGAGCCCTAGCCAAAGCCTAAGCCTAGGGGTGCCTCAGCCTAAGCCTAGTGGTGCCCTAGTCTAAGCCTAGGGGTGCTATAGCCTTAGGCTAGGGGAGCCCTAGCTTTATCCTAAGCCTAGGGGTGCCCTAGCCTAAGCCTAGGGGTGCCCTAGCCTTACGCTAGGGGATACCTAGCCTTAGCCAAAGCCTAGGGGTGCCCTAGCCTAAGTGTAGGGGTGCCCTAGCCTTAGCCTATGTGTGCCCTAGACATAGCCTAAGCATAGGGGTGCCCTAGCCTAAGCCTAGGGGTGCCCTAGCCTAAGCCTAGGGGTGCCCTATCCTAAGCTTTGGGGTGCCCTAGCCTATGCCTAGGTGTGCCCTAGCCTTAGGCTAGGTGAGCCCTAGCCTTAGCCTAAGCCTAAGGTTGCCCTATCCTACGCCTAGAGGTGCCCTAGCCTAAGACTACGGTGTCCTAGCCTAAGCGTAGGGGTGCCCTAGCCTAAGCCTAGGGGTGCCCTAGCCTAAGCCTAGGGGTGCCCTAGGGTTAGGCTAGGGGAGTCCTAGCCTTAGCCTAATCCTAGGGGTGCCGAAGCCTAAGACTAGGGGTGCCCTAGCCTAAGCCAAGAGGTGCCCTAGCCTAAGCCTAGGGGTGCCCTAGTCTTAGGCTAGGGGAGCCCTAGCCTTAGCCTAAGCCTAGGGTTGCCCTAGCCTAAGCCTAGTGGTGCCCTAGCCTAAGCCTAGGGCTGCCCTAGCCTAAGCCTTGGGGTGCCCTAGCCTAAGCCTAGTGGTGCCCTAGCCTAAGCCTAGGGCTGCCCTAGCCTAAGCCTAGGGCTGCCCTAGCCTAAGCCTAGGTGTGCCCTAGCTTAAGCCTATGGGTGCCCTAGCCTTAGCCTAAGCCTAGGGGTGCCCTAGCCTAAGCCTAGGGGTGTCCTAGCCTAAAACTAGGGGTGCCCGAGAATAAGGCTAGGGGTGCCCTAGCTTAAGCCTAGGGGTGCCCTAGCCTTAGGCTAGGGGAGCCCTAGCCTTAGCCTAAACCTAGGGCCGCCCTAGCCCAAACCTAGGGGTGCCCAAGACTAAGCTTAGGGGTGCCCTAGCCATAGGCTAGTGGAGCCCTAGCTTTATTCTAAGCCTAGGGCTGCCCTATCCAAAGCCTAGGGGTGCCCTATCCTTAGGCTAGGGGAGTCCACGCCTTAGCCGAAGCCTTAGGGTGCCCTAGCCTAAGCCTACGGGTGCCCTAGCCTAAGCCTACGGGTGCCCTAGCCTAAGTCTAGGGGTGCCCTAACCTAAGCATAGGGGTTCCCTACCTAAGCCTAGGGGTGCCCTAGCCTAAGCCTAGGTGTGCCCTAGCCTTAGGCTAGGGAAGCCCTAGCCTTAG
Organism: Tenrec ecaudatus; assembly: GCF_050624435.1. NCBI lineage: Eukaryota > Metazoa > Chordata > Mammalia > Afrosoricida > Tenrecidae > Tenrec > Tenrec ecaudatus. Next base: position 1,018,243 of record NW_027457650.1, on the reverse strand, counting down.
CCTAAGTCTAAGGGTGCCCTAGCCTAAGCCTAGCGGTGCCCTAACCTAAGACTAGGGGTGCCCTAACCTAAGCCTAGGGGTGCCCTAGCCTAAGCCTAAGGGTGCTCCACCCTTAGACTAGGGGAGCCCAATCTTAGCCTAATCCTAGGGGTGCCCTAGCCTAAGTCTAGGGGTGCCCTAGCCAAAGCCTTTGGGTGCCCTAGCCTAAGCCTAGGGGTGCCCTGGCTTTAGGCTAGGGGAGCCCTAACCTTAGCCTAATCCTAGGGGTGCCCAAGCCAAGCCTCTGGGTGCCCTAGCCTAAGACTAGGGGTGCCCTAGCCAAAACTTAGGGGTTCCCTAGCCTAAGCTTAGGGTTACCCTAGCCTAAGCCTAGAGGTGCCATAGCCTTAGGCTAGGGGAGCCCTAGCTTTAGCCTAAGCCTAGGGGTGCCCTAGCCTAAGCCTAGGAGTGCCCTAACCTTAGCCTAGGGGTGCCCTAGTCTAAGTGTAGGGGTGCCCTAGCCTGAGCCTATGGGTGCCCTAGCCTTAGCCTAAGCCTATGGGTGCCCTAGCCTAAGCCTAGGGGTGCCCTAGCCTAAGCCTATGGGTGCCCTAGCCTAAGCCTAGGGGTGCCCTAGCCTTAGGATGGGAGCCCTAGCCTTAGCCTAAGAATAGGGGTGCATTAGCCTAAGCCTAGGGGTTCCCTAGCCAAAGCCTAGGGTGCCCTAGCCTAAGTCTAGGGGTGCCCTAGCCAAATGCTTGGGGTGCCCTAGCCTAAGCATAGGGGTGCCCTAGCCTAAGCCTATGGGTGCCCTGCCTTAGGCTAGGGGAGCCCTAGACTTAGCCTAAGCCTATGGATGACCTATCCTAAGCCTTGGCTTGTCCTAGCCTAAGCCTAGGGGTGCCCTAGTCTAAGCATAGGTGTGCCCTAGCCTAAGCTTAGGGGTTCCCTAGCCTTAGGCTTGGCGAGCCCTAACCTTAGCCTAAGCATAGGGGTGCCCTAGCCCAAGCCTAGGGGTGCCCTAGCTTAAGCCTAGGGGTACCCTAGCCTAAGCCTAGGGGTGCCCTAGCCTAAGCCTAGGGGTGCCCTAGCCTAAGGCTAGGGGTGCCCTAGCCTTAGTCTAGTGGAACCCTAGCCTTAGGCTAGGGGAACACTAGCCTTAGCCTAAGCCTAGGGGTGCCCTAGCCTAAGCCTAGGCGTGCCCTAGCCTAAGCCGAGGGGTGCCCTACCCTAAGCCTAGGGGTGCCCTACCCTAAGCCTAGGGGTGCCCTAGCCTAAGCCTAGGGGTGTCCTAGCCTTAGGCTTGGAGCCCTAGCCTTAGCCTAAGCCTAGGGGTGCACTTATCTAAGCCCAGGGGTGCCCTAGCCTTAGGATAGGGGAGCCCTAGCCAAAGCCTAGGGGTGCCCTAGCCTAAGTCTAGGGGGGCCCTAGCCATATCCTTGGGGTGCCCTAGCCTAAGCCTAGGGGTGCCCTAGCCTTAGGCTAGGTGAGCCCTAGCCTTAGCCTAAACCTAGGGGTGCCCTAGCCAAAGCCTAAGGGTGCCCTAGCCTATGCCTACGGGTGGCCTAGCCTAAGCCTAGGAGTGACCTATCCTTAGGCTAGGGGATCACTAGCATAAGCCTAAGCCGAGGGGTGCCCTAGCTTAAGCCTAGGTTTGCCCTAGCCTAAGCGTAGGGGTGCCTTAGCCTAAGCCTAGGGGTGCCCTAGCCTTAGGATAGGGGAGCCCTAGCCTTAGCCTAAGCCTAGGGGTGCCCTAGCCTAAGCCTAGGGGTGCCCTAGCCAAAACCTAGGGGTTCCCTATCCTAAACCTAGGGTTGCCCTAGCCAAAGCCTAGGGGTGCCCTAGCCTTAGGCTAGGGGAGCCCTAGCCTTAGCCTAAGCCTTGGGGTTCCCTAGCCTAAGCTTGGGGTGACCAAGCATTAGGCTATGGTAGCCCTAGCCTTAGCCTAAGCTTAGGGATGCCCTAGCCACAGCTTAGGGGTGCCGTAGCCTCAGCCTAGTGGTGCCCTAGCCTAAGCCTAGGGGTGCCCTAGTCTAAGCCTAGGGGTGCCCTAGCCTAAGCATAGGGGTGCCCTAGCCTAAGCCTAGGGGTGACCTAGTCTTACGCTAGGTGAGCCCTAGCCTTAGCCTAAACCTTGGGGTCCACTAGCCTAAGACTAGGGGTGCCCTAGCCTAAGCCTAGGGCTGCCCTAGCCTAAGCCTAGGGGTGCCCTAGCCTTAGGCTTGGGGTGCACTAGCCTTAGCCTAATCCTAGGGGTGCCCTAGCCTTAGGCTTAGGGTGCACTAGCCTTAGCCTATGCTTAGGTGTGCCCTAGCCTTAGGCTAGGTGAGCCCTAGCCTTAGCCTAAGCCTAAGGTTGCCCTAGCCTACGCCTAGGGGTGCCCTAGCCTAAGACTAGGGTGCCCTAGCCTAAGTTTAGGGGTGCCCTAGCCTAAGCCTAGGGGTGCCCTAGCCTAAGCCTAGGGGTGCCCTAGGGTTAGGCTAGGGGAGCCCTAGCCTTAGCCTAAGCCTAGGGGTGCCCTAGTCTAAGCCTAGGGGTGCCTTAGCCTAAGCCTAGTGGTGCCCTAGCATAAGCCTAGGGCTGCCCTAGCCTAAGCCTAGGGGTGCCCTAGCCTTAGGCTAGGGGAGCCCTAGCCTTAGCCTAAGCCTAGGGCTGCTCTAGCCTATGCCTATGTGTGCCCTAGCTTAAGCCTATGGGTGCCCTAGCCTTAGCCTAAGCCAGGGTTGCCCTAGCCTAAGCCTAGGGGTGTCCTAACCTAAAACTAGGGGTGCCCTAGCCTAAGCCTAGCGGTGCCCTAGCTTAAGCCTAGGGGTGCCCTAGCCTTAGGCTAGGGGAGCCCAAGCCTAAGCTTAGGGGTGCCCTAGCCATAGGCTAGTGGAGCCCTAGCTTTCGTCTAAGCCTAGGGTTGCCCTATCCAAAGCCTAGGGGTGACCTATCCTTAGGCTAGGGGAGTCCTCGCCTTAGCCGAAGCCTTAGGGTGCCCTAGCCTAAGCCTACGGGTGCCCTAGACTAAGTCTAGGGGTGCCCTAACCTAAGCATAGGGGTTCCCTACCTAATCCTAGGGGTGCCCTCGCCTAAGCCTAGGGATGCCCTAGCCTTATGCTAGGGAAGCCCTAGCCTTAGCCTAAGTCTAAGGGTGCCGTAGCCTAAGCCTAGCTATGCCCTAACCTAAGACTAGGGGTGCCCTAACCTAAGAATAGAGGTGCCCTAGCCTAAGCCTAGGGGTGCCTTAGCATAAGCATAGGGGTGCCCTAGCCTAAGCCTAAGGGTGCTCCACCCTTAGACTAGGGGAGACCTAGCCTTAGCCTAAGACTAGGGGTGCCCAACCTAAGCCTAGGGGTGCCCTAGCCTAAGCCTATGGGTGCCCTAACATTAGGGTAGGGTAGCCTTAGCCTTAACCTAATCCTAGGGGTGCCCTAGCCTAAGTCTAGGGGTGCCCTAGCCTAAGCCTTTGGGTGCCCTAGCCTAAGCCTAGGGGTGCCCTGGCTTTAGGCTAGGGGAGCCCTAGCCTTAGCCTAATCCTAGGGGTGCACTAGCCAAGCCTATGGGTGCCCTAGCATAAGCCTAGGGGTGCCCTAGCCAAAGCTTAGGGGTTCCCTAACCTAAGCCTAGGGTTGCCCTAGCCTAAGCCTAGGGGTGCCATAGCCTTAGGCTAGGGGAGCCCTAGCTTTAGCCTAAGCCTAGGCGTGCCCTAGCCTAAGCCTAGGAGTGCCCTAACCTTAGCCTAGGGGTGCCCTAGCCTAAGTGTAGGGGTGCCCTAGCCTGAGCCTATGGGTGCCCTAGCCTTAGCCTAATCCTAGGGGTGCCCAAGCCTAAGCCTAGGGGTGCCCTAGCCTAAGCCTAGGGGTGCCCTAGCCTAAGCATAGGTGTGCCCTAGACTTAGGCTAGGGTAGCCCTAGCCTTAGCCTAAGCCTAGTGGTGCCCTAGCCTAAGCCTAGGGGTGCCCTAGCCTAAGCCTAGGGGTGCCCTGTCCTTAGGCTAGGGGAGCCCTAGCCTTAGCCTAAGCCTAGGGGTGCCCTAGCCAAGCCTAGGGGTGCCCTAGCCTAAGCCTAGGGGTGCCCTAGCCTAAGCCTAGGGGTGCTCTAGCCTTAGGCTAGGGGAGCCCTAGCTTTATCCTAAGCCTAGGGGTGCCCTAGATTAAGCCTGGGGGTGCCTTAGCCTTAGGCTAGGCGAGCCCTAGCCAAAGCCTAAGCCTAGGGGTGCCTCAGCCTAAGCCTAGGGGTGCCCTAGTCTAAGCCTAGGGGTGCTCTAGCCTTAGGCTAGGGGAGCCCTAGCTTTATCCTAAGCCTAGGGGTGCCCTAGCCTAAGCCTAGGGGTGCCCTAGCCTTACGCTAGGGGATACCTAGCCTTAGCCAAAGCCTAGGGGTGCCCTAGCCTAAGTGTAGGGGTGCCCTAGCCTTAGCCTATGTGTGCCCTAGCCATAGCCTAAGCATAGGGGTGCCCTAGCCTAAGCCTAGGGGTGCCCTAGCCTAAGCCTAGGGGTGCCCTATCCTAAGCTTTGGGGTGCCCTAGCCTATGCCTAGGTGTGCCCTAGCCTTAGGCTAGGTGAGCCCTAGCCTTAGCCTAAGCCTAAGGTTGCCCTATCCTACGCCTAGAGGTGCCCTAGCCTAAGACTACGGTGTCCTAGCCTAAGCGTAGGGGTGCCCTAGCCTAAGCCTAGGGGTGCCCTAGCCTAAGCCTAGGGGTGCCCTAGGGTTAGGCTAGGGGAGTCCTAGCCTTAGCCTAATCCTAGGGGTGCCGAAGCCTAAGACTAGGGGTGCCCTAGCCTAAGCCAAGAGGTGCCCTAGCCTAAGCCTAGGGGTGCCCTAGTCTTAGGCTAGGGGAGCCCTAGCCTTAGCCTAAGCCTAGGGTTGCCCTAGCCTAAGCCTAGTGGTGCCCTAGCCTAAGCCTAGGGCTGCCCTAGCCTAAGCCTTGGGGTGCCCTAGCCTAAGCCTAGTGGTGCCCTAGCCTAAGCCTAGGGCTGCCCTAGCCTAAGCCTAGGGCTGCCCTAGCCTAAGCCTAGGTGTGCCCTAGCTTAAGCCTATGGGTGCCCTAGCCTTAGCCTAAGCCTAGGGGTGCCCTAGCCTAAGCCTAGGGGTGTCCTAGCCTAAAACTAGGGGTGCCCGAGAATAAGGCTAGGGGTGCCCTAGCTTAAGCCTAGGGGTGCCCTAGCCTTAGGCTAGGGGAGCCCTAGCCTTAGCCTAAACCTAGGGCCGCCCTAGCCCAAACCTAGGGGTGCCCAAGACTAAGCTTAGGGGTGCCCTAGCCATAGGCTAGTGGAGCCCTAGCTTTATTCTAAGCCTAGGGCTGCCCTATCCAAAGCCTAGGGGTGCCCTATCCTTAGGCTAGGGGAGTCCACGCCTTAGCCGAAGCCTTAGGGTGCCCTAGCCTAAGCCTACGGGTGCCCTAGCCTAAGCCTACGGGTGCCCTAGCCTAAGTCTAGGGGTGCCCTAACCTAAGCATAGGGGTTCCCTACCTAAGCCTAGGGGTGCCCTAGCCTAAGCCTAGGTGTGCCCTAGCCTTAGGCTAGGGAAGCCCTAGCCTTAGCCTAAGTCTAAGGGTGCCCTAGCCTAAGCCTAGCGGTGCCCTAACCTAAGACTAGGGGTGCCCTAACCTAAGCCTAGGGGTGCCCTAGCCTAAGCCTAAGGGTGCTCCACCCTTAGACTAGGGGAGCCCAATCTTAGCCTAAGCCTAGGGGTGCCCTAGCCGAAGCCTAGGCGTGCCCTAGCCTAAGTCTATGGGTGCCCTAGCCTTAGGCTTGGGTAACCCTAGCCTAAGTCTATGGGTGCCCTAGCCTTAGGCTTGGGTAACCCTAGCCTTAGCCTAATCCTAGGGGTGCCCTAGCCTAAGTCTAGGGGTGCCCTAGCCTAAGCCTTTGGGTGCCCTAGCCTAAGCCTAGGGGTGCCCTGGCATTAGGCTAGGGGAGCCCTAGCCTTAGCCTAATCCTAGGGGTGCCCAAGCCAAGCCTCTGGGTGCCCTAGCCTAAGACTAGGGGTGCCCTAGCCAAAACTTAGGGGTTCCCTAGCCTAAGCCTAGGGTTACCCTAGCCTAAGCCTAGAGGTGCCATAGCCTTAGGCTAGGGGAGCCCTAGCTTTAGCCTAAGCCTAGGGGTGCCCTAGCCTAAGCCTAGGAGTGCCCTAACCTTAGCCTAGGGGTGCCCTAGTCTAAGTGTAGGGGTGCCCTAGCCTGAGCCTATGGGTGCCCTAGCCTTAGCCTAAGCCTATGGGTGCCCTAGCCTAAGCCTAGGGGTGCCCTAGCCTAAGCCTATGGGTGCCCTAGCCTAAGCCTAGGGGTGCCCTAGCCTTAGGATGGGAGCCCTAGCCTTAGCATAAGAATAGGGGTGCATTAGCCTAAGCCTAGGGGTTCCCTAGCCAAAGCCTAGGGGTGCCCTAGCCTAAGTCTAGGGGTGCCCTAGCCAAATGCTTGGGGTGCCCTAGCCTAAGCATAGGGGTGCCCTAGCCTAAGCCTATGGGTGCCCTGCCTTAGGCTAGGGGAGCCCTAGACTTAGCCTAAGCCTATGGATGACCTATCCTAAGCCTTGGCTTGCCCTAGCCTAAGCCTAGGGGTGCCCTAGTCTAAGCATAGGTGTGCCCTAGCTTAAGCCTAGGGGTACCCTAGCCTAAGCCTAGGGGTGCCCTAGCCTAAGCCTAGGGGTGCCCTAGCCTAAGGCTAGGGGTGCCCTAGCCTTAGTCTAGTGGAACCCTAGCCTTAGGCTAGGGGAACACTAGCCTTAGCCTAAGCCTAGGGGTGCCCTAGCCTAAGCCTAGGCGTGCCCTAGCCTAAGCCGAGGGGTGCCCTACCCTAAGCCTAGGGGTGCCCTACCCTAAGCCTAGGGGTGCCCTAGCTTAAGCCTAGGCTTACCCTTGCCTTAGGCTAGCTGAGCCCTAGCCTCAGCCTAAGCCTAGGGGTGCCCTAGCCTAAGCTTAGGGATGCCCTAGCCTAAGGCTAGGGGTGCCCTAGCCTAAACCTAGGGGTGCAATAGCCTTAGGCTAGAGGAGGCCTAGCCTTAGCCTAAGCCTATGGGTGCCCTAGCCTAAGACTAGGAGTGACCTAGCTTAAGCTTAGGGGTGCCCTAACCTAAGCCTAGGGGTGCCCTAGCCTAACAATTGGGGTGCCCTAGCCTTAGGCTAGGGGAGCACTAGCCTTAGCCTAAGCCTAGGGGTGCCCTACCCTAAGCCTAGGGGTGCCCTAGCCTAAGACTAGGCTTACCCTAGCTTTAGGCTAGCTGAGCCCTAGCCTAAGCCTAAACCTAGGGGTGCCATAGCCTATGCTTAGGGATGCCCTAGCCTAAGCCTAGGGGTGCCATAGCCTTAGGCTAGAGGAGGCCTAACCTTAGCCTAAGCCTAGGGGTGCCCTAGCCTAAGAGCAGGGGTGCCCTAGCCTAAGCTTAGGGGTGCCCTAGCCTAAGTCTTGGGGTGCCCTATCCTAAGCCTAGGGGTGCCCTAGGGTTAGGCTAGGGGAGCCCTAGCCTTAGCCTAACCCTAGGGGTGCCCTAGCTTAAGCCTAGGGGTGCCCTAGCCTAAGCCTAGGGGTGCCCTAGCCTAAGCCTAGGAGGGCCCAACCTTAGGCTAGGGGAGCCCTAGCCTTAGCCTAAGCCTAGGGGTGCCCTAGCCTAATCCTAGTGGTGCCCTATCCTAAGCCTAGGGGTGCCCTAGCCTAAGCCTAGGGGTGCCCTAGCCTTAGGCTAGGGGAGCCCTAACCTTAGCCTAAGCCTAGGGGTGCCCTAGCCCAAGCCTAGGGGTGCCCTACCCTAAGCCTAGGGGTACCCTAGCCTAAGGCTAGGGGTGCCCTAGCCTAAGCCTAGGGGTGACCTAGCCTAAGGCTACGAGTGCCCTAGCCTTAGGCTAGGGGAGCCCTAGCCTTAGCCTAAGCCTACTGGTGTCCTAGCCTAAGCCTAGGGGTGTCCTAGCATAAGCCTATGGGTGCCCTAGCCTAAGCCTAGGGGTGCCCTAGCCTAAGCCTAAAGGGTGCCCTAGCCTAACCCTATTGGTGCCCTATCCTTAGGCTAGGGGAACACTAGCCTAATCCTAAGCCTAGGGTTGCCCTAGCCTAAGCCTAGGCGTGCCCTAGCTTAAGCCGAGGGGTGCCCTACCCTAAGCCTAGGGGTGCCCTAGCCTAAGCCTAGGCTTACCCTAGCCTTAGGCGAGCTGAGCCCTAGCTTAAGCCTAAGCCTAGGGGTTCCATAGCCTAAGCTTAGGGATGCCCTAGCCTAAGCCTAGGGGTGCCATAGCCTTAGGCTAGAGGAGGCCTAGCCTTAGCCTAAGCCTAGGGGTGCCCTAGCCTAAGACTAGGGGTGCCCTAGCCTAAGCTTAGGGGTGCCCTAGCCTAAGCCTTGGGGTGACCTATCCTAAGCCTAGGGGTGCCCTAGCCTAAGCCTAGGGATGCCCTACCCTAACCCTAGGGGTGCCCTACCCTAATCCTAGGAGTGCCCTAGCCTAAGCCTAGCCTTGCCCAAGCCTTAGGCTAGCTGAGCCCTAGCCTAAGCCTAAGCCTAGGGGTGCCCTAGCCTAAGCCTAGGGATGCCCTAGCCTAAGCCTAGGGGTGCCCTAGACTAAGCCTAGGGGTGCCATAACCTTAGGCTAGAGGAGCCCTAGCCTTAGCCTAAGCCTAGGGGTGCCCTAGCCTAAGACTAGGGGTGCCCTAGCCTAAGCTTAGGGGTGCCCTAGCCTAAGCCTTGGGGTGCCCTATCCAAAGCCTAGGGCTGCCCTAGGGTTAGGCTAGGGGAGCCCTAGACTTAGCCTAACCCTAGGGGTGCCCTAGCCTAAACCAAGGGGTGCCCTAGCCTAAGCCTAGGGGTGCCCTAGGCTAAGCATAGGGATACCCTAGCCTAAGCCTAGGAGTGCCCTAGCCTTAGGCTAGGGGAGCCCTAGCCTTAGCCTAAGCCTAGGGGTGCCCTAGCCTAATCCTAGTGGTGCCCTATCCTAAGCCTAGGGGTGCCAAAGCCTAAGCCTAGGGGTGCCCTAGCCTTAGGCTAGGGGAGCCCTAACCTTAGCCTAAGCCTAGGGGTGCCCTAGCCCAAGCCTAGGGGTGCCCTAGCCTAAGCCTAGGGGTACCCTAGCCTAAGCCTAGGGGTGCCCTAGCCTAAGCCTAGGGGTGCCCTAGCCTAAGGCTAGGGGTGCCCTAGCCTTAGTCTAGTGGAACCCTAGCCTTAGGCTAGGGGAACACTAGCCTTAGCCTAAGCCTAGGGGTGCCCTAGCCTAAGCCTAGGCGTGCCCTAGCCTAAGCGGAGGGGTGCCTTACCCTAAGCCTAGGGGTGCCCTACCCTAAGCCTAGGGGTGCCCTAGCTTAAGCCTAGGCTTACCCTAGCCTTAGGCTAGCTGAGCCCTAGCCTTAGCCTAAGCCTAGGGGTGCCCTAGCCTAAGCTTAGGGATGCCCTAGCCTAAGGCTAGGGGTGCCCTAGCCTAAGCCTAGGGGTGCCATAGCCTTAGGCTAGAGGAGGCCTAGCCTTAGCCTAAGCCTAAGGGTGCCCTAGACTAAGACTAGGGGTGCCCTAGCCTAAGCTTAGGGGTGCCCTAGCCTAAGCCTTGGGGTGCCCTATCCTAAGCCTAGGGGTACCCTAGCCTAAGCCTAGGGGTGCCCTAACCTTAGACTAGGGGAGCCCTAACCTTAGCCTAAGCCTAGGGGTGCCCTAGCCCAAGCCTAGGGGTGCCCTAGCCTAAGCCTAGGGGTGCCCTAGCCTAAGCCTAGGGGTGCCCTAGCCTTAGTCTAGTGGAGCCCTAGCCTTAGCCTAAGCCTAGGGGTGCCCTAGCCTAAGCCTAGATGTGCCCTAGCCTAAGCCTAGGGGTGCCCTACCCTAAGCCTAGGGGTGCCCTAGCTATAAGCCTAGGGGTGCCCTAGCCTTAGGCTAGCTGAGCCCTAGCCTTAGCCTAAGCCTAGGGGTGCCCTATCCTAAGCTTAGGGGTGCCCTAGCCTAAGCCAAGGGGTGCCCTACCCTAAGCCTAGGGGTGTCCTACCCTAAGCCTAGGGCTGCCCTAGCCTAAGCCTAGGCTTACCCTAGCCTTAGGCTAGCTGAGCCCTAGCCTAAGCCTAAGCCTAGGGTTGCCCTAGCCTAAGCCTAGGGGAGTCCTAGCCTAAGCCTAGGGGTGTTCTAGCCTAAGCCTAGGGGTGCCCTATCCTTAGTCTAGTGGAGCCCTAGCCTTAGTGTAAGCCTAGGGATGCCCTAGCCTAAGCCTAGATGTGCCCTAGCCTAAGCCTAGGGGTGCCCTACCCTAAGCCTAAGGGTGCCCGAGCCTAAGCCTAGGGGTGTCCTAGCCTAAGCCTAGCGGTGCCCTAGGCTAAGCCAAAGGGTGCTCTAGCCTATGCATAGGGGTGCCCTAGCCTTAGACTAGGGGAGCCCTAGCGTTAGCCTAAGCCTAGGGGTGCCCTAGCATAAGACTAGGGGTGCCCTAGCCTAAGCTTAGGGGTGCCCTAGCCTAAGCCTAGGGGTGCCCTAGTCTAAGACTAGGGGTGCCCCAGCCTAAGCTTAGGGGTGCCCTAGCGTAAGCCTAGGGGTGCCCTAGCCTAAGCCTAGGGGTGCCCTAGCCTAAGCCTAGGGGTACCCTAACCTAAGCCTAGGGGTGCCATAGACTTAGGCTAGCTGAGCCCTAGCCTTAGCCTAAGCCTAGGGGTGCCCTATCCTACGCCTAGGGGTGCCCTAGCCTTAGGCTAGGGGAGACCTAGCCTTAGCCCAAGCCTAGGGGTGCCCTAGCCTAAGACTAGGGGTGCCCTAGCCTAAGACCAGGGGTGTCCTAGCCTAAACTTAGGGGTGCCCTAGCGTAAGCCTAGGGGTGCCCTAGCCTAAGCTTAGGGGTGCCCTACCCTAAGCCTAGTGGTGCCCTAGCCTAAGCCTAGGGGTGCTCTAGCCTTAGGCTAGCTGAGCCCTTGCCTTAGCCTAAGCCTAGGAGTGCCCTAGCCTAAGCTAGGGGGGCTCTAGCCTAAGCCTAGTGGTGCCCTAGCCTAAGCTTAGGGGTGCCCTAGCCTAAGCTTAGGGGTGCCCTAGCATTAGCCTAGCTGAACCCTAGCCTTAGCCTAAGTCTAGGGGTGCCCTAGCCTAAACCTAGATGTGCCCTAGCCTAAGCCTAGGCGTGCCCTACCCTAAGCCTAGGGGTTCCCCAGCCTAAGCCTAGGGGTGCCCTAGCCTTAGGCTAGGGGAGCCCTAGCCTTATCCTTAGCCTAGGGGTGCCCTAGCCTAAGCTTAGGGGTGCCCTACCCTAAGCCTAGAGGTGCGCTAGCCTCAGCCTTGGGGTGCTTTAGCCTTAGGCTAGCTGAGCCCTTGCCTTAGCCTAAGCCTAGGAGTGCCCTAGCCTAAGCCTAGGGGGGCCTTAGCCTAAGCCTAGGGGTGCCCAAGAATAAGCTTAGGGGTGCGCTAGCCTAAGCCTAGGGGTGCCCTAGCAGTAGCCTAGCTGAGCCCTAGCCTTAACCTAAGCCTAGGGGTGCCCTAGCCTAAGCTTAGGGGTGCCCTACACTAAGCCTAGGGGTGCCCTAGCCTATGCTTAGGGGTGCCCTAGCCTAAGCCTACGGGTGCCCTAGCCTAAGCCTAGGGGTGCCCTAGCCTAACCCTAGGGGTGCCCTAGCCTTAGGCTAGGGGAGCACTAGCCTTAGTCTAAGCCTAGGGGTGCCCTAGCCTAACCCTAGGCGTGCCGTAGCCTAAGCCTAGGGGTGCCCTAGCCTTAGCCTAGGCGTGCCCTAACCTAAGCCTAGGGGTGCCCTAGCCTAAACCTAGGGGTGCCGTAGCCTAAGCTTAGGGGTGCCCTATCCTAAGCCTATGGGTGTCCTAGCCTAAGCTTAGGGGTGCCCTAGCCTAAGCCTAAGGGTGCCCTAGCCTAAGCCTAGTGGTCCCCTAGCCTTAGGCTAGGGGAGCCCTAACCTTAGCCTAAGCCTAGGGGTGCCCTAGCCTAAGCCTAGGGGACCCCTAGCCTAAGCCTAGGGGTGCCCTAGGTTTAGGCTAGGGGAGCCCTAACCTTAGCCTAATCCTAGGGGTGCCCTAGCCCAAGCCTAGGAGTGCCTTAGCCAAACCCTAGGGGTGCCGTAGCCTTAGGATAGGGGAGCCCTAGCCTTAACCTAAGCCTACGGGTGCCCTAGCTTAAGCCTAGGGGTGCCCTAGCCTAAGCCTAGGGGTTCCCTAGCCTTAGGTTAGGGGAGCCCTAGCCTTAGCCTAAGCCTATGGGTGCCCTAGCCTAAGCCTAGGGGTGCCCTAGCCTAAGCCTAGGAGTGCCATAGCCTAAGCCTAGGGGTGCCCTAGCCTACGCCTAGTGGTGCCTTAACCTAAGCCTAGGGTTGACCTAGCCTTAGCCTAAGCCTAGGGGTGCCCTAGCCTAAGCCTAGGGGTGCCCTAGCCTAAGCCTAGTGGTGCCTTAGCCTAAGCCTAGGGGTGACCTAGCCTTAGCCTAAGCCTAGGGGTGCCTTAGCCTAAGCCTAGGGGTCCCCTAGCCTTAGCCTAAGCCTAGGGGTGCCCTAGCCTAAGCCTGGGGGTGCCCTAGCCTAAGCCTACGGATGCCCTAGCATAAGCCTAGGGGTGCCCCAGCCTAAACCTAGGGGTGCCCTAGCCTAAGCCTAGGGGTGCCCAGGCCTCAGGATAGAAGAGCCCTAGCCTTAGCCTAAGCCAATGGCTGCCCTAGCCTAAGCCTAGGGGTGCCCTAGCCTAAGCCTAGTGGTGCCCTAGCCTAACCCTAGTGGTGCGTAGCCTTAGGCTAGGGGAGCACTAGCCTTAGCCTACGCCTAGGGGTGCCCTAGCCTAAGCCTAGGGGTGCCCTAGCCTATCCCTTGGGGTGCCCTAGCCTAAGCCTAGTGGTGCCCTAGCCTAAGCCTAGGGGTGCCCTAGCCTAAGACTAGGGGTGCCCTAGACTTAGGATAGGGGAGCCCTTACCTTAGCCTAAGCCTAGGGGTGCCCTAGCCTAAGCCAAGTGGTGCCCTAGCCTAAGCCTAGGGGTGCCCTAGCCTAAGCCTAGGGGTGCCCTTGCTTTAGGCTAGGGGAGCCCTAACCTTAGCCTAAGCCTAGGGGTGCCCTAGCCTAAGCCTAGATGTGCCCTAGCCTAAGACTAGGGGTGACCTACCCTAAGCCTAGAGGTGCCCTACCCTAAGCCTAGGGGTGCCCTAGCCTAAGCCTAGGCTTGCCCTAGACTTAGGCTAGCTGAGCCCTAGCCTAAGTGTAAGCCTAGGGGTGCCCTAGCCTTAGTATAGTGGAGCCCTATCCTTAGCCTAAGCCTAGGGGTGCCCTAGCCAAAGCCTAGATGTGCCCTAGCCTAAGCCTAGGGGTGCCCTACCCTAAGCCTAGGGGTGCCCTAGCCTAAACCTAGGGGTTCCCTAGCCTTAGGCTAGCTGAGCCCTAGCTTTAGCCTAAGCCTAGGGGTGCCCTAGCCTAAGCATAGGGGTGCCTAGCCTAAGCCTAGGGGTGTCCTAGCCTAAGCCAAGGGGTGCCCTAGACTATGCATAGGGGTGCCTTAGCCTTAGGCTAGGGGAGCCCTAGCCTTAACCCAAGCCTAGGGGTGACCTAGCCTAAGACTAGGGGTGCCCTAGCCTAAGATTAGGGGTGCCCTAGCCTAAGCCTAGGGGTGCCCTAGCCTAAGCCTAGGGTTGCCCTAGCCTAAGCCTAGGGGTGCCCTAGCCTAAGCCTAGGGGTGACGTAGCCTTAGGCTAGGGGAGCCCTAGCCTTATCCTAAGCCTAGGGGTGCCCTAGCCTAAGCCTAGGGGTGCCCTAGACTAATCCTAGGGGTGCCCTACCCTAATCCTAGGGGTGCCCTAGCCTAAGCCTAGGGGTGCTCTAGCCTTAGGCTAGCTGAGCCCTTGCCTTAGCCTAAGCCTAGGAGTGCCCTAGCCTAAGCCTAGGGGTGCCCTAGCCTAAGCCTAAGGGTGCCCTAGCCTAAGCCTAGGGGTGCCCTAGCCTAAGCCTAGGAGTGCCCTAGCTTAAGCCTAGGGGTGCTCTAGCCTTAGGCTAGCTGAGCCCTTGCCTTAGCCTAAGCCTAAGGGTGCCCTAGCCTAAGCCTAGGGGTGCCCTAGCCTAAGCCTATGGGTGCTCTAGCCTTAGGCTAGCTGAGCCCTTGCCTTAGCCTAAGCCTAGGAGTGCCCTAGCCTAAGCTAGGGGGGCTCTAGCCTAAGCCTAGGGGTGCCCTAGCCTAAGCCTAGGAGTGCCATAGCCTAAGCCTAGGGGTGCCCTAGCCTACGCCTAGATGTGCCCTAGCCTAAGCCTAGGCGTGCCCTACCCTAAGCCTAGGGGTGCCCTAGCCTAAGCCTAGGGGTGCCCTAGCCTTAGGCTAGGGGAGCCCTAGCCTTATCCTAAGCCTAGGGGTGCCCTAGCCTAAGCTTAGGGGTGCCCTACCCTAAGCCTAGAGGTGCGCTAGCCTCAGCCTTGGGGTGCTTTAGCCTTAGGCTAGCTGAGCCCTTGCCCTAGCCTAAGCCTAGGGGGGCCTTAGCCTAAGCCTAGGGGTGCCCAAGCCTAAGCTTAGGGGTGCCCTAGCCTAAGCCTTGGGGTGCCCTAGCAGTAGCCTAGCTGAGCCCTAGCCTTAACCTAAGCCTAGGGGTGCCCTAGCCTTAGCTTAGGGGTGCCCTACACTAAGCCTAGGGGTGCCCTAGCCTATGCTTAGGGGTGCCCTAGCCTAAGCCTACGGGTGCCCTAGCCTAAGCCTTGGGGTGCCCTAGCCTAACCCTAGGGGTGCCCTAGCCTTAGGCTAGGGGAGCACTAGCCTTAGTCTAAGCCTAGGGGTGCCCTAACCTACCCCTAGGCGTGCCGTAGCCTAAGCCTAGGGTGCCCTAGCCTTAGCCTAGGCGTGCCCTAACCTAAGCCTAGGGGTGCCCTAGCCTAAACCTAGGGGTGCCCTAGCCTAAGCCTACGGATGCCCTAGCATAAGCCTAGGGGTGCCCCAGCCTAAACCTAGGGGTGCCCTAGCCTAAGCCTTGGGGTGCCCAGGCCTCAGGATAGAAGAGCCCTAGCCTTAGCCTAAGCCAATGGCTGCCCTAGCCTAAGCCTAGGGGTGCCCTAGCCTAAGCCTAGTGGTGCCCTAGCCTAACCCTAGTGGTGCGTAGCCTTAGGCTAGGGGAGCACTAGCCTTAGCCTACGCCTAGGGGTGCCCTAGCCTAAGCCTAGGGGTGCCCTAGCCTAAGCCTAGTGGTGCCCTAGCCTAAGCCTAGGGGTGCCCTAGCCTAAGACTAGGGGTGCCCTAGACTTAGGATAGGGGATCCCTTACCTTAGCCTAAGCCTAGGGGTGCCCTAGCCTAAGCCAAGTGGTGCCCTAGCCTAAGCCTAGGGGTGCCCTAGCCTAAGCCTAGGGGTGCCCTTGCTTTAGGCTAGGGGAGCCCTAACCTTAGCCTAAGCCTAGGGGTGCCCTAGCCTAAGCCTAGATGTGCCCTAGCCTAAGACTAGGGGTGACATACCCTAAGCCTAGAGGTGCCCTACCCTAAGCCTAGGGGTGCCCTAGCCTAAGCCTAGGCTTGCCCTAGACTTAGGCTAGCTGAGCCCTAGCCTAAGTGTAAGCCTAGGGGTGCCCTAGCCTTAGTATAGTGGAGCCCTATCCTTAGCCTAAGCCTAGGGGTGCCCTAGCCAAAGCCTAGATGTGCCCTAGCCTAAGCCTAGGGGTGCCCTACCCTAAGCCTAGGGGTGCCCTAGCCTAAGCCTAGGGGTTCCCTAGCCTTAGGCTAGCTGAGCCCTAGCTTTAGCCTAAGCCTAGGGGTGCCCTAGCCTAAGCATAGGGGTGCCTAGCCTAAGCCTAGGGGTGTCCTAGCCTAAGCCAAGGGGTGCCCTAGACTATGCATAGGGGTGCCTTAGCCTTAGGCTAGGGGAGCCCTAGCCTTAACCCAAGCCTAGGGGTGACCTAGCCTAAGACTAGGGGTGCCCTAGCCTAAGATTAGGGGTGCCCTAGCCTAAGCCTAGGGGTGCCCTAGCCTAAGCCTAGGGGTGCCCTAGCCTAAGCCTAGGGGTGCCCTAGCCTAAGCCTAGGGGTGACGTAGCCTTAGGCTAGGGGAGCCCTAGCCTTATCCTAAGCCTAGGGGTGCCCTAGCCTAAGCCTAGGGGTGCCCTAGACTAATCCTAGGGGTGCCCTACCCTAATCCTAGGGGTGCCCTAGCCTAAGCCTAGGGGTGCTCTAGCCTTAGGCTAGCTGAGCCCTTGCCTTAGCCTAAGCCTAGGAGTGCCCTAGCCTAAGCCTAGGGGTGCCCTAGCCTAAGCCTAAGGGTGCCCTAGCCTAAGCCTAGGGGTGCCCTAGCCTAAGCCTAGGAGTGCCCTAGCTTAAGCCTAGGGGTGCTCTAGCCTTAGGCTAGCTGAGCCCTTGCCTTAGCCTAAGCCTAAGGGTGCCCTAGCCTAAGCCTAGGGGTGCCCTAGCCTAAGCCTATGGGTGCTCTAGCCTTAGGCTAGCTGAGCCCTTGCCTTAGCCTAAGCCTAGGAGTGCCCTAGTCTAAGCTAGGGGGGCTCTAGCCTAAGCCTAGGGGTGCCCTAGCCTAAGCCTAGGAGTGCCATAGCCTAAGCCTAGGGGTGCCCTAGCCTACGCCTAGTGGTGCCTTAACCTAAGCCTAGGGTTGACCTAGCCTTAGCCTAAGCCTAGGGGTGCCCTAGCCTAAGCCTAGGGGTGCCCTAGCCTAAGCCTAGTGGTGCCTTAGCCTAAGCCTAGGGGTGACCTAGCCTTAGCCTAAGCCTAGGGTTGCCTTAGCCTAAGCCTAGGTGTCCCCTAGCCTTAGCCTAAGCCTAGGGGTGCCCTAGCCTAAGCCTGGGGGTGCCCTAGCCTAAGCCTACGGATGCCCTAGCATAAGCCTAGGGGTGCCCCAGCCTAAGCCTAGGGGTGCCCTAGCCTAAGCCTAGGGGTGCCCAGGCCTCAGGATAGAAGAGCCCTAGCCTTAGCCTAAACCAATGGCTGCCCTAGCCTAAGCCTAGGGGTGCCCTAGCCTAAGCCTAGTGGTGCCCTAGCCTAACCCTAGTGGTGCGTAGCCTTAGGCTAGGGGAGCACTAGCCTTAGCCTACGCCTAGGGGTGCCCTAGCCTAAGCCTAGGGGTGCCCTAGCCTATCCCTTGGGGTGCCCTAGCCTAAGCCTAGTGGTGCCCTAGCCTAAGCCTAGGGGTGCCCTAGCCTAAGACTAGGGGTGCCCTAGACTTAGGATAGGGGAGCCCTTACCTTAGCCAAAGCCTAGGGGTGCCCTAGCCTAAGCCAAGTGGTGCCCTAGCCTAAGCCTAGGGGTGCCCTAGCCTAAGCGTAGGGGTGCCCTTGCTTTAGGCTAGGGGAGCCCTAAACTTAGCCTAAGCCTAGGGGTGCCCTAGCCTAAGCCTAGATGTGCCCTAGCCTAAGACTAGGGGTGACCTACCCTAAGCCTAGAGGTGCCCTACCCTAAGCCTAGGGGTGCCCTAGCCTAAGCCTAGGCTTGCCCTAGACTTAGGCTAGCTGAGCCCTAGCCTAAGTGTAAGCCTAGGGGTGCCCTAGCCTTAGTATAGTGGAGCCCTATCCTTAGCCTAAGCCTAGGGGTGCCCTAGCCAAAGCCTAGATGTGCCCTAGCCTAAGCCTAGGGGTGCCCTACCCTAAGCCTAGGGGTGCCCTAGCCTAAGCCTAGGGGTTCCCTAGCCTTAGGCTAGCTGAGCCCTAGCTTTAGCCTAAGCCTAGGGGTGCCCTAGCCTAAGCATAGGGGTGCCTAGCCTAAGCCTAGGGGTGTCCTAGCCTAAGCCAAGGGGTGCCCTAGACTATGCATAGGGGTGCCTTAGCCTTAGGCTAGGGGAGCCCTAGCCTTAACCCAAGCCTAGGGGTGACCTAGCCTAAGACTAGGGGTGCCCTAGCCTAAGATTAGGGGTGCCCTAGCCTAAGCCTAGGGGTGCCCTAGCCTTAGGCTAGGGGAGCCCTAGCTTTATTCTAAGCCTAGGGGTGCCCTAGCCTAAGCCTAGGGGTGCCCTAGCCTAATCCTAGGGGTGCCCTACCCTAATCCTAGGGGTGCCCTAGCCTAAGCCTAGGGGTGCTCTAGCCTTAGGCTAGCTGAGCGCTTGCCTTAGCCTAAGCCTAGGAGTGCCCTAGCCTAAGCCTAGGGGTGCCCTAGCCTAAGCCTAAGGGTGCCCTAGCCTAAGCCTAGGGGTGCCCTAGCCTAAGCCTAGGAGTGCCCTAGCTTAAGCCTAGGGGTGCTCTAGCCTTAGGCTAGCTGAGCCCTTGCCTTAGCCTAAGCCTAAGGGTGCCCTAGCCTAAGCCTAGGGGTGCCCTAGCCTAAGCCTATGGGTGCTCTAGCCTTAGGCTAGCTGAGCCCTTGCCTTAGCCTAAGCCTAGGAGTGCCCTAGCCTAAGCTAGGGGGGCTCTAGCCTAAGCCTAGGGGTGCCCTAGCCTAAGCTTAGGGGTGCCCTAGCCTAAGCTTAGGGGTGCCCTAGCATTAGCCTAGCTGAACCCTAGCCTTAGCCTAAGTCTAGGGGTGCCCTAGCCTAAGCCTAGATGTGCCCTAGCCTAAGCCTAGGCGTGCCCTACCCTAAGCCTAGGGGTGCCCTAGCCTAAGCCTAGGGGTGCCCTAGCCTTAGGCTAGGGGAGCCCTAGCCTTATCCTAAGCCTAGGGGTGCCCTAGCCTAAGCTTAGGGGTGCCCTACCCTAAGCCTAGAGGTGCGCTAGCCTCAGCCTTGGGGTGCTTTA
This sequence comes from Tenrec ecaudatus, assembly GCF_050624435.1. NCBI lineage: Eukaryota > Metazoa > Chordata > Mammalia > Afrosoricida > Tenrecidae > Tenrec > Tenrec ecaudatus. The sequence continues at coordinate 999,738 of NW_027457650.1, read as the reverse complement.
GCCTTAGGCTAGCTGAGACCTTGCCTTAGCCTAAGCCTAGGAGTGCCCTATCCTAAGCCTAGGGGGGCCTTAGCCTAAGCCTAGGGGTGCCCAAGCCTAAGCTTAGGGGTGCCCTAGCCTAAGCCTTGGGGTGCCCTAGCAGTAGCCTAGCTGAGCCCTAGCCTTAACCTAAGCCTAGGGGTGCCCTAGCCTTAGCTTAGGGGTGCCCTACACTAAACCTAGGGGTGCCCTAGCCTATGCTTAGGGGTGCCCTAGCCTAAGCCTACGGGTGCCCTAGCCTAAGCCTTGGGGTGCCCTAGCCTAACCCTAGGGGTGCCCTAGCCTTAGGCTAGGGGAGCACTAGCCTTAGCCTAAGCCTAGGGGTGCCCTAACCTACCCCTAGGCGTGCCGTAGCCTAAGCCTAGGGTGCCCTAGCCTTAGCCTAGGCGTGCCCTAACCTAAGCCTAGGGGTGCCCTAGCCTAAACCTAGGGGTGCCGTAGCCTAAGCTTAGGGGTGCCCTATCCTAAGCCTATGGGTGTCCTAGCCTAAGCTTAGGGGTGCCCTAGCCTAAGCCTAAGGGTGCCCTAGCCTAAGCCTAGTGGTCCCCTAGCCTTAGGCTAGGGGAGCCCTAACCTTAGCCTAAGCCTAGGGGTGCCCTAGCCTAAGCCTAGGGGACCCCTAGCCTAAGCCTAGGGGTGCCCTAGGTTTAGGCTAGGGGAGCCCTAACCTTAGCCTAATCCTAGGGGTGCCCTAGCCCAAGCCTAGGAGTGCCTTAGCCAAACCCTAGGGGTGCCGTAGCCTTAGGATAGGGGAGCCCTAGCCTTAACCTAAGCCTACGGGTACCCTAGCTTAAGCCTAGGGGTGCCCTAGCCTAAGCCTAGGGGTTCCCTAGCCTTAGGTTAGGGGAGCCCTAGCCTTAGCCTAAGCCTATGGGTGCCCTAGCCTAAGCCTAGGGGTGCCCTAGCCTAAGCCTAGGAGTGCCATAGCCTAAGCCTAGGGGTGCCCTAGCCTACGCCTAGTGGTGCCTTAACCTAAGCCTAGGGTTGACTTAGCCTTAGCCTAAGCCTAGGGGTGCCCTAGCCTAAGCCTAGGGGTGCCCTAGCCTAAGCCTAGTGGTGCCTTAGCCTAAGCCTAGGGGTGACCTAGCCTTAGCCTAAGCCTAGGGGTGCCTTAGCCTAAGCCTAGGGGTCCCCTAGCCTTAGCCTAAGCCTAGGGGTGCCCTAGCCTAAGCCTGGGGGTGCCCTAGCCTAAGCCTACGGATGCCCTAGCATAAGCCTAGGGGTGCCCCAGCCTAAGCCTAGGGGTGCCCTAGCCTAAGCCTAGGGGTGCCCAGGCCTCAGGATAGAAGAGCCCTAGCCTTAGCCTAAGCCAATGGCTGCCCTAGCCTAAGCCTAGGGGTGCCCTAGCCTAAGCCTAGTGGCGCCCTAGCCTAACCCTAGTGGTGCGTAGCCTTAGGCTAGGGGAGCACTAGCCTTAGCCTACGCCTAGGGGTGCCCTAGCCTAAGCCTAGGGGTGCCCTAGCCTATCCCTTGGGGTGCCCTAGCCTAAGCCTAGTGGTGCCCTAGCCTAAGCCTAGGGGTGCCCTAGCCTAAGACTAGGGGTGCCCTAGACTTAGGATAGGGGAGCCCTTACCTTAGCCTAAGCCTAGGGGTGCCCTAGCCTAAGCCAAGTGGTGCCCTAGCCTAAGCCTAGGGGTGCCCTAGCCTAAGCCTAGGGGTGCCCTTGCTTTAGGCTAGGGGAGCCCTAACATTAGCCTAAGCCTAGGGGTGCCCTAGCCTAAGCCTAGATGTGCCCTAGCCTAAGACTAGGGGTGACCTACCCTAAGCCTACAGGTGCCCTACCCTAAGCCTAGGGGTGCCCTAGCCTAAGCCTAGGCTTGCCCTAGACTTAGGCTAGCTGAGCCCTAGCCTAAGTGTAAGCCTAGGGGTAGCCTAGCCTTAGTACAGTGGAGCCCTATCCTTAGCCTAAGCCTAGGGGTGCCCTAGCCAAAGCCTAGATGTGCCCTAGCCTAAGCCTAGGGGTGCCCTACCCTAAGCCTAGGGGTGCCCTAGCCTAAGCCTAGGGGTTCCCTAGCCTTAGGCTAGCTGAGCCCTAGCTTTAGCCTAAGCCTAGGGGTGCCCTAGCCTAAGCATAGGGGTGCCTAGCCTAAGCCTAGGGGTGTCCTAGCCTAAGCCAAGGGGTGCCCTAGACTATGCATAGGGGTGCCTTAGCGTTAGGCTAGGGGAGCCTTAGCCTTAACCCAAGCCTAGGGGTGACCTAGCCTAAGACTAGGGGTGCCCTAGCCTAAGATTAGGGGTGCCCTAGCGTAAGCCTAGGGGTGCCCTAGCCTAAGCCTAGGGGTGCCCTAGCCTAAGCCTAGGGGTGCCCTAACCTTAGGCTAGGGGAGCCCTAGCCTTATCCTAAGCCTAGGGGTGCCCTAGCCTAAGCCTAGGGTTGCCCTAACCTAATCCTAGGGGTGCCCTACCCTAATCCTAGGGGTGCCCTAGCCTAAGCTTAGGGGTGCTCTAGCCTTAGGCTAGCTGAGCCCTTGCCTTAGCCTAAGCCTAGGAGTGCCCTAGCCTAAGCCTAGGGGTGCCCTAGCCTAAGCCTAAGGGTGCCCTAGCCTAAGCCTAGGGGTGCCCTAGCCTAAGCCTAGGAGTGCCCTAGCTTAAGCCTAGGGGTGCTCTAGCCTTAGGCTAGCTGAGCCCTTGCCTTAGCCTAAGCCTAAGGGTGCCCTAGCCTAAGCCTAGGGGTGCCCTAGCCTAAGCCTATGGGTTCCCTAGCCTTAGGCTAGCTGAGCCCTAGCTTTAGCCTAAGCCTAGGGGTGCCCTAGCCTAAGCATAGGGGTGCCCTAGCCTAAGCCTAGGGGTGCCCTAGCCTAAGCCAAGGGGTGCCCTAGACTATGCATAGGGATGCCTTAGCCTTAGGCTAGGGGAGCCCTAGCCTTAACACAAGCCTAGGGGTGACCTAGCCTAAGACAAGGGTTGCCCTAGCCTAAGATTAGGGGTGCCCTAGCGTAAGCCTAGGGTTGCCCTAGCCTAAGCCTAGGGGTGCCCTAGCCTAAGCCTAGGGGTGCCCTAGCCTAAGCCTAGGGGTGCCCTAGCCTTAGGCTAGGGGAGCCCTAGCCTTATCCTAAGCCTAGGGGTGCCCTAGCCTAAGCCTAGGGGTGCCCAAGCCTAATCCTAGGGGTGCCCTACCCTAATATTAGGGGTGCCCTAGCCTAAGCCTAGGGGTGCTCTAGCCTTAGGCTAGCTGAGCCCTTGCCTTAGCCTAAGCCTAGGAGTGCCCTAGCCTAAGCCTAGGGGTGCCCTAGCCTAAGCCTAAGGGTGCCCTAGCCTAAGCCTAGGGGTGCCCTAGCCTAAGCCTAGGGGTGCCCTAGCTTAAGCCTAGGGGTTCTCTAGCCTTAGGCTAGCTGAGCGCTTGCCTTAGCCTAAGCCTAAGGGTGCCCTAGCCTAAGCCTAGGGGTGCCCTAGCCTTAGGCTAGGGGAGCCCTAGCCTTAGACTAAGCCTAGGGGTGCTCTAGCCTTAGGCTAGCTGAGCCCTTGCCTTAGCCTAAGCCTAGGAGTGCCCTAGCCTAATCCTAGGGGTGCCCTAGCCTAAGCCTAAGGGTGCCCTAGCCTAAGCCTAGGGGTGCCCTAGCCTAAGCCTAGGAGTGCCCTAGCTTAAGCCTAGGGGTGCTCTAGCCTTAGGCTAGCTGAGCCCTTGCCTTAGCCTAAGCCTAAGGGTGCCCTAGCCTAAGCCTAGGGGTGCCCTAGCCTAAGCCTATGGGTGCTCTAGCCTTAGGCTAGCTGAGCCCTTGCCTTAGCCTAAGCCTAGGAGTGCCCTAGCCTAAGCTAGGGGGGCTCTAGCCTAAGCCTAGGGGTGCCCTAGCCTAAGCCTAGGAGTGCCATAGCCTAAGCCTAGGGGTGCCCTAGCCTACGCCTAGTGGTGCCTTAACCTAAGCCTAGGGTTGACCTAGCCTACGCCTAGTGGTGCCTTAACCTAAGCCTAGGGTTGACCTAGCCTTAGCCTAAGCCTAGGGGTGCCCTAGCCTAAGCCTAGGGGTGCCCTAGCCTAAGCCTAGTGGTGCCTTAGCCTAAGCCTAGGGGTGACCTAGCCTTAGCCTAAGCCTAGGGGTGCCTTAGCCTAAGCCTAGGTGTCCCCTAGCCTTAGCCTAAGCCTAGGGGTGCCCTAGCCTAAGCCTGGGGGTGCCCTAGCCTAAGCCTACGGATGCCCTAGCATAAGCCTAGGGGTGCCCCAGCCTAAGCCTAGGGGTGCCCTAGCCTAAGCCTAGGGGTGCCCAGGCCTCAGGATAGAAGAGCCCTAGCCTTAGCCTAAGCCAATGGCTGCCCTAACCTAAGCCTAGGGGTGCCCTAGCCTAAGCCTAGTGGTGCCCTAGCCTAACCCTAGTGGTGCGTAGCCTTAGGCTAGGGGAGCACTAGCCTTAGCCTACGCCTAGGGGTGCCCTCGCCTAAGCCTAGGGGTGCCCTAGCCTATCCCTTGGGGTGCCCTAGCCTAAGCCTAGTGGTGCCCTAGCCTAAGCCTAGGGGTGCCCTAGCCTAAGACTAGGGGTGCCCTAGACTTAGGATAGGGGAGCCCTTACCTTAGCCTAAGCCTAGGGGTGCCCTAGCCTAAGCCAAGTGGTGCCCTAGCCTAAGCCTAGGGGTGCCCTAGCCTAAGCCTAGGGGTGCCCTTGCTTTAGGCTAGGGGAGCCCTAACCTTAGCCTAAGCCTAGGGGTGCCCTAGCCTAAGCCTAGATGTGCCCTAGCCTAAGACTAGGGGTGACCTACCCTAAGCCTAGAGGTGCCCTACCCTAAGCCTAGGGGTGCCCTAGCCTAAGCCTAGGCTTGCCCTAGACTTAGGCTAGCTGAGCCCTAGCCTAAGTGTAAGCCTAGGGGTGCCCTAGCCTTAGTATAGTGGAGCCCTATCCTTAGCCTAAGCCTAGGGGTGCCCTAGCCAAAGCCTAGATGTGCCCTAGCCTAAGCCTAGGGGTGCCCTACCCTAAGCCTATGGGTGCCCTAGCCTAAGCCTAGGGGTTCCCTAGCCTTAGGCTAGCTGAGCCCTAGCTTTAGCCTAAGCCTAGGGGTGCCCTAGCCTAAGCATAGGGGTGCCTAGCCTAAGCCTAGGGGTGTCCTAGCCTAAGCCAAGGGGTGCCCTAGACTATGCATAGGGGTGCCTTAGCCTTAGGCTAGGGGAGCCCTAGCCTTAACCCAAGCCTAGGGGTGACCTAGCCTAAGCCTAGGGGTGCCCTAGCCTAAGCCTAAGGGTGCCCTAGCCTAAGCCTAGGGGTGCCCTAGCCTAAGCCTAGGAGTGCCCTAGCTTAAGCCTAGGGGTGCTCTAGCCTTAGGCTAGCTGAGCCCTTGCCTTAGCCTAAGCCTAAGGGTGCCCTAGCCTAAGCCTAGGGGTGCCCTAGCCTAAGCCTATGGGTGCTCTAGCCTTAGGCTAGCTGAGCCCTTGCCTTAGCCTTAGCCTAGGAGTGCCCTAGCCTAAGCTAGGGGGGCTCTAGCCTAAGCCTAGGGGTGCCCTAGCCTAAGCTTAGGGGTGCCCTAGCCTAAGCTTAGGCGTGCCCTAGCATTAGCCTAGCTGAACCCTAGCCTTAGCCTAAGTCTAGGGGTGCCCTAGCCTAAGCCTAGATGTGCCCTAGCCTAAGCCTAGGCGTGCCCTACCCTAAGCCTAGGGGTGCCCTAGCCTAAGCCTAGGGGTGCCCTAGCCTTAGGCTAGGGGAGCCCTAGCCTTATCCTAAGCCTAGGGGTGCCCTAGCCTAAGCTTAGGGGTGCCCTACCCTAAGCCTAGAGGTGCGCTAGCCTCAGCCTTGGGGTGCTTTAGCCTTAGGCTAGCTGAGCCCTTGCCTTAGCCTAAGCCTAGGAGTGCCCTACCCTAAGCCTAGGGGGGCCTTAGCCTAAGCCTAGGGGTGCCCAAGCCTAAGCTTAGGGGTGCCCTAGCCTAAGCCTAGGGGTGCCCTAGCAGTAGCCTAGCTGAGCCCTAGCCTTAACCTAAGCCTAGGGGTGCCCTAGCCTTAGCTTAGGGGTGCCCTACACTAAGCCTAGGGGTGCCCTAGCCTATGCTTAGGGGTGCCCTAGCTTAAGCCTACGGGTGCCCTAGCCTAAGCCTAGGGGTGCCCTAGCCTAACCCTAGGGGTGCCCTAGCCTTAGGCTAGGGGAACACTAGCCTTAGTCTAAGCCTAGGGGTGCCCTAACCTAACCCTAGGCGTGCCGTAGCCTAAGCCTAGGGGTGCCCTAGCCTTAGCCTAGGCGTGCCCTAACCTAAGCCTAGGGGTGCCCTAGCCTAAACCTAGGGGTGCCGTAGCCTAAGCTTAGGGGTGCCCTATCCTAAGCCTATGGGTGTCCTAGCCTAAGCTTAGGGGTGCCCTAGCCTAAGCCTAAGGGTGCCCTAGCCTAAGCCTAGTGGTCCCCTAGCCTTAGGTTAGGGGAGCCCTAACCTTAGCCTAAGCCTAGGGGTGCCCTAGCCTAAGCCTAGGGGACCCCTAGCCTAAGCCTAGGGGTGCCCTAGGTTTAGGCTAGGGGAGCCCTAACCTTAGCCTAATCCTAGGGGTGCCCTAGCCCAAGCCTAGGATTGCCTTAGCCAAACCCTAGGGGTGCCGTAGCCTTAGGATAGGGGAGCCCTAGCCTTAACCTAAGCCTACGGGTGCCCTAGCTTAAGCCTAGGAGTGCCCTAGCCTAAGCCTAGGGGTTCCCTAGCCTTAGGTTAGGGGAGCCCTAGCCTTAGCCTAAGCCTATGGGTGCCCTAGCCTAAGCCTAGGGGTGCCCTAGCCTAAGCCTAGGAGTGCCATAGCCTAAGCCTAGGGGTGCCCTAGCCTACGCCTAGTGGTGCCTTAACCTAAGCCTAGGGTTGACCTAGCCTTAGCCTAAGCCTAGGGGTGCCCTAGCCTAAGCCTAGGGGTGCCCTAGCCTAAGCCTAGTGGTGCCGTAGCCTAAGCCTAGGGGTGACCTAGCTTTAGCCTAAGCCTAGGGGTGCCTTAGCCTAAGCCTAGGGGTGCACAGGCCTCAGGATAGAAGAGCCCTAGCCTTAGCCTAAGCCAATGGCTGCCCTAGCCTAAGCCTAGGGGTGCCCTAGCCTAAGCCTAGTGGTGCCCTAGCCTAACCCTAGTGGTGCGTAGCCTTAGGCTAGGGGAGCACTAGCCTTAGCCTACGCCTAGGGGTGCCCTAGCCTAAGCCTAGGGGTGCCCTAGCCTAAGCCTAGGGGTGCCCTAGCCTAAGCCTAGGGGTGCCCAGGCCTCAGGATAGAAGAGCCCTAGCCTTAGCCTAAGCCAATGGCTGCCCTAGCCTAAGCCTAGGGGTGCCCTAGCCTAAGCCTAGTGGTGCCCTAGCCTAACCCTAGTGGTGTGTAGCCTTAGGCTAGGGGAGCACTAGCCTTAGCCTACGCCTAGGGGTGCCCTAGCCTAAGCCTAGGGGTGCCCTAGCCTATGCCTTGGGGTGCCCTAGCCTAAGCCTAGTGGTGCCCTAGCCTAAGCCTAGGGGTGCCCTAGCCTAAGACTAGGGGTGCCCTAGACTTAGGATAGGGGAGCCCTTACCTTAGCCTAAGCATAGGGGTGCCCTAGCCTAAGCCAAGTGGTGCCCTAGCCTAAGCCTAGGGGTGCCCTAGCCTAAGCCTAGGGGTGCCCCTGCTTTAGGCTATGGGAGCCCTAACCTTAGCCTAAGCCTAGGGGTGCCCTAGCCTAAGCCTAGATGTGCCCTAGCCTAAGACTAGGGGTGACCTACCCTAAGCCTAGAGGTGCCCTACCCTAAGCCTAGGGGTGCCCTAGCCAAAGCCTAGATGTGCCCTAGCCTAAGCCTAGGGGTGCCCTACCCTAAGCCTAGGGGTGCCCTAGCCTAAGCCTAGGGGTTCCCTAGCCTTAGGCTAGCTGAGCCCTAGCTTTAGCCTAAGCCTAGGGGTGCCCTAGCCTAAGCATAGGGGTGCCCTAGACAATGCATAGGGGTGCCTTAGCCTTAGGCTAGGGGAGCCCTAGCCTAACCCAAGCCTAGGGGTGATCTAGCCTAAGACTAGGGGTGCCCTAGCCTAAGATTAGGGGTGCACTAGCGTAAGCCTAGGGGTGCCCTAGCCTAAGCCTAGGGGTGCCCTAGCCTAAGCCTAGGGGTGCCCTAGCCTTAGGCTAGGGGAGCCCTAGCCTTATCCTAAGCCTAGGGGTGCCCTAGCCTAAGCCTAGGGGTGCCCTAGCCTAATCCTAGGGGTGCCCTACCCTAATCCTAGGGGTGCCCTAGCCTAAGCCTAGGGGTGCTCTAGCCTTAGGCTAGCTGAGCCCTTGCCTTAGCCTAAGCCTAGGAGTGCCCTAGCCTAAGCCTAGGGGTGCCCTAGCCTAAGCCTAAGGGTGCCCTAGCCTAAGCCTAGGGGTGCCCTAGCCTAAGCCTAGGAGTGCCCTAGCTTAAGCCTAGGGGTGCTCTAGCGTTAGGCTAGCTGAGCCCTTGCCTTAGCCTAAGCCTAAGGGTGCCCTAGCCTAAGCCTAGGGGTGCCCTAGCGTAAGCCTATGGGTTCCCTAGCCTTAGGCTAGCTGAGCCCTAGCTTTAGCCTAAGCCTAGGGGTGCCCTAGCCTAAGCATAGGGGTGCCCTAGCCTAAGCCTAGGGGTGCCCTAGCCTAAGCCAAGGGGTGCCCTAGACTATGCATAGGGGTGCCTTAGCCTTAGGCTAGGGGAGCCCTAGCCTTAACCCAAGCCTAGGGGTGACCTAGCCTAAGACAAGGGTTGCCCTAGCCTAAGATTAGGGGTGCCCTAGCGTAAGACTAGGGGTGCCCTAGCCTAAGCCTAGGGGTGCCCTAGCCTAAGCCTAGGGGTGCCCTAGCCTAATCCTAGGGGTGCCCTACCCTAATCCTAGGGGTGCCCTAGCCTAAGCCTAGGGGTGCTCTAGCCTTAGGCTAGCTGAGCCCTTGCCTTAGCCTAAGCCTAGGAGTGCCCTAGCCTAAGCCTAGGGGTGCCCTACCCTAAGCCTAGGGGTGCCCTAGCCTAAGCCTAGGGGTTCCCTAGCCTTAGGCTAGCTGAGCCCTAGCTTTAGCCTAAGCCTAGGGGTGCCCTAGCCTAAGCATAGGGGTGCCCTAGACAATGCATAGGGGTGCCTTAGCCTTAGGCTAGGGGAGCCCTAGCCTAACCCAAGCCTAGGGGTGATCTAGCCTAAGACTAGGGGTGCCCTAGCCTAAGATTAGGGGTGCACTAGTGTAAGCCTAGGGGTGCCCTAGCCTAAGCCTAGGGGTGCCCTAGCCTAAGCCTAGGGGTGCCCTAGCCTTAGGCTAGGGGAGCCCTAGCCTTATCCTAAGCCTAGGGGTGCCCTAGCCTAAGCCTAGGGGTGCCCTAGCCTAATCCTAGGGGTGCCCTACCCTAATCCTAGGGGTGCCCTAGCCTAAGCCTAGGGGTGCTCTAGCCTTAGGCTAGCTGAGCCCTTGCCTTAGCCTAAGCCTAGGAGTGCCCTAGCCTAAGCCTAGGGGTGCCCTAGCCTAAGCCTAAGGGTGCCCTAGCCTAAGCCTAGGGGTGCCCTAGCCTAAGCCTAGGAGTGCCCTAGCTTAAGCCTAGGGGTGCTCTAGCCTTAGGCTAGCTGAGCCCTTGCCTTAGCCTAAGCCTAAGGGTGCCCTAGCCTAAGCCTAGGAGTGCCCTAGCCTAAGCCTAGGGGTGCCCTAGCCTAAGCCTAAGGGTGCCCTAGCCTAAGCCTAGGGTTGCCCTAGCCTAAGCCTAGGGGTGCCCTAGCTTAAGCCTAGGGGTGCTCTAGCCTTAGGCTAGCTGAGCGCTTGCCTTAGCCTAAGCCTAAGGGTGCCCTAGCCTAAGCCTAGGGGTGACCTAGCCTAAGCCTAGGGGTGCCCTAGCCTTAGGCTAGGGGAGCCCTAGCCTTAGACTAAGCCTAGGGGTGCCCTAGCCTAAGCCTAGTGGTGCCCTAGCCTAAGCCTAGGGGTGCCCTAGCCTAAGCCTAGGGGTGCCCTAGCCTTAGGATAGGGTAGCCCTAGCCTTAGCCTAAGCCTATGGGTGCCCTAGCCTAAGCCTAGGGGTTCCCTAGCCTAAGCCTAGAGGTGCCCTAGCGTAAGCCAAGGGGTGCCCTAGTCTAAGCCTAGGGGTGCCCTAGCCTAAGGCTAGGAGTGCCCTAGCCAAAGCCTAGGGGTGCCCTAGCCTAAGCTTAGGGGTGCCCTAGCGTAAGCCTAGGGGTGTCCTAGCGTTAGGCTAGGGAAGCCCTAGCCTTATCCTAAGCCTAGGGGTGCCCTAGTCTAAGCCTATGGGTGCCCTAGCCTAAGCCTAGGGGTGCCCTAGCCTAAGCCGAGGGTTGCCCAACCCTAAGCCTAGGGGTGCCCTAGCCTTAGGCTAGCTGAGCCCTAGCCTTAGCCTAAGCCTAGGGGGGCCCTAGCCTAAGCCTAGGGGTGCCCTAGCCTAAGCCTAGGGGTGTCCTAGCGTTAGGCTAGGGAAGCCCTAGCCTTATCCTAAGCCTAGGGGTGCCCTAGTCTAAGCCTATGGGTGCCCTAGCCTAAGCCTAGGGGTGCCCTAGCCTAAGCCTAGGGGTGCCCTACCCTAAGCCTAGGGGTGCCCTAGCCTTAGGCTAGCTGAGCCCTAGCCTTAGCCTAAGTCTAGGGGTGCCCTAGCCGAAGCCTTGGGTGCCTTAGACTAAGCCTAGGGGTGCCCTAGCCTAAGCCTAGGAGTGCCCTAGCCTAAGCCTAGGGGTGCCCTAGCCTAAGCCTAAGGGTGCCCTAGCCTAAGCCTAGGGTTGCCCTAGCCTAAGCCTAGGGGTGCCCTAGCTTAAGCCTAGGGGTGCTCTAGCCTTAGGCTAGCTGAGCGCTTGCCTTAGCCTAAGCCTAAGGGTGCCCTAGCCTAAGCCTAGGGGTGACCTAGCCTAAGCCTAGGGGTGCCCTAGCCTTAGGCTAGGGGAGCCCTAGCCTTAGACTAAGCCTAGGGGTGCCCTAGCCTAAGCCTAGTGGTGCCCTAGCCTAAGCCTAGGGGTGCCCTAGCCTAAGCCTAGGGGTGCCCTAGCCTTAGGATAGGGTAGCCCTAGCCTTAGCCTAAGCCTATGGGTGCCCTAGCCTAAGCCTTGGGGTTCCCTAGCCTAAGCCTAGAGGTGCCCTAGCGTAAGCCAAGGGGTGCCCTAGTCTAAGCCTAGGGGTGCCCTAGCCTAAGGCTAGGAGTGCCCTAGCCAAAGCCTAGGGGTGCCCTAGCCTAAGCTTAGGGGTGCCCTAGCGTAAGCCTAGGGGTGTCCTAGCGTTAGGCTAGGGAAGCCCTAGCCTTATCCTAAGCCTAGGGGTGCCCTAGTCTAAGCCTATGGGTGCCCTAGCCTAAGCCTAGGGGTGCCCTAGCCTAAGCCGAGGGTTGCCCAACCCTAAGCCTAGGGGTGCCCTAGCCTTAGGCTAGCTGAGCCCTAGCCTTAGCCTAAGCCTAGGGGTGCCCTAGCCTAAGCCTTGGGGTGCCTTAGACTAAGCCTAGGGGTGCCCTAGCCTTAGCCTAAGCCTAGGGGTGCCTTAGCCCAAGCCTAGGGGGGCCCTAGCCTAAGCCTAGGGGTGCCCTAGCCTAAGCCTAGGGGTGTCCTAGCGTTAGGCTAGGGAAGCCCTAGCCTTATCCTAAGCCTAGGGGTGCCCTAGTCTAAGCCTATGGGTGCCCTAGCCTAAGCCTAGGGGTGCCCTAGCCTAAGCCTAGGGGTGCCCTACCCTAAGCCTAGGGGTGCCCTAGCCTTAGGCTAGCTGAGCCCTAGCCTTAGCCTAAGTCTAGGGGTGCCCTAGCCGAAGCCTTGGGTGCCTTAGACTAAGCCTAGGGGTGCCCTAGCCTTAGCCTAAGCCTAGGGGTGCCTTAGCCCAAGCCTAGGGGGGCCCTAGCCTAAGCCTAGGGGTGCCCAGGCCTTAGGCTAGAGGAACCCTAGCCTTAGCTTAAGACTATGGCTGCCCTAGCCTAAGGCTAGTGGTGCCCTAGCCTAAGCCTAGGGGTGCCCTAGCCAAATCCTTTGGGTGCCCTAGCCTAAGCATAAAGGTGCCCTAGCCTTAGGCTCGGGGATGCCCTAGCCTTAGCTTAAGCCTAGGGGTGCCCTAGCCTAAGCCTAGGGGTGCCCTAGCCTAAGCCTAGGGGTGCCCTAGCCTAAGCATAGGGGTGCCCTAGCCTAAGCCTAGGGGTGCCCTAGCCTAAGCCTAGGGGTGCCCTAGCCTTAGGCTAGCTGAGCCCTAGCCTTAGCCTAAGCCTAGGGGTGCCCTAGCCTAAGCCTTGGGGTGCCTTAGACTAAGCCTAGGGGTGCCCTAGCCTTACCCTAAGCCTAGGGGTGCCTTAGCCCAAGCCTAGGGGGGCCCTAGCCTAAGCCTAGGGGTGCCCAGCCTTAGGCTAGTATAGCCCTAGCCTTAGCCTAAGCCTATAGCTGCCCTAGCCTAAACCTAGTGGTGCCCTAGCCTAAGCCTAGGGGTGCCCTAGCCAAATCCTTGGGGTGCCCTAGCCTAAGCATAAAGGTGCCCTAGCCTTAGGCTCGGGGATGCCCTAGCCTTAGCTTAAGCCTAGGGGTGCCCTAGCCTAAGCCTAGGGGTGCCCTACCCTAAGCCTAGGGGTGCCCTAGCCTAAGCCTAGGGGTGCCCTAGCCTAAGCCTAGGGTTGCCTTAGCCTAAGCCTAGGGGTGCCCTAGCCTAAGCCTAGGGGTGCCCTAGCCTAAGCCTAGGGGTGCCCTAGCCTTAGGCTAGGTGATCGCTAGCCTTAGCCTAAGCCTAGAGGTGCCCTAGCCAAAGCCTAAGGGTGCCCTAGCCTAAGCCTAGAGGTGCCCTCGCCTTAGGCTAGGGGAGCCCTAACAATAGCGTAAGCCTAGAGGTGCCTTAGCCTCAGCCTTGGTGTGCCCTAGCCTAAGCCCAGGGGTGCCCTAGCCTAAGCCTATGGGTGCCCTAGCCTTAGGCTTGAGTAGCCCTAGCCTTAGCCTAAGCCTAGGGGTGCCCTGGCCTTAGGCTAGGGGAGCCCTAGCCTTAGCCTAAGCCTAGGGGTGCCCTAGCCTAAGCCTAGGGTTGCCCTAGGCTAAGCCTAGGGGTGCTCTAGCCTTAGGCTAGGGGAGCCCTAGCTTTAGCCTAAGCCTAGGGGTGCCCTAGCCTAAGTCTAGGAGTGCCCTAGCCTAACCCTAGGGGTGCCCTTGCCTTACGCTAGGGGATCCCTAGCCTTAGCCGAAGCCTAGGGGTGCCCTAGCCTAAGTGTAGGGGTGCCCTAGCCTGAGCCTATGGGTGCCCTAGCCTGAGCCTAAGCCTAGGGGTGCCCTAGCCTAAGCCTAAGGGTGCCGAAGCCTAAGCCTAGGGGTGCCATAGCCTTAGGCTGGGAGCCCTACCCTTAGCCTAAGCCTAGGGGTGCACTAACCTAAGCCTATGGGTGCCCTAGCCTATGCCTAGGGGTGCCCTAGCCTTAGGCTAGGGGTGCCCTAGCCAAATCCTAGGGGTGCCCTAGCCTAAGCCTAGGGGTGCCCTAGCCTAAGCGTAGGGGTTCCCTAGCCTAAGCATAGGGGTGCCCTAGCCTAAGCCTAGGGGTGCCCTAGCCTTTGGCTAGGGGAGACCTAGCCTTAGCCTAAGCCTATTGGTGCCCTAGCCTAAGAGTAGGGGTTCCCTAGCCTGAGCCTAGGGGTGCCCTAGCCTGAGCCTAGGGGTGCCCCAGCCTGACGCTAGGGGAGCACTAGCCTTAGCCTAAGCCTAGGGGTGCCCTAGTCTAAGCCTATTGGTGCCTTAGCCTAAGCCTAGAGGTGCCCTTGCCTGAGCCTAGGGGTGCCCTAGCCAGAGGCTAGGAGAGCTCTATCCTGAGGCTAGGGGAACCCTAGCCTTAGCCTACGCCTTGTGGTGCCCTAGCCTAAGCCTAGGGGTGCCCTAGCCTTAGCCTAAGCCTAGGGGTGCCCTCGCCTAAGCCTAGTGATGCCCTAGCCTAAGCCTAGGGGTGCCCTAGCCTTAAGCTATGGGAGCCCTAACCTTAGCCTAAGCCTAGGGGTACCCTAGCCTAAGCCTAGGGGTGCCCTAACCTGAGCCTAGGGGAGCCCTAGCCTTAGCCTATGCCTAGTGGTGTCCTAGCCTAAGCCTAGGGGTGCCCTTGCCTAAGCCTAGGGGTGCCCTAGCCTAAGCCTAGGGGTGCCCTAGCCTTAGGCTAGGGGAGCCGTAGCCTTTGCCTAAGCCTAGGGGTACCCTAGCTTAAGCCTAGGGGTGCCCTATCCTCAGACTAAGTCTAGGGGTGCCCTAACCTAAGCCTAGGGGTGCCCTAGCCTTAGGCTAGGCGAGCCGTAACCTTAGCCTAAGCCTAGGGGTCCCCTAGCCTAAGCCTAGAGGTGCCCTAGCCTGAGCCTGTTCTGTCTGACTTCCATGTTAGGACACATAGACCATCTGAGTAAACCCTTTGATTCTGTGTCCTTCTCCTTCCCATAGACAAAACTGCAGCCAGCAGCAGACGTTAAACCTGCAGACTAAAGGTTTGTCAAAAGTCTAGAAAGAGCAGTCATACCTTGAAAACCTAGCCTGCAGAAGAGAAGACACAGAATCAAAAGCTACAACTGAAAAAAAAAAAAAAAAAGCTCCAGGTGGGTGTCATTCAGACAACCGATTCCAATGAGTACACTTGAGCTTCCCCCAGTGTAAAATTGCTTTTACTTTCATACTATTGTAATTCAAAGAGTTTCCCGTATCTCACCTCCAAATGTAACTCCAGCAGATTCAAGTATGTTAAGGAAGAGGCAATTATTCTGGTGTTTCCCCTGCAACGATTATGGAGTCTCAAAGAGTTTTACTATTCTCAGCTCATGCCTTAGATTTTCAACTATTTGAATGTGAAGGAAATCTTAACATGCCGCATTTCATAGGCTGTCTTCAGTGTTGCCTCACCCAGATTTACGTTTTTCATTTCTAGAGTGCCTCAACATGAGTTTTTTTTGGGGGGTTGGTTAAGTAGCATTATCATTTTCCATCATCAGTTGTTGATGGGAAATTTTACATCCTGCAGGTTCCCGTATACAATAATTACATTAAACAATGGAGCTTTCTGTATCTTCCTGTTTTTCACAACAGGTTATGCTCACTCATATTGTTAGCTTATCACGCCAAATGTCCAAGATGCACAGGTGGTGTTAATTGAAGAGCGGAATGATTCATGCATTGGTCACTTAAGCATTGCAAGTTCATGAGCATCTTGATTTTGAAATTCAGTAAAGGGAGATGATGCTTTAGCCAGTTAAATGCTACTCCTTCCAAACCTCACGTACACTCAGACATATCTGAGCAGAAGCCACATTATCTACGTGAAACAGCTTTGGGTGCTCCCCAGTTATATGCAGATGCCCACCAAACATGAGATTATTTTGCTTTCTCTGACTTGGCTCTTACTAGCATTCAGCCTCATTCCATCTCTTTTGTAGATGGTCGTGGATTCTGGGGGGCCTATGGCATAATGGTGGGCTTATGAGGTTAAAAAAATCTTGTAGCGAAGTTTTCTTGATGTGCATTTAATATTTATTTACAACTCTCTTTTATACGTGTGTCTGTGGATTTCAACATTTAAGTGCACAGATTAGCATATTCCCATAGCGGAGTGAACCTCCCTTCCGTCATGTCTGTAGGTATTTCTCCTTCCTATGGGCAGCTGGACAGTAATTTATCTGGGGAACGTCTGGTAAACCATGACAATGGTACTTCCCCAGCTTTCTGGGATGAAGGGCCAGGCCATTGGTTACCTTTATAGAAGTCTCCTGACACTTCCTAGGGATGTCTGTTTCTGGGATCATAGTGGCTTCCTCTTCCTCGGTTGGTCTTGTTGGTAGGTGCTGTCCAGTTGGTCTGCTTCAAAGCAACCTCAATGTACAGCACAAGGAAAGGCTTGCCAGTCCTGGGCCACCCTCATTTCTTTCTGATGTTTGAACCCATCGTTGCAGCTTCCTTGGCCATGCATTCTTCAAACGGCCTGGCTCTTTGTCACTGATCCTCCCCTTTAATCTGACCAAAAGTGTTCGTATTTTGGTCCTCTTCCTGAGAAGGTTCTGCCTAGTTTTACTAGTCCTCCACTACCTGACAGTGTATCAATGATTAGCATAAGGTTTTCAGTGGTGTATTTCGTCATCCTCAGTGTGTCCTTATTGGGGGCTTTTACAACTCTTGTTACAATCCATACACCAATTGTATCTGACATAGTCATACGTATATTGCCATCATTCTTTTCTAGACATTTACTTTCTATTGAGCCCTTGGGATCAGCTCCCCTTTCTTTCCTCCTCCCCCACTCGTGGTTCCTTGATAGATTATAGATTGTTATTATTTTCATATCTCACATCGACCATTGTCTCTTTTATCCTCAGCTTTCTGTTGCTCCTCTCCCTGCGAGGGGTGTGTGGTTATATGTCATTCATTGCTCTCAGTTCCCCTTCCTTCCATCCTCTACCCTCCTTCCCCCTACCCTTTTGGTATCTCTATTCCCATTCCTGTTCCTGGGTTCCATGTGTTGTGAGTTTTATCTCTTGCTAATACCTATGCAGTCTAGTCCAGAGTGGGAAGCGGCACTGGGGTGATGATTTCGGGGCGTGAGGAGGCCTCAAGGGGTCAGAGGCAGATTGTGTGATTCATTGGTATGATCCATGTCTCCTCAGGGGGGCCTCCACCCAGTGGGACACAGCATCTGGGATACTTGTGGCTTTCTCCTGAGACAGCATGGTGGCCAAGGGCCCGGGCATTGAGGGTGGGACTCTGGCCTGGGGTGGCAGCACTTGCAGAAGCCACCCCCTCCCCCAGGCACCCACCTGGATATGGACGAGCACGTGAGACAGTTGGCTGTGAACTTTGATGGTGGCCTCAGCGTCTCAGAGCAGGTGGGGTCTGGCCTGAGTCAGCTCCCACAGCTCCAACCTGGAAGCCCTGCCCCAGGCGGGGGTCAGCAGTTATCCCAGCATGTTCTTTCCTCCCCCTCAGCTTCTCTCTGGTCAGCCCTTCAGCTTCCTGGCTGGGTTTAGAACTTGTCCTAAGCTCCCTGAGGGCCACCGTCCTGAGATCTTGCTCAGCGCTTCAGGCCTTTCTGCATACTCTCCTCCCAGGAGCCCATTATCACTAGCAGTTTACCCCTTGCTCTAACGATGCTCCAGGAGGCCTGCTTGGGAAGTGTTGGGCTGTTGCCTGGTTCAGTCCCACTAACTGCTCCTCAGGAGATAGAATAGGTTCCCTGCTCCTGGAAAGATTTACTGGCTTTCAAACGCTCTGGAGGAATCGCCATGAGTCAGCAGGTGGGGTCATTCTAAAGCCCGGCACTCCACAGGTAGCCACGTTGTGTGCCACCCAGGCATGCTATGTGTTTGGAGGAGACTGCACACCCTTCAAAGGTAGAAGCTGCACCCCTCCATGGTTCTTGCATGCAGCAAATGCAGGGCCCCTGAGACTCCGGGCCAGCCTCTGGGCTAGGATCATGGGCAAATCGTTATCTCGCCTAAGCTCCATCTGGGCTGGAAACGCAGTAGCTTCTACTGTGACCTGGGTCAGTCTGGGGCTGTGCAGGGCATCCTCCGCCCAGCTCAACTCTTCCCAGAATGCCCCTGCAGGTGCAGGGAGCCCCTGGCTTGGGAAAGTGACCCTGCTAAGTGGGCTTTGTGACCAGGCTCCCTGATCTACCGACCCAGCTTTGCCTCCTCCACAGGCCGCAGACAGCAGGGGCTGCCCTGGGTTCCCTGAACTCGGGCCCTCTCCAGAGACAGTGTGGGCAGGACCTGGAGGGTGTGGAAGTGAGTCGTGCCAGGAAAGTGGATGGAGGAACAGAGGGTAGGGTAGATGCTGGGTGGGCTGAGGGGGCAGGTGATGCCCTGCAGAGTTCCAGAACCAGGGCTGAGGGATGTGGTAGCTGTTGGGGCAGCTGGCCCTTTCCTGAGTTTTAGGAGCTGCCTGAACCCCATCCACATTGACCCTCTCCAGCCCCACCTTTGGCAGATGCTGGCAGAGAAGTTCAAGGTCTTCCAGGAGAAAGGGCAGAGTGTGGGGCTGCCAGGGTTCAGACCCTGAGGGAGCTGGCAGGTGCCCTGGAACTCGCCTCCCCCAGCTCCATGGCCCAGAGTCAAGTCCACAGGAGCTGCGTAGAGGCCGCATGGGTGAGGCTGGACAAGGCAATGAAAGCCCGCACAGAGGTGGGTGCCCAGAGGGACAGGCCAGCGACAGCCAAAGGGCTCGGGACACAGGGGCCTACCCCAGATGTGTGTGCGTGTATGTGCGTGTGTGTGTGTGCTCATGTGTAGGGGTGGGCATGTGGGTGTGTGCATGCGTACTTCTGTGTGTATTCTCGTGTGCGCATGTGTGAATGAAGGGGCATGGCTGACTCCAGCTCCCAGCATCAATCAGCCTTCCCCGTCCAACCATGCTTCTTCCTGCCCCCAGTTTGGAGTCCTTCAGCGCAGGTCACTCCTTGTGGCAGGAGCACGAAGTGTGATCTCCCAATGCTCCCTGAGCACGGTCCACAGTTTCGTTTGGGGCACAGGCCCTGCTGGTCTTCTTGCTGACCGCCACTCTTAGAGCTCCCTGCCTCCCCTCCCCACACCCTCCTTTCTCGGCATCTGGTGTCTCAGTGCACTGAGCACCTGACAGGTCCTGCAACCGAAATCCTGGGGCTGGGTGGCTCCGGGGCCAGCCCTCTCCTCACTGACTGTTGGAGTTGCTACAGGCAGACCCCCTGACAGGCAGCCCACTCGCTCCCTGAGCCTCAATCCTCATGTGCTCAGGGCTCCCCATCTTTTTGCCTTCCTCCCAACATGCGTGTCAAGACCCTTTCCTCCCTCGGGCCCTGCCTGTGGGCCCCGGACCTCATCAGGAACCTGCTGTGATCAGAGGAAACCATCCATCTTCTAACCACCGAAGGGCAAGAAGGCGCGAATGTACAGCGATGATAATAGGTAAAGGTCATGGTAAAGTCATAGAGGACAGGAAAGACAGGGGCGAGAGAATACAATACAGAGTCAGACATGTTTTATTAGGCATGCTCACTTCAGCTCCTCTTGATGGACCACGTGGAACTGGGAGAAGTGGAACCTTTGCTATCTTGGGACGTGTATAGGGAGCATGGAGACACACCTCTTCAGTAGTGACATGGGTCACAAGGTGGGCGGTATCTATCGTAAGGCCCCTGTACTTGAGCTCACCAAGGTGAGGAAAGCTAATACCTGCATTGGGGGAAGCTACAAGGCGGGCTGGGTGTCACGGTGGGAAGAGAGGGCAAAAGGACCATATCTGCTTCTACACAGAGATACAATCAGTCATGTGCTCACATTAAGGCAGCCTAGCTGTTAAAGGAGAATCCGTGGGAATGATTTTTAAAGCAGGATAATGTACTTTGACTTTACCTCTAACTTACCAAAGTAGAGGCTTTCCTACCGTGGAATACCAGCTTTCCAGATTCTCCCTGTTATAAGTTAGAGAATAGAGTCTTCGTCCTATTTCCCTCCGTGTTAACGCCCCACAAATCCCCAAGCCACAGTCTTTGCTCAAAAGGAGGTGGCCCTGTTCTCAGGGAGAAAGTTGCTGGCCTTCCTTCCCGCTGTGCCCTCGATTTCCACCAGGCGGCGCTAGAGCTGTGGGGCCACATGCAGAAGGTGGTCCTGGTGGAGGGTGCTGCCCTTGGCCACGACCTGGCGTCTGTGGAGGTCCTGCAGCGCCAGCAGCGCCTCCTGCAGGGGAGGGCCCCAGTCCCTCCCCACCGCAAGAAACCCTCTTTGTAGGCAATGGATGGATGAGGAGCCCTCACCCCCAGCTGACCCCAGGCAGGACTGCAGCCTGCCCCTGCCCCCTCTGGGATGGGGGGTGACGGGCCTGGGCTTGACCTAGGCTGGGGTACAGCCAGGATGGCCTGCAGAGTCCTGGGTGGAGGAGCATTCAGCCTGCTCTCTGCCAGCTGCAGAGGGAGTTGGTGGCTGTGGACAAGGTGGTGGTTCAGATGGGGATGGAGTCCATCCAGGTACACCCTGCGGTCCAGGAGAGCCTGGCCGGGCAGCTGGCTGAGGTGCAGGAGGCCTGGGCCACCTGGACATGAAGGCCTGGGAGCAGGGCCAGCAGCTGGAGTGGGTAGCCCATGACCACGCCTTCCTCAGGCACTGCCAGGAACTGCTGTATGTGCCACCCCACCTGGATGGGGGCTCGCTCTGTTCCATGCGGGTGGGGGCACCCAGCTCTTCCCTGCCTCCTCCCTGTTCTGCCCTCTGGCCCTGAGACCTGTTCCGATGCCCTGTCCCCCACCCAGCACTCGGGCTCAAGAGAAGCAGGCGCTAGTCTATATCCTCAGAAAGGCCAGCTGGGGCCAAGGAGACACTGGGGCAGGAGCTCTGCCTGAGAGCCCAGGCAGTGCGGCCGGCGGGGTAGCAGCTGCTGGACACCAGCCACGTCATGGCCCCAGAGATGTGCGCGCTGAGGGCTAGGGCCAGGGTGGTGCGTGGCCAGAGCTCCCTTTCCTGCTTCTCCCTGCTCCATGGTAACCCAGCCCTGCCCCACCCAGGCGACACCCTGAGCCCCTCCCAACAGCCCTCTGCCCCCCAGGTCACAGTGTCTCCGGGAGCTGGACAGGCAGCTGCAGGAGCTCTGGACGGCCTGGGCCCTTCACCGGGAGCACTGCCAGGTGAGCCAGGACCAGGAGGAGCTGCGGGGAATGCTGGGTCAGGCCGAGGTCTGGCTGGCCTCCTGAGAGGACCTCCTGCTAGATCCTGACTGTGGGGTGAGCAGGGATCCGCCCCTTAGAGGGCCACATGCCTGGCACCAGGACTTGGAAAGGCAGCTGGCAGCCCAGGAGGAGAAGCTCACCCAGCTCCAAATGTAGGTGAGGGTGTGGAGGGTGGGACTGAGGAGGGGTCGAGGGGCCTCCACCTGCGGTGGGGTCTCCAGAGCATTGATCTGCCCTGAGGGGCACTCATTCGGGAAACAGCCGCAGGGTCCTGTCCTCCATGGGCAGTCTGGCTCTGTGGGGTCCTTCACAGCTTCTTCTGCCCAACTCCTCCCTCCCCTCCTCCTCCTGGTTTCCCCCTCTGAGAGCTACCCCCAGAGCAAGCCCTGTGGGACACAGAGGGTCACTATGGGTGGAAACCAATCAATAATCTCATGGGTGCAGAGCACACTCTGAGGAACACAGGGGAGGTGACACTAGCTACAGAGAATCTGAGTGGAGCGAGGGTTTGTAATCCTTGTGTAGGCTGGGGGTGGGGCTGATAGCGGGGTGGGGGGGATTGATACCACAGGATCCTGTGGGACTGAAAGTGAGGACCTGAGGGTGGACGGGCAGAGGGAGTGTCCCATCCTCTGAGGTAGGAAGGTGATCAGCTAGGGTGAGCACGGAGGAAGATGAGCAGGGGCTGCTGCAGTCACGCAAATGTCACGTAAGAATCTCACTTTAGTATAAAATGTTTGTCTCCATTGCAAAGCCAACTCTAGCAACTAGGATACCCTCTCTCCCCATCTGGAGTTGACGAGTAAAGAAAATCAAAAACTGAAGCAAAGCAGTCCACAGGACTAACGGACCACCAACACCACAGCCCTCCATCCTTGTCCTGGAGACCAGGAGAGTTAGATGGTGCCCAGCCACCTCCTCAAAATGCTCTGGTTGAGCTCAAACTGGCAACTTGTGCACAGCTTGAAAGCCAATGGAAGTTGACTTCATGAAGAGAGGGCATTACAAGTTTGACAGGGACTGCTGGAACTCCGAGACCATGGCCCTTCAAATCCAAAACATAGCCCAGCTCCGGGAATCACCCCTGCCCAAGCAACAGTCGAGCTGATAAAGTGAACGCATGGCACCTGTGAGGCAAGTGCTTTCCAGAGCAAACGGGAGCATTTGCCCTCAAAAATCAGGAGGGACGGAGGGGTCAGGGAGGAGGCAAGAAGAGTGCTGTGTTATATTATTGTTAAACTGCTCTGCATGTTTCCACTTAAAACAAAAACCCTCTATATTAAAATTCATATATATATATGTGCATTATATGTGTATATATATATATATTAGTCAAACCCAAGGTCAGAAAAAGGCATGCCCCGGGCTGCTGCTCGTGGCAAGGTCAGTGATCTGAAACCCATCAGAAAGACGCAGCTCAGCTATCTGCTCCCGTAGTGACAGCCTCAGAGAGCCGCAGGGGCCGTCGTGTGCTGTCCTACAGGGCCTCGATGATAGAAATCGACTCGATGGCAATGTTTTGAGTGCTTTGAAGGTCAGAAACTGTAGACAGTGATCTATAAACATCCTTCTCTCCTGTAAGGTGTCTGTAACACAATCAAAGGAAAACAATCGGTCTGCTCTCCAGATCTTCAATGGGACCATTTCCAGGGAGCCTGGCCACACACTGCCAGGCTGTGCCTCCTCAGATCCGCTGGCACTGCTAGGAAGTTTGTGGGCCCTGCAGGGGTGGGGGACTCTCCAGCCTGCTCCCCAGCAATAGAGGCACTAGGCCAAGACTGGAAGAGCCCCGGCGGGGGGAGAGTGGGGAGGTTGAGGCAGTCACTGTGCCCTGCTTCTGACACTCTTCATGTGGCTGCTATGGTCACCCTTGACCTCAGGGAAGGCCAAGGGTCACCAGGGCAGAAAACACTTCCTTTTTATGGTGAGGGCCATATCGGGTCTCAACTCCACTGCTAATTAGCTGTGGTCTCTAGCAAGTATCCCAGCCTCTCGGTGCACCCAGTTTCCCCAGTGCTATCTGGAGTCCCCAGAAGGGCCAGGTACAGCCAGGCTGCTTGCAGCTGGGCCAGAACCAGCAGCTGCCCTCACCGTGTGATCATAGTCCTCTCTCCTCTGGCCACCTGCTGCTGGCTGCTCAGCCAGCTCTGCAAGTCCTCAGCTTCCCTCAGGAAGCCCTGCAGTGCCAGCATCCTCTTCAGATCCTGGCCCCTGTGGTGACAGCCTGAGTCCCCCAACAGTTAGTTTTCATGTGTCCACACTCTGCAGGACAAGGGACCCAATCAAAGGGGCTGCCTGAAGGACAAGGTTCTTCATGGTCTTTGCCCAGGCTGCTCCTCTGGATTCAAGAAGCAAACCCAGGCCAGGGGGAGTTGGGGCTGGCGAGGGTGTGGCTGTGGGGAAGGGCAGGTGACTGGAGCCAGGGAGCCGAGCCCCTGCAGGCTCTCCTCAAAGGTTTGTGGGAAGAGGAAACAGTGAAGGACTCATCTATTCCTGACACATGTCTACAGGCCTCCGTCATGGTTCTCTTCAAGGCAGGGGTAGCATCTAGGGGAATAAGCAACCCCAGCCAGTTTTCGGGTACCCACAGATGCAGTGACCCTCACTGTTGGGCTGCCAACTCCCGCAGTGTCTGCAGCTGCTTCCAGAGCCTCCCCTGCATCACACCCAGCTGCTCTGAGACCTCAGTTACAAGGATCTACATATAACTTCCTCCCTGGGGGATGGACAACAGAAAAGTGGGTGAAGGGAGACAAAATATGTAAGATCTGACAAATTATCAATTGTTCATGAGTGAGGGGGAAACAGGGAGGGCGAAGAGAAAAATGAGGACATGATGCCAGGGCCTTAAGTGGAGAGCAAATGTTTTGAGAATGATGAGGGCAATGAATGTACGGATGTGCTTTACACAACTGATGTATGTATGGATTGTGATAAGAGTTGTATGTGCCCCTAATAAAATGATTAAAAAAATTAAATCATTTAAATTTCTTAGGACAATGCCATTTGTATTTCAAAGCAACATTCACAAAAGCTATTTTTTCACCTTTACTATCTTCTATTTAGTGTTAGATAGTGCAAAAACAATTCTTATGCCTTTTTATGAGATGTAATGAGTGTAGACATAAATTTATGCATAATTAAAAATTTGAATGAACAAAATATTTTGTTAAAGAATTTGAACTTTTGTGAAAATCATAGAAAGCATATAGCATTTTATTGAAGGGTTGGGAATTTTTTCCTCTATTTTATTCTAGTATTTGGTCTGAGGTTCTTACCGCATATTCTGATTGTTGTCATGTAAGAGAATGTACATTCCATTAAGAGAAAACTTTCCTTATAATATTTTCCTATCCATTGCTTCCTGCTGTATCTCTCATTTGTTCTTTTATCATTTTTCCTATAAAAACCCAGGCTGCTTAATTTTATTCTTATTAATCATTTATATAAGTTAGGAAAATATTTATTATATATACATTTTTATTAAAAATCTTTTCTTGGAGACTCTTACAACTTTTGTTGCAATCCATATTGCTTGCATCAGGCTTTTTGTACATATGTTGCCTTCATTCATTTATGCACATTTCTTTCCTTTTCTTTTTTAAAATCATTTTATTGGGGCTCATACAACTCATCACAATCCATACATACACCAATTGTGTAAAGCACACTTATACATTCGTTGCCTTCATCATTCTCAAAATTTGCTTTCCGCTTGGGTTCCTGGAATCAGCTCATTTCCCCTTTCCCCTCTCCCCCTCTCACCCTGCTCCTATTCCCTCATGAACCATTAATAATTTATACATTATTATTTTCTCTTATCTTACACTGTGCGGCGTCTCCCTTCACCCAATTTTCTGTTGCCCATCTCCCAGGGGGGAAGTTATATGTAGATCCTTGTGATCGGTTTCCCATTTCTACACCCACGTCCCTCCCAGTATCGCCACTCTCACCGCTAGTCCTGGGGGGTTCATCTGTCCTGGATTCCCTATGTTTCCAGTTCCCGTCTGTACCGCTGTGTATCTTCTGGTCTAATCAGGTTTGCAAGGTAGAATTGTGATCATGAGAGGTGGGGGGAGGAAGCATTTAATATCTAGAGGAAGGTTGTGAGTTTCATTATTGCTACACTGAACCCTGAGTGACTCATCTCCTTCCCACTACCCCTCCGTAAGGGATGTCCAGTTGTCTACAGGTGGGCATTGGTCCCCTGTCATGCACTCCACTCATTCACGATGATATAATCCCCCTCCCGCCTTTGTTGCTTGAAAACTGGTCCCCTCAGCCCTTCATGATCACACATGTTGGTGTGATGCTTCCATGTGGGCTTTGTTGCTTCTGGGCCAGATTTTTTACTTTCAAGCCTCTAAGACCCGGGATGCTATATCGCTTGATAGCCAGCCACCATCAGCCTTCTTCACCACACTTACTTATGCACACATTCATCTTCAGCGTTTATGTGGGGAAGGTGATCACACAATGATGGTTTTTGTTCTTTGGTGTCTGCTACCTGATCCCTTCAACACCTCGTGTTCAATTAGGCTTGTGTGTTTCTTCTCTGTGGGCTTTGTTGCTTCCGAGCTAGATTTCAGCCTGTTTGCCTTCAAGCCTTTAAGACCCC
Organism: Tenrec ecaudatus; assembly: GCF_050624435.1. Classification (NCBI taxonomy): domain Eukaryota; kingdom Metazoa; phylum Chordata; class Mammalia; order Afrosoricida; family Tenrecidae; genus Tenrec; species Tenrec ecaudatus. The sequence continues at coordinate 974,633 of NW_027457650.1, read as the reverse complement.
CAGAGTTTCATTATATTGTGCAGAGAGTGGCTATGAGCCAAACTCACTCGACTGCACCCAACAACAATAACAACAGGACTTGTGCTTCTAACAATATGCTGAAGAAGACCTTAAGAGAATCTCCCCTTCGCTTAGAGCAGCGGCTCTCGACCTGTGGGTCGTGTCTATTTAGGGGGTCAAACAGCCCTTTCATGGGGTGGCTTGAATTATAGCAGTAGCAAAATTATAGCTATGATGTAGCAACAAAAATAATTTTATGGTTGGTTGGTCACGACTACATGAGGAACTGTATGAAAGGGTCATGAGTAAGAATTTTGAAAACCACTGTCCAAGAGGAAGACTCAATTCTTGATACAGTTGAAGGGCAACAAAATAGACTCAGCCCCAATATAGATGGGATAGCACAGTGGCTGCAACAATAAACACAAGCCAAAGAAACACTGCAAGGATGGCACAAGACGGGACAGTATTTCATTATATTGACATAGAGTTGCTATGAGTCAAAACCCACAAGAAAAAAAAAAAAACAGGACTTGTTTTTCTAACACTGTACCTAAGTAGACGTTAAGAGAATCTCCTATTAGTTTAGCGCAGCGGGCCTCAAACTGACTGAGGGTCGTGACCCCTTTTGGGGGATGAATGACCCTTTCACGGCAGTGGACTGTTCATTAAAGTGGAAAAATTAGAGTTATGTTGTAGCAATGAAAATAATTTCATGATTTGGCAGTCACCACTACATGAGGAATGGTATGAAAGAGTCGTGGCATTAGGAAGGTTGAGAACCACTTCCCTAGAGGAAGACAGAATTCTTGGTAGAGTAGAAGGGCAGCAAAGGAGAGGCAGCCCCTACAAGATTGATTAGCCCAGTGGCTGCAACAATGAGCACAGGCAAATGAACAACTCTGAGCATGGCATTGGACTGGGCAGCATTACATTATATTGTGCATAGAGTTGCTGTGACCAGAAACCCACTCGACAGCACTCAACAAAAATAACTACAGGACTTGTGCTTCTAAAATATGGTGAAGTAGGACTTCAGAGAAAGTCCTTTAACTTTAGAGCAGCAGTTCTCAACCTGTGGGTCACGCCCCTTGGGGGGGTAGAATGACCCTTTCACAGGGGTGGTCGGATTCATAACGGTAGTTCAATTAGGGTGACAAAGTACCAATGAAAATAATTTTATGGTTGCTGGTCCCCACTAAATGAGAATCGATATGAAAGGGTAGTGGCATTAGGAAGGTTAAGAACCACTTCTCTAGGGAAAGACACAAATTTGGTACAGAAGGGAAGGAAGAGAGAGGCAGTCTCCAACAAGTTGGATTAGCACAGTGGCTGCAACACTGAGGCCAAGCACACAAGCACGGTGAGGGTGGCACAGGGCAGGGCAGCGTTTCATTATATTGTGCATAGAGTTGCTAAGAGTCAAAACCCACTCGACGGAACTTAACGACAATAACTACAGGACGTGTACTTCTAACAATATGCTGAACTAGATCTTAAGAGAAACTCCTCTAAATTTAGAGCAGTGGTCCTTAACTTGTGGGTCGTGACCCCTATGGGGTTTCAGACGAGCCTCTCACAGGTGTTGCCCAATTCATAAGAGTAGTGAAATCACAGTAATGGAGTAACAATGAAGAAAATTTACTGTTGGAGGATCACCACAACATTAAGAATTGTATAAATGAGCCATGCCATTAAAAAGGTTCAGAAACACTGCCTGAGAGGAATACACAAAATGTGGTACTGCAGAAGGGCAGCAAGTGAGAGGCAGACCCTACAAGATGGAATAGCTCAGTGGCTGCAACAATGAATGCCATCAATGAACCACTGTGACGACGGCACAGGACGGGGCAGCGTTTCATTATATTGTGCGTAGAGTTGCTGAGAGTCAAAACCCACTCGAAGGCAACTAACAGCAACACAAAAAGAACTTGAGCTTCTAACAATATGCTGACGTAGATCTTAAGAGAAACGCCTCTTAGTTTAGTGCAGGCTTCTCAGCCTATGAATCACGAACCCTTTTTGGGAGTGAGTGGGTTGAATGACCCTTTCACAAGGGTTGCCTGATTCATAAGATTAGCAAAATTACAGTTATGAAATATCAGCGAAAATTTTGTATGACTGGGGGTCCACCACTATTTTGGGAACTGCATGAAAGGGTCTTGGATTTAGGAAGATTGAGAACCACTGTCCGAGAGGAAGACACAAATGTTGGTAGAGTAGAAGGGCAGCAAAGGTGAGGCAGCCCCTCCAAGTTGGAATAGCTCAGTGGCTGCAACAACCAGCGCAAGCAAAGAACCACTGTGAGGAATGCACAGGATGGGGGAACGTTTCGTTATATTTTGCATGGAGTTGCTATGAGCCAAAACCCACTTGAAGGCACCTAAATACAATAACAACAGGACTTTTGCTTCTAAGAATGTGCTGAAATATATCTTAAGAGACATTCTTCATAGTTTGGAGCAGAGATTCTCAACCTGTGGGTCATGACTCCATTAGGGTGATGAACTACCCTTGCACAGGGGTGGCCCAATTCATAGCAGTAGCTACATTACAGTTATGAAGTAGCAATGATGATAAATTTATGACTGGGATTGTACCCACTACATGAGGAGTGGTATAAAAGGCCTGTGGCATTAGAGGAAGGTTGAGAGCCCCTGTCTTCGAGCAAGACAGAAATCTTGGCAGAGCAGAAAGGCAGCAAATGAGAGGCAGACCCCCAGATGATAAATTAGCGCAGTGGCTGCAACAATGAGTGCAGACAAGAAACCACTGTGAGGATGGCACAGGACGGGGCAGCGTTTCATTATCTTGTGTGTGGAGTTGCTGAGAATCGAAACCCACAGGACAACACCTAACAACAATCACTGTAGGACTCATGCTTTTCACAATATGGTGCTGTAGATCCTAAGAGAAAATCCTCTTAGTTTAGAGCAGTGGTTCTCAACCTGTGGGTCGCGAGCCCTTTGGGAGGGTCAAATGACCCTTTCACAGTGGAGGCCTGATTCATGACTGTAGCAAAATTAAAGTTACGAAGTAGCAATGAAAATAATTTTATGATTGGGGGTTCATCACTACATGAGGAAATGAATGAAAGGGCAGTAGAGGGGCGGCAAAAGAGAGGCAGCCCCCCAAAAGTTGGATTAGCCCATGGTTGCAACAATGACAACAAGCAAAATAACCACTGTGAAGGTGGCACAAGATGGGGTCACGTTTCATTATATTGTGTATAGAGTTGCTATGAGCCAGAACACACTCAAAGGCACCAAACAATAACAACAGGACTGTGTGTCTATGAATATGCTGAAGTAAACCTTAAGAGAAACTCCCTTTAGTTTAGACCAGTGGTTCTCAAACTGTGTCACAGTGCCTTTAGAAGACTAATGAACCTTTCACATGGGTGGCCTGATCCATAACAGAAGTGGAATTACAGTTATGATGTAGCAATGAAAATATTTTATGGTTGGGGAGTCACCACTACATGAGGACTGGTATGAAATAGTAGTGGCATTCAGAAAGTTGAGAACCACTATTCTTGAGGAAGACACAAATCTTGATACGGAAGGGCAGGAAAAGAGAGGTAGTCCCTAACAAGATGGATTACCACAGTGGCCGCAACAATGAGCGCAAACAGAAGAACCACCGTGAGGATGCACAGGGCAGGACAACGTTTCATTACATTGTGCATAGGGTTGGTATGAGCCAAAACCCATTTGAAGGCAGCCAAAAACAAGAACAGGATTTGTGCTTCTAACAATATGCTGAAACATCCCTTAAAAAGAAACTCCTCTTAGTGTAGAATAGCAGTTCTCAAACTGTGGGTCGTGATGCCTTTTGGGGGGTGGGGTGGAGAAGGACTATATCACATGGTGGCCTGATTCATAACAGTAGCATAATTTTAGTTATAAAGTAACAAGGAAAGTAATTTTATGATTGGGGGGGGGAGGTCACCAATACATGAGGAAAGGTGTGAAAGAGTCGTGCATTAGGAAGTTTGAGAACCACTGCCCTAGAGGAAGACACAAATCTGGGTTCAGTAGAGTGTCAGCAAATGAGAGTCAGTCCCCCAAAAGATGGATTAGCACAGAGACTGCAACAATGAGTGAAAACAAAAGAAAAGTGTGAGGGTGTTAGAGGATGGAACAGTGTTTCATGATACTGTGCATAGATTTGTTATGAGCCAACTTTGAGCCAAACCCACTCGACAGCCCCTAACAACAATAAGAACAGGACTCGTGCGTGTAATAATATACTGAGCTATACCACAGGAGAAACTCCTCTTAATTTAGAACAGCGGTTCTCAACCTGTGATTTGTGACCACTTTGGTTGGTTGAACAACCCTTTCACAGGGTGACTAGATTCATAAGACTTGCAAAATTACAGTTATGGAATAACAGTAGAAAAAAACCTTTATGCTTTGGGGACCACCACTACACATTGGGAAATGTATGGAAAGGTCGTAGAAATAGGAAGGGTGAGAAACACTGTCCTAGAGGAAGACGCAAGTACAGTAGAAGGGCAGCAGAAGAGAGGAAGTCCCTACAAGACAGATTTGCACGGTGGCTGCAACAATGAGCGCAAGCAAAGAACCACCGTGAGGATGATGCAAGACTGGGCAGGCCTTTATTATATTGTGCACAGGGTTGCTATGAGCCCAAACCCTGTCCACGGCCCGAACAACAATAACAGGAGGAATCATACATAAAACAGTATGCTCAACTAAACCTTGAGAGAAACTGCTCTTAGTTTAGAGCAGCCGTTCTCAACTTGTGAGTGGTAAATCCTTTGGGGGTGTTCGAATGACCCTCCCATAGGCGTGGCCAGATACGTAACAGTAGCAAAATTACAGTTATGAAGTAGCAACAGTATAATTTTTTGGTTGGGGGGTCATTACTAGACGAGGCACTGTATGAAAGGGTCGTGGCATTAGGATTGCTGTAAACCACAGTCCTACAGGAAGACACAAGTCTTGATACAGTTGAAGGGCCGCAATATAGAGTCAGCCCCCAAATAGATGGAATAGCATAGTGGCTGCAGCAATGAGTCAAGCTAAGGGAACACTGTGAGGATGGCACAAGATGGGGCAGCGTTACATTATATGGAGCATAGAGTTGCTATGAGTCAAAACCCACTCGACTGCACCTGACAACAAAACAACAGGACTTGTGTTTCTTATAATGTGCTGAAGTAGACCTTAAGAGAAACTCCTATTAGTTTAGTGCAGCGGTTCTCAACTTGTGGGTCACGAGCCCTGTTGGGGGATGAATGAACCTTTCATAGTGGTCGCCCAGTCATAACAGTAGAAAAATTAGAGTTACAAAGTTGCAATGAAAATAATTTTATGATTTGGCAGTCAGCACTATATGAGGAACGGTATGAAAATGTTGTGGCATTAGGAAGGTTGAGAACCACTGCCCTAAAGGAAGACACAAATCTTGGTAGAGTAGAAGGGCAACAAAAAATAGCCAGCCCCCCCAAATATGGCTCCAACAATGAGCACTAGCAAACAACCACTGGCAGGATGGCACAGGTCTGGGAAGCATTTCATGATATTGTGCATAGAGATGCGATGAGCCAAAACCCCCTCCGCGGAACTTAACAAAAATAACAACAGGGCTTGTGTGTTTAACTATATGCTGAAGTAAATCTTAAGAGCAACTCTTCTTAGTTTACAGCAGTGTTCTCAACATTGGGTCGTGAAAACTCTCAGGTGGGGGGTGTTTCAAATCACCCCTTCACAGTGATGGCCTGATTCATAACAGTAGCAAAAGTACAGTTATGAAATATCAATGAATATAATTTTATGATCCATAACAGAGGCAAAATTACAATTATGATGTAGCAATGCAAATATTTTATGGTTGGATGTCACCACTACACGAGGAATGGTGTGAAGTGGTTGTGGCATTTGGAAAGTTGAGAACCACTGCTCTAGAGGAAGACACATATCTTGGTACAGAAGGGCAGGAAAAGAGAGGCAGTGCCCAACAAGATGGATTAGCACAGTGGCTGCAAAAATGAGTGTGAGCAAAAGAACCACTGTATGGAAGGCACAGGACGGGAAAGCATTTCATTACATGGTGCATAGAGTTGGTATGAGCCTAAACCCATTCGAAGGCACCAAACAACAGGATTTGTGCCTCTAACAATATGCTGAAGAAGACTTTAAAAGAAACTCTTAGTGTAGAGTAACAGTTCTCTAACTGTGGGTCACGACATCTTAGGAGGGAACAATGAGCATTTCACATGGGTGACCTGATTCAGAACATTAGCAAATTTATAGTTATGGAGTAACAAGGAAAATAATTTTATGATTGGGGGGGTCACTAGTACATGAGGAATGGTGTGAAAGAGTCATGACATTAGGAAGGTTGAGAACCACTGCACTAGAGGGAGACATAGATCTGGGTACAGTAGAAGGGCAGCAAAAAGAGGCAGCCCACAGCACGATGGAATACAACAGTGACTGCAACAATCCGCGCAAGCAAAAGAACCACTGGGAGGATGGCGCAGGACAGGACACCTTTCCATCATATTGTGCTTAGAGTTGCTAGGCGTCGAAAACTACACAACAGAATCTAACAATAACTATAGGATTTGTGCTTTTGACAATAGGATGAAGTAGATATTAAGAGAAACTCCTCTTACTTTAGACCAGCGGTTTTTAACCTGTGGTTCGCGACCACTTTTCGCGATCGGATGACCCTTTCACAGGTGTGAAATGATTCATAACTGTAGGAAAATTACAGTTATGAAGTAACAATAATGTTATGATGGGAGTCACCACTAGATGAGGAACTGTATGAAATGGTCATGGCATTAGGAAATTTGACAACCAGTGCCCTAGAGGAAGACACAAGTCTTGGTACAGTAGAAAGGCCACAAAAAAAGAGGCAGCTACCCAAAAGTTGGATTAGCACAGTGGCTGCAACAATGCGCACAAGCAAAAGAACCACTGTGAGGATGGCATAGCATGGGAAAGCGTTTCATTATATTGTACATAGAGTTACTATGAGCCAAAACCCACTCGATGGTACCTAACACCAATAACAACAGAACTTGTGCATCTACCAGTATGCTGAATTCTATCTTAAGAGGATCTCCTCTTAGTTTAGAGCAGGGGATCTTCACCTGTGTGTCGCAACCCCTTTGTGGATATGGAATGAAAATTTCACAGGGGTGTCGTGACTCATAACAGTAACAAAATTACAGTTATGAAGCTGCAATGAAATCATTTTATGGTTGGGGGGGGTCACCACTAAATGAGAATCTGTATGAAGGTATCATGGCATTAGGAAAGTTGAGAACCACTGCTCTAGAGGAAGTTCCAAATCTTGGTATGAAAGGGCAGGAAAAGAGAGGCGGTCCCCAAAAAGATGCATTAGCACAGTGGCTGCAACAATGAGTGGAAGAAGAGAACCACTGTGAGGATGTCACTGGACAGGGCGGCGTTTCATTATATTGTGCGTAGAGTTGCTATGAGACATACCCACTCGACAGCACCTAACAACAACAACCAATGGACTTGAGCTTCTAACAGTGTGGTGAAATAGACCTGAAGAGAAACTCCTCTCAATTTAGAACAGCGGTTCTCACCATGTGTATCGTGACCCCTTTGGGGCTTAGACGAACCCTTTACAGGGTTGCATTATTCATAACTTGTAACAAAACGAGAGTTACGAAGTAGCAAAGAATATAATTTTATGATTGGGGGTCTACCACTACAAAGGGAACTGTATGAAAGTATCGTGGATTTAGGAAAGTTGAGAAGCACTGTCTTAGAGGAAGGCACAGATATTGTTAGAGTAGAAGGGCAGCAAAGGAGAGGCAGCCCCTACAATTTGGAATAGCTCAGTGGCTGCAACAATGAGCGCAAGCAAAGAACCACTGTGAGGAATGCACAGGACGGGGCAGCGTTTCAGTACATTGTACATAGAGTTGCTGTGAGCCAAAATCCACTCGACGGCACCTAACAACAACAACAACAACAACAGGACTTGGGTGTCTAACAATATACTGAACTACATCTTAAAGAAACACCTCTTAGTTTAGAGCAGCGGTTCTCAACCTGTGGATCGGGCCCTATTTGGGGGTTGAGATACCCATTCACAGGGGTCGGTCTCTTCTTCATAGTAGCAAAATTACAGTTATGAAGTAACAACGAAAATATTTTTAGGAATGGATGTTCACCACAACATCAGGAATTTCATTATAGTGCTAAGGCATTAGGAAGGTTGAGAACCACTGGTTTAGAGCATAGGAAATCTGATGCAATACTGCATATTTTAACACACATGAAGTTGGAAAATAAAGGAAATTGGGAGAGGACAGTAGTATCAAATTCCTATGAGTCAGAATTGCTCTATATCATAGAGTAGCTAAGACAATGAGAAGAAATGACAAAGTCAAAGAGCTGAAGAGAAAATTCCATAGGACACGTGGCAACAGCTTTATGCTCTTGTTAGACCCTCGAGGCCTCCTTGTCTTTTGTTGGCTTTCTTAAGCCCATCCCCACCACTGTGAATAGTCTTCATTAAACTCTCTTTAATTAAACCTTCTGCATGGTTTGTTTCCTGCTGGAACCCTCAGAGATATCCTTTAAGTTCATGTGTAGCCTACATGGAGATCCCAACCATTCCCTAGACAAGTGTTTCTCAAACTTCCGAATGCCATGATTCTTTCATACAGTTCCTCAGGTTGTGTTTACCCCGATCATAAAAATTATTTCATTTCTAATTCATCACTGTAATTTTGCTACTGCGATGAACCAGGAAACCCCTATGAAAGTGTCATTGGACCCCCAAAGGTGTCGTGACCCACTGGTTGAGATCCATTACCTTAGACCAACATATGGCCCGAGGGCTGTATACGGCCCCCCAAATAATCAATTGCTGCCAGCATCACACATCTCACCAACGAGAAGCATTTGTAGCCATCACCTTAGGGGTGAGTTCATTAAATATTTGACCTCTATGGCCCCATGAATGATGTTATAAATCACCACATGGTCCTTGGCAGAAAAACAGGTTTCCAGCTCCTGCTACAGACCAAAGGTTCCCAAACGTATTCTGCCTACTGCCCTCTTTTCAGAAAAAGAAATTACTCAGGACCCCCCAGCAATGAAAGAATTTTGTACTACAGCCCACCATCCAGGATAAAATGTAGATATCTGATTTGTAGATCTCTGGATTTTTCTGTGCCCAGTAGGTGGGTGGTGTTGCCCACTTTGGGAAATGAGACTCTAGGAAAATCAGGTGTGTTTTCACTCTCTCTGCAAGAATTTCAGTTGAGGAGCAAGATCTGTCTTGAAAGAAGTGTATCCAGATTGCTCCTTAGAGGCAAGGATGGCTAGACTTCATCTCACAACCTTGGGCATCGGGAGCTATGAGGAGCAACATCATGCAAAAGGGTATCATGTTTGGTAAAGGGGCGCCCAAAAGGGGAGGACCCTCACCAAGATGGATGGACACAGTTTCTACAACAACACACTAAAACATAACAATTGTGAGGCTGGCACAGGAGCAGGCAGTGTTTCTTTCGGTTGTATGTAGAGTCGCCACGAGTTGAAACCAACTTGACAGCATCCAACAAAACCAGATGTGGAGAAAGCAAGGCCTGGTCTGTGTACAGTGGCCCCAGCGAGGTTCCTCATCAGTTGTGTTTGAATGGGCCAGGTGCTCTCACAAACCTCCTCTTCAATAGACAACTTAGAATGTTTGCTTTGTGCCCAGGAACCATCCTGAAATTTAAAATGACCATTTGGCACTGAGTTGATTGCGATTCATGGTGAGTCATAGGACTTTCAATGGGCATAACCTTTCAGAAACAGATGGCCAGGCTTTTCTTCCAAGGTATTTCTGGGTGCGCTTGAACCTCCTCAGTTCCTGTTAATGGCCAAGTGTTTTAACCATTTGTACTCTCCAGGGATGACTCACAGCTCTATATATCCTTAAAACTGACATCTCTCCTCTCTTTGGAAAGCCATGTCAATTGTTCTCTTTCAGTAGATTTACCTTCTTTAAATATAGGAATGACATATACTTCTACCACCTCACAGAAAATGTCAGAAACTCGTAGCTCTCATTTAATAATGGCGTGGGTGATTACATATTGGGCTGCTAAGCCCAAAGCCAACAGTTCAAAACCACCAGCCACTCTCAGGGAAAAACATGAAACTTTCCAATCCTATAAAGTTACAATCTCAAATACCCACAGGAGCAGTTGGACCCTGTCCTATAGGGTAGAACTCAGGTCATGGGGAGTCAGAGTGGATTCGATGGCAGTGAGTTTGCTTTGGTTTTTGGACTCCCCTCCTACCACAATAGCTCAAAATTACTAAGTGCATGTTATGTACTAGTGTTCTAAGCATTGCATGTACATTCACTCATTTCATCTCACGGGTGGTGGTGTGGGTGAAGCATTAGAACTGCTAACCAGAAGGTTGGTGGTTCAAACCCACCAGCTGTTCTTCGGAATCACGATGGGGCTGTCTGAGCTCATAAAGATTTTCAGGGTCGGACGTCTGCAGGGACAGTTATTACTTTATCCTGCTGAGTTGCTATGAGTCTGAATGAACTCTAGAGAAGTGGGGTTTTGGTGACTTTTGCAACCCCTTTAAGAGGAGCGCTGTCGGGGCAATAGAGAAGCCCTTGACTATTTACCACTAGCTCAGCGAAACCCTCAGCAGCTTCCCATGAGAATGATGAGTCAATTTGCTCCAGTATCAGTCACAGCCTATGGGAACGCCTATAGAATGGTTCCACTCTGTCCTCCAGGCTCACTATGAGTTGGAATCAACTGACCCATTGGTAGTGCATCAGCTTCTGTCTATAGGTGAGAACACGAATGCACAGAGAGGTGAAGCCATCTGGCCCAGGGGTAACCAGGTTATCCAAGGGAGAGCTGGAATTTATATCCCAGCAGACCAGCCTCAGGGACTACAGGCTTAGCTCTACCGTCTGCTGATATCTGGACTAAGAGTGGTTGGATTTTGCCTCCTTTGCCCTACACATCATCTCCACTGTCCCCTATCAAGCAAAATTAGCTTGAGTATTGAACAGGCACCCTCCAGCCCTGCCCGATTGCACACGCGCAGGGGAGAAAAGGATGGGGAGATCACTGGGCTGTTTTAGCTGCCACCTCTACTCGCACTGTGCCAACACACCCACAACGAAGTCAGAGAAAGAATTCTTGGCCTTGTAACCACTCCTCAGCCCTGACACCTTGCAGAGAGCCAAAGCCACTCTCTTGGACACCCACTCGACTGCTACCTGGGAACTTCCATGGAGCATTTGGGGACAAAGGAGAGGGAGCACGCCTGCAATGTAATTAACATTATGACAACTTGTTCCCCCCTTGGAGAATGACACCATTAGCTGCTTCAATTGTGCATGAAATGTAAATTACACGATTCAGGGGTATCATGTCTGAGCAGCCCCTCCCCAAGCAGGAGGAACTAAGAAACCCAAGCCCCGAGGCCGACAGCTGAGACCGAGGTCCTGTGGTCTTTGAGTGTGCCTGCTTCACAGAGCCCACAAGGTAGGATCTTTCCGGGTGGCCCTGGATGCCAGGCTGGGATGTTCCAGCCACCTGCTGTCATCACCCTGGCCCTCCCATTTTCTTTAAAGGGAGTCGAACGCTGGACAGCACTCTTTCCTCTCTATCTCTCAGAAAATTAGGAAAAAGGGGTGGTGGCTGTGGTTGTGGTAATACCCTTCTTGCTAAGGAGTTTTGGTGATGCTGTGGGTTAAGCATCCTGCTAGCCATTCTGCCTCCCATTCATTACTCTGTCTGGCTCAAATTACTTCGTGTTCACTCCCTGGCCAGCCCCCCACAGTTGCCTACCCCCTTTCACCACGAACTCTCTGGACACTTCTCGAAATCAGCTTGAGACACTGGATCAGCCACACTTCTTTGTGGCCCATGAAAGAACTTTCCAAAACCTCATGTCACAAGCAGGTCCACTTGCTTTTAGAGAAGAGGCATAGGCGAAATTGTATGTTTCCACCTTGAGAGGGGCAAGCACCACCATGTACAATTAGTAGGTGACCACCAGTGTGTCACTTTTGTGGTCACCACACATCTCCTTTGGGGACCCATTTGCCCCTCTCCTAGCACCCTGATCCCTGGTGCCATGGCTAGACTGGGATGGGAAATCTATGTGGTCAACCAGGAACTTCCAGGTGGAATCAGAGCCACTGTCCCCTCTGCAGAGCCTCTGTGAGGACAGGGAGTTTGGAAACACAGCCTAAAGCTGCAGTAGGATAAATTTAAGAAATGATCACGCATTTACCCTAATGTCAACTGTACAAATCCCACAACCACCCTTCAAATGCCCTGCCACTGAGCAGAGCCAAAAGCAGGAAGAGCCAATACCTACATATGGGTACAGGAAGACCTCTGGAAGGTGTCCCTGTGGGGTGCCAGGGAAGGGGGAGAGTGGAGTTGAGGAGGCTCAGGGGCTCAGGCTCAGGCTGGGAAAGAGCCAGAGTTCCTAGTTCGACTCTCTCTTTGTCTCTCTGCCTAACCACCCACCTCCCACCCAGTCCAGGAGATTCTTTGAACAAGACCCCCCATGGTCAGAGGTGAGAGCTGTCAGCTCCTGTTACTACCCTGACTTGGGAAACCTCTCTCATTCTGGAAATTCATATATTTTCTTGGGCTTTGATCAAGATCCAGGTCAAGCTTCCCCTCCCCCTTTTCTCACAGAGGCACTTGGTCAGAATGGCAAATAGCCCTCAACTGTGCCATGCACTCCGCCTCTTCATTCCCTGTTCCCTTCGAACCATCTGCTGCAAAAAAAAAATCACAAAACAGCCCGATGGAGGGCAGGTCAGTGCTTCTTTTTCAGACTTCCCTCTCATTCTTTCTCTGGTCGCATCATCATTCCAGGTACAGAAAACCCATTACTGTCCAGTCAATTCCAACTCATGGAGACCCTATGTAAGTTTTCCAACGTTGTCCAACATTACTGGAACAGACAGCCTCATCGTTTTACTTGAAGTAGCTGGTGGTTTGAACAGTCAACCTTTGAGCTAGCAGTTCAACATTTACATGACATCCCTTCAGAGTGGTGAGTCATAGTCTGCAGACACAGTGGGCGAGAATCATTGTTCTGGCTTATTTTCATAAGGTGGGATTCTAGGTAGGCAGGTGTGACGCAGGTGTAACTGGAAGTCGGCTTGATGGCAACAAACAACAACACTGATGTCATTGTTTTGGGACTTGGGAACTGAGACCTCTGAGGCATGGAGCTAAGTAACAGCTACTTCAGGTTTGTTAGGTACTTCATTGCTGAGCTCTGCTCTAGATACTGGGGATAAAGCTAGAAGGAAGGTGGCATCTCTGTTCCTGGGGTTGAGAGATGAGAGGGGTTGGGAAACTTCCTGTCCTGTTAGTAGTGTGTGTGGACATAGTTTCTGCTGGTAGATGCCATTGAGTCAGTTCCAACCCCTAGCCACCCTATGGATAATAGAATGAAACACAACCCAGCCCTGCCCCATCCTCTCAATTGTTGTTATGTTTGAGCCCCTTGTTGCAGCCACTGTGTCAATCCATTGGCCTAAGTTCTTCCTCATTTTCATTGCCTCTCTGCTTCACCTAGCAGGACATCCTTCCTCCTCCAGGGAATGGTCTCTCCCTAACAGTATGTCCAAAGTACGTGAGGGGAAGCCTCACCATCCTGGCTTTAAGGAGTATTCTGGCTGTACTTCTAACCCACATTTGTTTGTTCTTTGGCAGTTCATAATACTTTCAATATTCTTCACCAGCCTCCCAATTCAAATGCATTGATTCTTCTCTGATCTTCCTTTTCAATGTCCAACTTTCACGTGCATAGAAGGCCATAGAAAATATGACTAAGATGGCTTTAGTCAGGTGCACCTTAATGTAACATTCTTGCTCTTAAACACTTTGAAGAACACTTTTGAAAGAGGTCTCTGGCGGCAGCACGCGGTCCGTTTAAGGGTGAGGAGGAGGGGCGCACAGGTGGAAGCTCATGGCCCCTTTAAGGCTTGGCCTACTTGGCAGCAGCTGGAGCCTATTGAGAACATGACAGGAGGCCAGCCAGCACTTCCTATAGAGGTAAAGGGCTCATTCTGAAGGCTATGAGCCAGCCTCGGAGCCGCACTGCCTCCATGGGCCATAATGACCTAATGCGCAAGGCCTAGGACTTCAAAGACCAGGTGAGGCCTGTGCAGCCTTCCCGCCCCTTCCCAGACTCCTGCCCACCAGGGAGGGCCTTGCCACCATGACCCCTGATGTGGGTCTGCAGCCCACCAGGCATCTGGACAGCCACCAGGATCCTCACCCTGCCCAGCTGACCCACCCAGGACCACACTCCAGACCCCCTGCCCCCACCCTGGGCCTGCTCACCACCAAGACTCTGCCCTGGGCCCGCTACCCACCCAGGAACCTGCATAAGGGCCCTTGCCAACCCTGGGTCCAGTCCAGGCCGGGCACACACCTGGGATCCCTGTTCCAGGTCCCTGCCCACCTGGGTCTGGGCCTGCCACAAAGACCCTGCCCGAGGCCCTCTGCCTACCCAGGAAACACCCCCTGCCCAGCTAGCCCCTGGCTCATCTGGGCACTGCCCCAGGCCCACTGCCTGCCCAAGATCTTGTGTTAGTCTGACTGGCCATGGAGGATGGAGAGGAAGAGGGACCCTGCCCAGGCCCCTGAACCCCATCCCACTTGGGATCCCCTGGGTTGGTCCAGCCCCAAAGGTGGCTCCCCTCCTCCAGGCCAACATACCCAGAACTCCATTGGGCCCACTGCTTACCTGAGGCCTCCCCATCAAGGGCTTGGGATATGTAACCCCGCCTGGGATGGGGCTCCTAGCTTGCTAGAGCCCCATGCCACTCTCCTTAAGCCCCAACTACTTACGATCCCTAGAAAGTGCCTGTGGGGGCCCTTGTTGAGTATCACTGTGGCTGTAAGGGGCTAGGCTGTAGCTCTTGAAACTTGTCTTCTCCATTCTGAACCTTTAGGACATTGGTCCTTCCACAGGGCAGTTCTACAGAAGTGGCAGGGAACTCTATTCCCGAGTGGAGTTGGCCAGGTTTGAGTGGGGGGTGCCCTGGCAGGGACCCCAACTTGGGAGAACAGCCCATCTCCCCTTTCTCTTTCCCAGCTGCAAAAAAAGAAAAAAAGAAAGAGATCTCAAACAGCAGATTTACCCAATACAATACATCCCTTGAGTTCTTGACCGGTGCTCGCATGATCATTTATTGTGGACCCCAGAAAGAAGATAGCCCTGATCACTTCAGCATTTTTTCCATTTATCATGATCATGTTGTAGATGACAGGGTCATAATTACATATAAATATGTCCCTGGGACCCAGCTCCTGGGGAGTCCCAAACAACTTGATGTAAAGAAAATAAGAGAGAGAAAACAAGCACTCTGAGCTCTTGGTTGGAAGGACAGTCCTTTGTGAATAGAGGGCTGCAAGGATATTGGAGTTCCTGAAGGGGGGCAAACAGTTCCACACACAACTATTTAACAAATCATTTGCCGTTGGAACCCACCCAGGGACACCATGGAGGAAAGGCCTGGCAACCTGCTTAAAGCCTATAGTCTTGAAAGTCCTATGCAATGCACATATGAGGGCACCATGAGTCAGAATCAACCCTCTCATGCCTGTTTTGGTTTGGGTCGAGGAGCTATTAGAAGCAGTGGGGTATAATGTTGAATCCCAAAAAAGGAAGGATTTGGTCACCATTAAAGTGACTTCTGACCAAATTACTAACAATCATAGGGACTTTTGTGGGAGAAAGATGAGGAGTGCTACTGCTGTAAATATTTCGTGTCAAAAACCCACAGACAGTTCTACCCTGTCCTATACAGTCGCTGACTTGCTGTCAACTGGATGGCACTAAGATAGCACCTATCTGCTGAAAGGTTGCCATGCGGCAGGACTTGTGCCAAGTCCACTATGGTTATGCCTATGATCTTTGTGGGAGACAAAGCCCTGCTTATGTTTAATGTCTCTGTTGTCAGATCGCTCCATTGTCCAGTCCTGGCTCTATGTCCTTCTAGCTCCATGACCCGGGACAAATCCTTGAACCCCCTTTGCGCTGCTGTGTGTAGAAGGGAAGTGAAAAATAGTGCTTAGGTTGTGTGCTCGAGGTTGAGTTTGAATGCATCAATAGATAGAAAGACCTTGTTGTTGTTGTTAGTCTCCAGTAAGTCAAATTTGACTCCTTTTGACCGTAGGTCTGATAGGACAAATCACTGCCCAATCCTATGCCATCTTCCTACCCATCGGCAGGTTTGAAGTCATTGTTGCGATTATGGTGCCAGTCCGTGTCATGAAGAGTTTCCCCAGATCCACATGATGTCCTCTTCTCGCAACTGGTCTTTCCTAACGACATGACAACATTTTGCCATTCTCTCTTCTAAGAACATTCTGTGAAGAGTGTCCTGGCTCAATTTCCTCCAGGACTGATTTGCTCGTTCTCCTGGCCACACACAGTATACTCCATACACGGTCTTTGCCATCACTGTCATTCAAATGCCTCAATCCTTCTGAGAATCCTGGTCCTCACTGTTGTCCCCATGAGAAACTCCATTTCTCGCAGCTTGCTTCAGATCTGCTGAAGTGGAATCTGAGTTTCTGTTAGGCCCCAAGGGCATTGTATTTGTGTGCCTGCTAGAAGCACGGCTGGGGAACAATGTCTGGCCCATAGTAAGTGCTGTATAATTATTGGTTGTGATCAGTGTCATTATTTATTACTCCATCTAATCTTTCCAGCACACTCACAGGTCAGGAAACCAAGATTCTGAGCCTGCCGTGCCTTTGCTGAGGCTACCCCTCAGGAGAGGGCAGGGGCTCCATGCAAATCGAATATAGGATCAGGCCAACATTTGGATCACTCTGAATGGAGACACAGTCAATGCTCATTAACCAGTCACTCCCCATTGCTTTCATCACCCAATCCTTATCAACTGTGAGTCTGCTTGCTGTCTATGGATTTCCCTATGGATTCTGCATATTTTATATCAATCTCATTATGGTCTGACTTGTTTCACTCAGCAGAAGGTGTTCAAGGTCCCTGCATGGTGTAGCATGTTCCAAAACATCATTCCTTTTTAAAGGCTGAATAATATTCCATTGTATGACTTAGATATTGTTTGGTTTATCCATTCTTCGGGCCCCGGGCACTTTGGTAATAGTCACCTTTCAGCTATTGTGGGTAGTGCTGCAGTGAACTTGTATACCACTATCTCTTTGAGTCTCTGTTTGTTATTCTTTGAGGTATATGCTTAGATGTAGAATTGTGAGGTGGTCATGGATTTCCTCTTCCTTGGATCCATGATCAACGCTCATGCAAGCAGCAGTCAACAGCTTAAAAAATGCATTGCATTGTATTGGCTAAATATTCACAAGACCTCTTTAGAGTATTGAAAAGCAGGGATGTTATTTTGGGAACTAAGGTGCATCTGACACAAGCCATAGTATGTTCAACACTTCCTATGCATGTAAAATTTGGAGATTAAATATGGCAGGCCAAAGAAGAATCGATGTATTTGAATTATGGTGCTAGGAAAAAAGAACCATAGAAAGTACTATGGACTACCAGAAGCACCAATAAACTTGTCTTGGAAGAAGCACAGGCCAAATGCTCCTTAGAAGTAAGGATGGCCAGATTTTGTCACCCTTTGGATATGTATTTTCAACATGTTGTCAGGAGAGACCAGGCCCAGGAATAGGACATCATGCTTGGTAAAGTGGAAGGGCAATGGAAAAGAGGAAGGCTCTCATGGGATGGATGGACATGGGGGCTACAGTAATGGGCTCAAACATAAGAACAATTGTGATGATGGTACTGGGTGGCGTTGTGTTCTGTTTGACATAGGGTTGTTATGAGTGGGAACCAACAGGACCGACCCTAACAGCAATAGTAAATCTCTGACTTGTTAAGAAGAAACAAGCATTTTTCATTTCCTCTATGAGCCAGGCACTGAGAAGACCCTGAAGGTCCAGATAGAAACAGCACTTGACCCCTACCCATGATGGGTTCCCAGTCTAGGGGTGAGGCAGCAGATCTCCACTTTTGGATGAGACCTATGCAGCCCTCTTGGGGTTCTAGTGTGTGCTGGAGAGACTCCAGTTAACTTTGCCTTTCTCTATACCCGCCTTTAGGGAAGTGGAAGAACTTTAGAATAAAGCATCCCCCGAGATTTCTGTTGCACAATTAGACAAAAGGAAACCAATGGTGGCTAAAGAGAGCGAACAGAGAATCCAGAGCTGTGTCTGGGTCCTTGGCCATGCAGCTATCAATCAGCACAGTTGAGTTCAGGAATCAGCAAGCGAAGATACTCAATATCTGGATCCAGTAGGTATAGAAGGCGTAGCTTCAAAGATAAAGAAGGATAAACGCTCTTTCACTTTCAGGAGGAACTCACCCAGGGAGAACTCATTCTGTTGGGACTGCACTAAAGCCTTAGAACTGGGAGGGTCCATAGGAGCATGTTTACTGCCAGAACGGTGGCTTCCCATTCAAGAGCTTCTATCATATTCCAGCTCATGAATGGTCCTTCGAGTGCCTTGGTTCTTTTGCTGTGACTTCTGTGGCATCACTTGAACTCTCCATCCCCTCCAGCCAGTAGCAGTGGCAGGAAAAATCTATTAGGGAGAAGTGAGAGAGTGAGCTAGGAGATATTCCGTACACAGATTGCAGTCTCCTTCAGCAAAGGCCCTGTGTGGTGGGGACTTAACTTTTCTGATTCTCTCCTGTTAGAAGTCAACACGGAGCTAAAGAAGCATGAATGGAAGAAAGCAGGATGATGAGCTGACAGCTTTTCCATAAGGATATAATAGCCAGAAGGGCTCCAAGTTGGGATGAGGGGATGGTGGGGAGGGGAACACACGTGCTGCTACCAAGAGGAGAGTGAGGAGCAAGAGACCAGTAGAGGCTAGTCTCAAAGCCATCTCCAATAACATTTCCCCAACAGGCTGTTTTCCTCTCTCCACTCTAAACACGTCAGCCTTCACCTCCACCAAGCACCGAAACCCCAATGCAGCCTTTATCTGCCCATTCCTCCCACCAATTGGTCCAGGTTACTATGGGAACTATGGGAGTAGTAACGGGTTCCCTCTATTACTACCTACCTCCCTGATTTCAGCACAGATCAATCAACCCGTCCCCGCAGCCCCATATATAAGGGGAAGGTCCTAGGGGAGAGTAAGGAAAAGATAGATTCAACACAGGACTAGAACAATAGTGAAAAACTTACAAAGAGAGCGAGTGATATAATTCCAGAGTATTAGTCAATTCCTTTTGTCCTTCCAGCTACCATCCTCTCGCCCAGCTTAACTCCCTGAAGGAGGAAGGATCTCTCAGTGGGTGTCTGCAAAGGTGAGGTTCCAGGCCACTTGGGGGCTTCTGAGGGTTCCCTTCCAAATTTGCCTTCCCTCCCTTCAAAAGAAAGTCACTGGAACTCACCAGCCAGAGTTGGCAAGGCTACCACTGAGTTGCCCAGTTAAGGTTTATGTCCTGGGGAAGACTGTAGCTCACAAAATGCCTTCAAGGGATTGTTTCTTCCCTACAAGCTCTTCCAGAATCTTGTCATTCTACATCCCAAGTTGGAGTCTATGTTTCCTCCTTTGAACCCACGCCAGCCTTATGGCTCTCTAGGAGTCAAGTTTGGCAGGTGAGGTGCGGTGTGACTTCTGAGGTAATACAGCTCCCACCTGGCTCTTTCTCTGTACAAGACCCTCAGAGTCCAGTCCCCTTGCTGTGAGGAAGTGTGATGAAGAGGCCACATGCAGATGCTGACACTAGTCCCACTTAAAGTCCCTGCAAACACCAGTGGCCATTGTCAAGTACACCAGTGGGGAAGCTGTGTGAGATGTCTCCATCATAAGCCATTGTCAGACGGCAACCGCACAGAAGAATCTGCTAGCTTAGTACTGCCAATCCCCAGAACCATAGGAAATGATGACTGATGAGGAAGATAATAATTGACTCCAATTTTGTTTCAAACTGGAAGAAATGTGCTGCACAGCACCGGAGTTGTAGCTCTGGAGCCACAGTCCCGATGCAGATGTATTAAATAATTTATTATCTAGTGATTGTTCCTGGTCCTCACCCTTCCCAGCTTCCCTGTGCCCACCCAGTCCAAGCAGCTGCTTCATCACTTATTCTGTAAAAGTATGTGAGGGTAAGTCAGAAAGCATTGCTCTAAAACCACAGACACTTTATTAAACAAAAATATCAAAATGTGAAGTGACTGTTTCTAGACATAGCCGCCATCTTGATCTACATCGGGGAGGCAAACTTTTGAGATAGAAGAGCCTACTTTTTCTCTCACAAAAATTGAAACATTCTTTGAAATAAAAAATATATTTTTGCAACTTCAATCACCATTATCTGAATAATCACTGTCCTTGAAAAGGTTTCCATTTTACTTCAGAGCCACATGCATGGACCGAGAGACCCGCAGTGTATCCCTGACCCCTGCTCTATAGACTTCAGTAATTGTTCTCTGAGGGATTCTCTGCTCATATACACTTCTAGTCACACGACATACCATGACCAACAGGGTCGTTCAAACCGTCTCCAGAGATTCTTCAAGGGTTTGATTGTGTGTGTGTGTGTGTTTGTGTGTGTGTGTGTGTAAAAAGAACACGAAGTTAGAAGACATACAGAGATTATGGAAGGGTTGAGTGTGAACGTGTGTGTGTGTGTGTGTGTCTGTAAAATGGACACGAAGTCCGAAGCCCTCTACAGATTCTGCAAGGGTGTGTGTGTTTGTATGTAAAAAGGACATGACTTTAGAAACCCTCCAGAGATTCATCAAGGGTGTGCGTGTGTGTGTGTGTATAAAGGACAAGATGTCAAAAGCCCTCTAGAGATTCTTCAAGGGTATGAGTGTGAGTGGGTGTGTAAAAAGGACACGAAGTCAGAAGCCCTCTGAAGATTCTGCAAGGGTGCATGTATGTGTGTGTTTGGAAAAAGGACATGAAGTCCGAAGCCCTAAGGAGATTCTGGAAGGGTCTGATTGTGAGTGTGTGTGTGTGTGTGTAAAAAAACACGAATTCAGAAGCCCTCTATAGATTCTGCAAGGGTGTGTGTGTGTGTCTCTGTGGGTGTGTGCGTGTAAAATGGACAGGAAATCAGAATCCCTCCTGATATTCTGCGAGGGTGCGTGCATGTGTATATATGTGTGTGTGTGAGTGTGTAAAAAGGACACGAAGTCAGAAGCCCTCCAGAGGTTCTGCAAGTGTGTGTGTGTGTGTATGTGTAAAGGACAGTAAGTCAGAAGCCTTCTAGAGATTCTGCAACGGTGTGTATGTGTGTTTGTGTGTAAAAGGGACACGATGTGAGAAGCCCTCTAGTGATTCTTCCTGGGTATGAGTGTTAGTGTGAGTGTGTGTGTGTGTGTGTGTGTGTGTAAAAGGAAACAAAATCAGAAGCCCTCTAGTGATCCTGCAAGGGGTGGGTGTGTGTGTGTGTGTGTGTGTTTGTAAAAAGGACATGAAGTCAGATGCCTTCCAGAGATTCTGCAAGGGTATGGGTATGCATTTGGATGTGTGTGTGAGTGTGAGTGTGTGTGTGTGTGTAAAAAAGACCCGAAGTCAGAAACCCTTTACAGTTTCTGCAAGAGTGTGTGTATGTTTGTGTTTGTAAAAAGGACATTAAGTCAGACACCCTCCAGAGATTCAGAAAGTGTTTGTGTGTGTGTGTGTGTGTGTGTGTAAAAAGGGCACGAAGTCAGAAGCCCTCTAGAGATTCTGCCATGGTGTGTGTGTGTGTTTGTGTAAAAAGAACAAGAAGTCAGAAGCCCTCTAGAGGTTCTGCAAGGGTCTGAGTGTGAGTGTGTGTGTGTGTTTGTAAAAAGACACGAAGTCAGAAGTCCTCCAGCAATTCTGCAAGAATGTTTGTGTGTTTGTGTAAAAAGGAAACCAATTCAGAAGCCTTCTAGAGTTTCAGCAATGGTGTGTATGTGTGTGTGCCTGTAAAAAGGAGAAGAAGTCAGAAGCTCTCCTAAGATGCTGCAAGGGTATGAGTGTGAGTATGTGTGTGTGTGTGTTTAAAAAGGACACGATACCAGGCGCCCTCTAGAGATTCTTGAAGATTTTGTTTGGGTGTGAGTGTAAAGGACACAAAGTCAGAAGCCCTCCAGATATTAGGAAAGGGTGTGAGTGTTTGTGTGTGTGTGACTAATTAAGACACGAATTCAGAAGCCCTCCAGAGATTCTGCAAGGGTATAAGTGTGAGTATGTGTGTGTGTATAAAAATGACACGATGTCAGAAGCCCTCTAGAGATTCTGCAAGGTTGTGTGTGGGTGTGTGTGTAAAGGACACGAAGTCAGAAGCACTCAAGAGATTTTGCAAATGTATGAGTGTGTGTGTGTGTGTGTGTGTGTGTAAAAATAACGAAGTCAGAAGCCCTCCAGAGATTCTACAAGGGTGTGAGTGTTTGTGTGTGTGTAAAAAGGACACGAAGTCAGAAGCCCTCCAGAGATTCTCCAAGGGTGCATATATGTGTCTGTGTGTGTAAAAATGAAACAAAATCAGAAACCCTCTAGTGATTCTGGAAGGATGTGTGTGTGTGTGTGTGTCCTAAAAAGGACACGAAGTCAGAAGCCCTCCAGAGATTCTGTAGGGGCATGAGTGTGTGTGTGTGTGTGTGTGTGTGTGTGTGTGTGTTTGTGTAAGTAAAACCTACAAAGTCAGAAGCCCTCCAGAGATTTTGCAAGTGTTTTTGTGTGTATGTGTGTGTAAAAAGGACTTGAAATCAGACGCCCTACAGAGATTCTGCAAGGGTGCGTGTATGTTTGTGTGTGTAAAAATGACACGAAACTAGAAGCCTTATAGAGATTCTGGAAGTGTGTGTGTATGTGTGTTTGTGTTTGTAAAAAGGACATTAAGTCAGAAACCCTCCAGAGATTCTGAAAGTGTGTATGTGTGTGTGTTTGTGTGTGTGTGTGTGTGTAAAAAGTACACGAAGTCAGAAGCCCCCTAGAGATTCTGCCATGGTGTATGTGTGTGTGTGTTTGTGTAAAAAGGACACGAAGTCAGAAGCCCTCTAGAGATTCTGCAAGGGTCTGAGTGTGAGTGTGTGTGTGTGTGTGTGTAAAAAGGACACGAAGTCAGAAGCCCTCCTGAGATTCTGCAAGATTGTGTGTGTGTTTGTGCAAAAAGGAAACCAAATCAGTGGCCTTCTAGAGATTTGCAAGGATGTGTGTGGGTGTGAGTGTAAAGGACACGAATTCAGAAGCTCTCAAGGGATTCTGCAAGTGTATGAGTGTGTTTCAAAAGGTTACGAAGTCAGAAGTCCTCCAGAGATTCTTCAAAGGTGTGAGGTTTTGTGTGTGTCTGTCAAAAAAGGACATGAATTCAGAAGCCCTCCAGAGATTCAACAAGGGTGCGTGATTGTGTGTGTGTAAAAAGGACAGTAAATCAGAAGACTACTAGAGATTCTGCAATGGTGTGTATGTGTATATGTAAAAAGGAGAAGTCAGAAGCCCTCCAGAGATTCTGCAAGGGTGCGTGCAAGTATGCATGTGTGCATGCGAGGGTGTAAAATGACACGAAGTCAGAAGACCTGCAGATATTCTGCAAGGGTGTGTGTGCGTGTGTGTGTACAAAGGACATGAGGTCAGAAGCCCTCCAGGGATTCTGAGAGAGTGTGAGTGTGTGTGTGTGTGTGTGTGTGTGTAAAATGGACACGAAATCAGCAGGCCTCCATAGATTCTGCAAGTGTATGAGTGTGTGTGTAAAAAGTACACAAAGTTAGAAGCACTCTAGAGATTCTGCAAGGGTCTGAGAGTGTGTGTGTGTGTGTGTGTGTGTGTGTGTGTGTGTGTGTAAAGAGGACACGAAGTCAGAAGCCTTCTAGAGTTTCTGCAAGAGTGTTTGTGTTTGTAAAAACGACATTAAGTCAGACACCCTCCAGATACTCAGAAAGGGTGTGTGTGTGTGTGTGTAATAAGGGCACGAAGTCAGAAGCCCTCTAGAGATTCTGCAAGGGTCTGAGTGTGTGTGTGTGTGTGTGTGTGTAAAAAGACACGAAGTCAGAAGCCCTCCAGCGATTCTGCAAGATTGTTTGTGTGTTTGTGTAAAAAGGAAACCAATTCAGGAGCCTTCTAGAAATTCAGCAACGGTATGTATGTGTGTGTGCCTGTAAAAAGGAGAAGAAGTCAGAAGCTCTCCTAAGATGCTGCAAGGGTATGAGTGTGAGTATGTGTGTGTGTGTTTAAAAAGG
Source organism: Tenrec ecaudatus (assembly GCF_050624435.1). Classification (NCBI taxonomy): domain Eukaryota; kingdom Metazoa; phylum Chordata; class Mammalia; order Afrosoricida; family Tenrecidae; genus Tenrec; species Tenrec ecaudatus. The sequence continues at coordinate 950,417 of NW_027457650.1, read as the reverse complement.
ACACGATACCAGGCGCCCTCTAGAGATTCTTTAAGGTTGTGTGTGGGTGTGAGTGTAAAGGACAAAGTCAGAAGTCTTCCAGAGATTAGGAAAGGGTGTGAGTGTTTGTGTGTGTGTGACTAAAAAAATACGAATTCAGAAGACCTCCAGAGATTCTGCAAGGGTGCGTCATAGTGTGTGTGTGTGTGTGTGTGTGTGTGTGTGTGTGTGTGTGTAAAAAGGAGAAGAATCAGAAGCCCTCCAGAGATTGTGCAAGGGTATGTGTGTGAGTACGTGTGTGTGTATAAAAATGAAACGATGTCAGAAACCCTCTAGAGATTCTGCAAGGGTTTGTGTGTGGGTGTGTGTGTAAAGGACACGAAGTCAGAAGCACTCAAGAGATTCTGCATGTGTGAGTGTGTGTGTGTGTGTGTGTGTGTGTGTGTAAAATGGAAACGAAGTCAGCAGGCCTCCATAGATTCTGCAAGTGTATGAGTGTGAGTGTGTGTAAAAAGGACACAAAGTTAGAAGCACTCTAGAGATTCTGCAAGGGTCTGTGAGTGTGTGTGGGTGTGTGTGTGTAAAAATGACACGAAGTCAGAAGCCTTCTAGAGTTTCTGTAAGAGTGTTTGTGTGTTTGTGTTTGTAAAAACGACATTAAGTCAGACACCCTCCAGATACTCAGAAAGGGTGTGTGTGTGTGTGTGTGTGTGTGTGTGTGTGTGTAAAAAGGACCCGAAGTCAGAAACCCTTTACAGTTTCTGCAAGAGTGTGTGTGTGTTTGTGTTTGTAAAAAGGACATTAAGTCAGACACCCTCCAGAGATTCAGAAAGTGTTTGTGTGTGTGTGTGTGTGTGTGTGTGTGTGTGTAAAAAGGGCACGAATTCAGAAGTCCTCTAGAGATTCTGCCATGGTGTGTGTGTGTGTTTGTGTAAAAAGAACAAGAAGTCAGAAGCCTCTAGAGGTTCTGCAAGTGTCTGAGTGTGAGTGTGTGTGTGTTTGTAAAAAGACACGAAGTCAGAAGCCCTCCAGCGATTCTGCAAGAATGTTTGTGTGTTTGTGTAAAAAGGAAACCAATTCAGAAGCCTTCTAGAGTTTCAGCAATGGTGTGTATGTGTGTGTGCCTGTAAAAAGGAGAAGTCAGAAGCTCTCCTAAAATGCTGCAAGGGTATGAGTGTGAGTATGTGTGTGTGTGTGTTTAAAAAGGACACGATACCAGGCGCCCTCTAGAGATTCTTGAAGATTTTGTGTGGGTGTGAGTGTAAAGGACACAAAGTCAGAAGCCCTCCAGATATTAGGAAAGGGTGTGAGTGTTTGTGTGTGTGTGACTAATTAAGACACGAATTCAGAAGCCCTCCAGAGATTCTGCAAGGGTATAAGTGTGAGTATGTGTGTGTGTATAAAAATGACACGATGTCAGAAGCCCTCTAGAGATTCTGCAAGGTTGTGTGTGGGTGTGTGTGTAAAGGACACGAAGTCAGAAGCACTCAAGAGATTCTGCATATGTGTGTGTGTGTGTGTAAAAAGGACACGAAGTCAGAAGCCCTCTAGAGGTTCTGCAAGGGTGTGAGTGTGAGTGTGTGTGTGTTTGTAAAAAGACACGAAGTCAGAAGCCCTCCAGCGATTCTGCTTTCTGCATCATTGCATGTAACTGCGTAAGTTGGAAAGGAACTTATGGGCTAGTGTTGGACTTATGGACTTGAGTTGGACTGGCCTGGCATATTTCCTTGAAATAGAAATACTATAATGACTTCTTGATAGAAAACTATTTATTGCACATATATGAGTGGCACTTGATTTGTGTCTCTAGTCAGCCTGGCTTACATCCAGTTCACTGCCATCAAGTTGATTCCAACCCTTAGCAACTCTATAGGACAGGGGAGAGATATCCCTGTGGGTTTCCAATACTGGAACTTTGTATGGGAGCAGAACTGCTGATCTTGTGTTGAGCAACCCAACTGGGTTGGTTCTGACGCATTATGTTTGTAACCACTATACCACTAGGGCTCAGCTGTGCCTTATTCCTCAAAGTGACATCTTTTAACACTGGAAATTGGTCTTCAGCAAGATCTACCAGTGTACTCGGTCATATGACTTATTTTCTTTTTACACTGTTTTGATTGTGATGTGAGGGAAAATCTACAGAGTAAATTGATTTTCCTTACAATTCATGCAATGTTTTATGATATTGATTGCAATACCTACAACGCAATACTACTTTTCCTATTCCCTCACTTTGTTTGCCGTTTTCATTGGTCTTTCGTTCCCATTCCTTCCTGTCTTCTGAGTAACTCCCTGACAAGTGCTGGGCTCTGAATTGTACATCGTTGACAGTATAGGTCTCCTATTTGGGGGCTGAAAGTTGAGCCATGGAGGTGAGGTCAGGTGTCAAATGGGAATTCCACTAGTGCCTATCATATCCTAAGGTTAGTCTTCTTATTTTGAGTTCTACATTTTCCCCAGTTGATCCAGGGACTACTACTGTGAGCACTTTCAGAGCAATCTGCAGTGAGAAACCTATGCTATCTTGGTCTTCTGGACTCAGCGCTGTGGAGCCTGGGCTTCATGTGATCAGTGAATCCCTTTCATCTTCTTTTGATGCTATCTGTGTAATTCTGTATTTTGAATTTCTCTTCAATTTTTTCAGCTAGTGAAATGCACATGCTTTTCATTTTTGCTATCCTCATTCCAGGTCTTTGCAACTATTAATATAATTCTTTATTCCATCTTTTTGAATTCCCCTTTGAAATTTTGTGTTCAGCTTCTTTATTCAGCATCTTTACTTCATCAATTATTTCTATATTTCTCTCTCTTTTTCGTACTTCATCATTTCTTTCATTGTCTTCAGCTACTCCACATTCAAGGTGACATCCATTTTGTCTTTTCTTTAGTTTCTATCTTTTTAATTATCTTTGAATTTCTTTATTTATGATGTTCTTGATATTATTGCAGAACTCGTATCATCTCAGGTGATTTGTGTTCAATGTGTCAACTTTCTTCTTGAAGTATCCTCTAATTTAGATGAGATATACTCAAATTCATACTTTGACTCTTGGGGACTTGTTTTAATTTTATTTGAATTCGAGTTCAATTTGCCATTGATGGCTTGTTCCACAGTTGGTCTCCAGTCTCTTGACTGATGATATTGAACTTCTTTATACCGTAAATACTTGAGTATAAGCCGAGTTTTTTTCAGCACATTTTTTATGCTGAAAAAGCACCCCAGTTTTGGGGGGTAAAATTAGTTGCCTTGGGTTATACTCGAGTATATATAGTAGTTTATTTCAACAGATGTAGTTGATTTAATTCCTGTGTATTTCTATCCAATATACATGATCCATGTCTATGGTTACTGTTTACATCACTGAAAAATAAATGTTCAATCAATAAGCCATCCTTATTGGAAAATTCTATCATGAGATCTCCCATGTGGCTTCCATCCCCATGGCCATATTTTCTAACTAGTGATCCTCCTCCTTAGTTTCCAGTTTTTGCATTCAAGTCATCAGTAATCTTGATTGCATGTTTCATCAATTTCAGACTGAAAAGGTTGGTAAAAATCCTCAATGGCTTTATTGTTAGCATTAGTGGTTGGTGTGTCAATTTGAATAATAACTTTATTAATTATTCATCCTTGTAGGTATAATATATCCTACACCTAACAATGGTGAACATTGGAATCGATGTTGAAACATTCTCTTTTTTAACATGAAAGTCATCCATTCCTTTCAAATTTGTTACTCTGGTATGTAAACCATATTATTATGACATTCAAAATGGCCAATACCAGTCTATTTCAGTTCAATAACACCTAGAGTGTTTGATCTTTATGTGTTCCATTTTTTCATGGCTTCCAATTTTTCTAGATCCATATTTCATGCATCCCATCTTCTTGTTAGTGGTTATTGCAGTACTGCTGTTTCTTCTCATTTTGAGTCATTGCCACATCAACAAATATAGGTCCTGAAAACTTTATATCACTAAGGTCAACTCTACTTTGAGGAGACAGCTCTTCCCCAATTATATTTTGAGTGTCTTCCAACTTGAGGGGTTCATCATCCTGCACTATATGAAAAAATATTCCACTGCTATCAATGTGCTCCACAAACACCACTATTTTTTTTCAGATGTAGATTGGCAGGTTATTCTTTCTAGTCTATTTAGCTTGTAAGCTTTTCTGAAATTTTTCCACCACAGGTAACTATGCTTGTGTTTGAAATACCAGTGGTATATCTCACAGGATCATGGTGACTTTCAAGTTATGATAGTGCAAGAACCTGACATGTCTGACAACTTGGCATGCTAGCCTAATTCCGAATGGCCAGCACATCTCTCTTCTTGCTTTCTCTAGTTTCTGTAGACCACTGTACCTGAGCATGCATGGCTTAGGAGGTTGTGGCGTTAATTCTTGCTTCCTGGAGTAACCCTTAACCAATGACCCATAGGAGTTGTTGGACAAATAGCTACACTCCCTCACATTCTGGGCAGAATAACTAGTGGATTTTCTACAGTGTCTCCAGTAAGATTAACCTCCAGTTGCCCACAATTTTAAATTGTTTGATAATGTACTTTTCATTGGCTGCCTTCTTTCCCTTGTCTATTTCCCATTTCCTTATTGATATCTCCCCCAAAAATGGCTTAATTAAAACCTTTGTCTCAGAATCTAATCCTATGGGGAACCCAAACTCAATCATACAAGACATTTGTCAAATCATGGACTTAGTGGTTATATCTATTGTATGTGTAGGTCATGGAAGAGGACAATTCATACCATCACTTTGAATAGTCATTCAGAGTGCCAACTGGGTCCCCAGCATAGATTCTGGACATCAAAACTCACTGTTTCCTGTATCATAACACTTCCTTTTAGACTTCTGTCATTCAAAAAACTCAACAAATAGCTTGCTGTCTCACTTCAAATTTTGTAGTGGGCAATTATGGCTATGTTTTCATTGTGTGTTTAGCACTGGACAAATCAGCTTTGACCAGGAAGGTGAAGTCATGTGGGAAAAAAAACAACAAAAACACAAGCAGCTGTGTGTTGTGGAAGAAAACCCTGTGGATGAAGTGCAATTTTTAGGGAACAGAGACCAGCAAGAGAAACCAATAAATGTCCACTGTTCTGATGTTAAGGAGAACCCTGGTGAGGCAGTAATTAAGCACTTAAGGGCTAATCAATCAGCAGTTCAAACCCACCATTTTCCCCAAGGAAGAGTTACGATGTGGCAGTCTGACCCCCTTAAGATTTACATTTGTTACCACTACCAACTGATCTGAGAGGGATAGCATTAGGGAATCCTGGATAGCATTCTTAACGAGCTCTAATGGAAGAGTGGACTCCTCATTAAGCTCCTAACCACAAAGTAAGTGGTTCTAACCTATCAGTTGGTCCATGTGAGAAATATGAGTTTGTCTGCTCTGGTAAAGATTTAAGCCTTGGAAAATGAAAGGGTGAAGTTCTATTCTATCTTGTAGGGTCTCTATGAGTCAGCTTCAACACAATGATAATGAGTTTGCTTTGGAATTTTGGGATAGAATAGGAGAAATATGTGCAACAATGTTTAAACTTATTTTAAAAGTTCAGGGGTATTGCTCAGAGAGAGATTCTTGGAACCCACAAGACTGTTGTCCTTAGGCACCTTCAGATCTGGAACTGAACTCACTCCCTTGGCTCAATCTTCAGCCAAACAATAGGTAGATCTATAAGGTAAAAAGTAACACTAAACAACTATTTGAATCAAAAGGATATAATTTATTCAAAGATCAAGTTCAGAGGGGTCAGGAAAGAAGGGGGAATGGAAACAGGAGATACAAGGAGGAAGTGCGATAAGTGATATTACGTTGAGCAGACTGCAGTCAATATCATGAAGCAAAATATGTGTGAACTGTCAAATGGAAAACGGATGTATTCTGTAAACCTTCACCCAACTCACAATAAAGAGATTTTTTTTCAGCCTTGGAAACCTATGAGGCAATACTATTCTGTCCTATAGGGTACCCATGAGTTGAAATCAACTCAGTGGCAATGGGATATTGATGCTGATGCTTTCTGCCGATTCTAAAAAAATAGGGTTATTAGCAATTATTGTGGAAATAGCATGAATGAGACTATATAAATGGGGTTGGTTACAGATAAATTCTTTTAAATGTTAAAGGATAAGTGATTCAGGATGGACTTACCCAAAAAGAGAAAATTATTGCAAGATTTTGTTCCAGGGATAAAATAAAAATAGGCTTCCTGTGGGTAAGACTTAAGCCTATAGATATGGAATTTAAGGAACTGGTATTCCATGATGGTCACCTTCCAGACACAATCACTCAAGACAAAAAGTGGGTGTATAAACAAATGAGGTGAAGAAAGCTTATGGAGCCTAGCTATCAAAAGATAAAGAGTCTAGGGTTTTAAAGACTAGAAGGTTCACATGTGGCCATCTAACTCAGAAGCAATAAAGCGCACATGAAAGAAGCACACCAGCCTGTGTGATCACAAGATGTAGAAGGGATCAGGTATCAGGCATCAAAGAACAAAAAAATCATATCATTGTGAATGAGGGCATGTACAGTTAGGAGATCCAAGATCTATCTGTAGGCAACTGGACAACCCCTTACAGAAGGGTCGCTGGGAGGAGATGAGCCAGTCAGGATGCAGTGTAGCAACGATGAAACATATAACTTTCCTCTCATTCCTAAATGCTACCGCGCCCACTATCATGATCCCAATTCTACCTTACAAACCTGGCTAGACCAGAGAATATACACTGGTCCATATAGGAACTGGAAACACAGGGAAACCAGGACAGATGACCCCTTCAGGACCAGTGCTGAGAGTAGCAATAACAGGAGGGTGGAGGAAAGGTGGGGTAGAAAAAGGGATCTGATTACAAGGATCTACATATAACCTCCACCATGAGGGAGGGACAACAAAAAAGTGGGTGAAGGTAGATGTCGGACAGTGTAAGATAGGACAGAATAATAATTTATAAATTATCAAGGGTCCATGAGGGAGGGGGAGGGGGTAGGAGGGGAAATGAGGAGCTAATACCAAGGGCTCAAGTAGAAAGCAAATGTTTTGAGAATGATGATGGCAACAAATGTACACAGTGGATGTATGTATAGATTGTGATAAGAGTTGTAGGAGCCCCCAATAAAATGATTCTTTTTAAAAACCTCAAAGAGCAAAACACACTATGGTTTATTGTACATCAATGATACTTAAATAAAACTACATAAAAGAGCAGAAAAAGAAATGGAATTTAAGGTAAAGAAAGTATTCCCTTTGAAGACCATATTGCAAATATATATTTAGGCAGGCAATTAGATAAAGACATTTTAAGTCTGGGCTTCTATACCTGCCATCTGTCTGTTATGAAAAGTATAATTAGCAACTAGAATCTCTCATACAAAATCAACTCAATATGGTCTTTCTGGTCTGACCTCCGTGGTGTTCTACTCTGCTTTGTTGGAGCTCATATCATGGCTCTATAACAAGACTGAGGAGTTATTTGCATCCTTATGTGGAAGGTAAATCTGTTTGGCCATTCTGTTAGACTAGTTCATTTTCTTTCCTACCATCCCATCTGCCATTTTAATTCAAAACAAGGAGAAAGCATGTATATGCCTTTTGAGGAAGGAGAAGATTTTGGTGTGGAAGAAATTCTCTTCTAGACTGCAAGGTAAGTATTTACCCCCTCTAGCCCTGTTGGAGGAGGGGAAAAGGAAGAGAGACAAGGCAAAGTGAACAACCTAGTTAGCTTCATGCCTCCTTACTTTACCTGGGGATTGAGGGGAATATCAGTGACTATGGACCTGTTGTGCTCCCCATTTGGAAGCATGAAGAATAGAGGCTGCCAGGCAGAGCAGCCCTATGGGAAGTCACTGAAGACAAACATATAGAGAGTGCCATCAAGTCTACTGTGATCCATGGAGACCTTATATGAAATGGAATGGAGTGCTGTCTGATCTTGCACCATTGTCACACATTCCTGAATGTTGAAGTCCATTGTTGCAGCGATTAGGTCAATCTGCCTCAACAAGGATCTTCCCTGTCCCTCTATTTCATCAAATATGATGTCTTCCTCTAGGAATTGTCCACTGATACTGTGTCCAAAACACATTAGTCAGTCAGTGTTCTCTTGTGATCCATAAGGTTTTCCTTCTGTAATTTTTGGAAGTGGACTGGCAGGCCCCTCTTCCTTGTCTGTCTTAGTCTAGAAGTCACTGAAACCTGTCCACCATGGGCAGTCCTGCTGGTATTTGAAATTCTTGGAACAGAGCTTCCAGCATCATAACAATACACAAACCATTATAGTACAACCAACTGACAGATGAGTGGAGGATATCTATCTATCTATCTATCTATCTATCTATCTATCTATCTATCTACCTTTCTACCTATCTACCTATCTACATATATATATAGAGAGAGAGAGAGAGTAAAACTGGCAATGCAGTCTGATTAGGCAGTATTCTGATGATCTGCTGCTAACAGAAAGTATCCCCACAAATAACATCTTAAAGTAATGATAATATCAATTTTGTTCACAAATCTGCAATCTGGGCAGAGCTCAGTGAGGACACTAGTTTTGGCTTCATCAAGCATTAGCTGGGGTAGCTCAAAGGACAGAGGCTGCAGCTCTCTTAAGACTCACTCCCTCACACGACTGATACTTCTTTTGGTTGGAGCTCAAGAAGAACCCTATATGTGACATTTTCATTTGGCTTGGTCTTCCTTGCAATATCCTGACAGGGTCCCAATGGTGAACAACCCAATACGACCAGGTGGAAGTCACAGAGCAACACTTCTGCCATAGTCAAAGGCCTGCCAAGATGCAAGGAAGAGGGAAAGCAGGCCCTGTTTCTGGAAAAATGAACACAAACTCATCTTGTAACAAGAGAATGTGCGATGTGCAACATTAGGACAGTCATCTTTGAAGGACACAACCTGCCACGAGCCAAGATACAGAGACAGATTTCTACGAAAGCGAAAGGGCAGGACTTAGACTTAAAGATAAAGCCACAGACTTCATAGGACAAGAGCAATAGGGAGACAAGCAAAGGAAAGCTCTAGGATGCAAGCCTAACATGGCTAAAGATAGGGACAATGTCAGGACTGAACTGGAAGCAAGCAGACAACTGTGCAAGGCAGAACCCGTGAAGTTGTGAGTGCCTTCAAGGCTAAGTCAAAGTACCTTGGGGCGTGAGAAGGGAAGGAGCAGGAGAAGGAATTAATGGGTAGGTTTATGGAATGTGTAAGTCTGGGGCCAGAGCATCAGGAATAGCTGGGTTCTGGCACTCAGTTGATACCATCAGAGTTTGAACCTTTTCCTTTCAGTGCTGTTTCCTTTTGAGTTTCACGCAGGTTTCCTGATGACAGCTGTAGTTTTATCTAGAAGCTCAGGAATTCTATTAGAGAGAGGCTCTTTTCCTTTCTAATCATTGGTGGTACTATCAGGTAAGCATTGGATTGCTAACTGCAAGGTTGGCAGTGCTACCCTACCAGCTACCTCATAGGGAAAAAGATGGAACTTTCTGCTCACATAAATATTTACAGTCTGAGAAACCCCATAGGGGCCTTCTATGATTCAAAATGGACTCATTGGCAATGGGGTAATTGTTTCTGGGGCATTTTTTAGGGTTAGATATCATTAACCTAGCATGAGTCACATACTGAGTCTGACCCAGTCCCTTTGGACAGAGGAAAGTCATGCCCTGACTAGCCAGGCCTGGAGCTGGCAGATTGGGTCAATGCCAGCAGAAGCATGGAGATGGAGCATGGTGGAAGAGTGATCCCAAAGATACAAGCCATGTGCTGTGAGTGGAAGAAGGGCAAATGAATGCTGCATTAATTAACCAGTGATTGACAAAATGAGGTTGCATAACAAATGGCTCCAAAACCCAGCAGTTCAACAAACAGCCCAACCCCTTCCCTCCCACACACACAGTTCTTAAAATTCAGGATCAGGGAGATTAACTGGAACTTTGAACTTGGCACTTCAGGGCTTGGAAGAGGTGACAGTGCATGTAAAGGCCTTGGGGCAGGAGAGATCTTGGTGTGACTGAAAGCCCAGAAGAAGACTAATTTGGGGGAGGTGAGATAATAGGAATGGAGGTTTCAGTGAGCATTTCCTTGAGAGCCTTCAAGCAAAAGCGATTTTTCTATATTCATGTTTTAGAAGTAGATCTCCACCCATTGGGTAAAGCTTTGGGTATTGGATTGGTGTCGGTATGCAGGGAAAAAATAAATGGGCTTGTTATGGATTAGGAGCCTGTGGTAGTCACCTAATCTTGTGTCAAGTTAAGGATTAGGAGTGTAAGTGTGGAGTCTAGGCTGCCTATCTGGAGATAGTCAGTGAGATTTTTATGTGGGCATAGCCTTCTCCTGAGAACTCTGAGAAATCTGGTACTTCCTCCTTGGAGGTGGAAGACACCTCTCTCTCTCTCTCTCTCTCTCTCTCTGCTACTCCTTGGGAGACATTGCAGAAGGCAAGCCAAATGGATGCGACCAGACCTCTGAAGCCAAAGAAGCCTCAGAGAGATCGCTGCCAGCATTGAGATTCTTACAATGCCACTGGATCCACAAGACTTTCCACCCATTGGCCTGTGATTATCCTGCATTCAGCATCACTGCACATGTTTTATGGGTCTGAAATGGAATTTATAGATTGGTATCAGACATATGGGCTAATATCAGACTTATGGATTTGATCTGCACTGGGCTGGGATGTTTGCTTAATGTACAATTACTGTTTGATATAAAACTCTCTCTCTGGATTTATAAGGTAGAATTAGACCAGAACATGTACTCTGGTACAGACAGGAGCTGGAAACACAGGGAATCCACGACAGATGATCCCTTCAGGACCAGTGGTGACAGTGGCAATACCAGGAGGGTGGAGGGAAGGTGGGGTAGAAAGAGTGAACCGATTACAAGGATCTACATAAAACCTCTGCCCTGGGGGATGGACAACAGGAAAGTGGTGGAAGTGAGATGTTTGACGTGTAAGATATGACAAAATAATTTATATATTATCAAGGATTTATGAGGGAAGGGGTGGAGGATGGAAGTGGGGAAATGAGGAGCTGATACTAAGGGATCAAGTAGAAAGCAAATGTTTTGAGAAGGATGAGGGCAACACATGTACAAATGTACTTGACATACAATGGGTGGATGGGTGGATGGATGGATGGATGGATGGATGGATGGATGGATGGATGGATGGAATGACTGTGATAAGAGTTGTATGAGCCCCCAATAAAATTATCAAGGGTTCATAAGGAGTGGGGAGTGGGGAGGGAGGAGAAAAATGAGGAGCAGGTGCCAGGGGCTTATGTGGAGAGCAAATGTTTTGACAATGATGAGGGCAATGAATGTATAAATGTGCTTTATAATGGATGGATGGATGGATTGTGATAAGAGTTGTATGAATCCCTAATATAATGATTAAATAATAGGGAAATGATTTTTAAAAACCACCAACTCTCTCTCATACACATGAGTCTCCCTCAATTTTCCTCTAGCATACCCAGACTAATACACAGTTCGCCCCTGTCCTATAGGGCCGCTGTGAGTTGGCATGGACTTGAGGGCAGTGGGTTTGTTAGGGCTTTGGAGTTCAGCAGGCCTTTGTTGGTGTGTTTGAGTCTATTTTTGTAGCTGTTGTGTGCAGGTCAGTGGCTCATCTTCCAGCACTCTATAGGACCATATTTTGTTGTGACCCATAAGGCTTTCATTTGTTAATATTTGGAAGTAGATCACCAGGTCTTTCTTCCTAGTCTGCCTTAGGCTAGAGCAGTGGTTCTCAATCTGTGGGTTGTGACCCCTTTTGGGGTCCAGCGACCTTTTAACACGAGTCACCCGATTCATGGCAGTAGCAAAATTACAGGGGTGGTATTTCTCTCTCTTTGGCCACCCATGAACTGATAGGCAGGCAGCGGTCACAAAGGGTCTTAAGCCAGCTCTCCCGCTCCTGAGTCGTCCTGCAAAGTGGGATAAAGATGACGGGGATGGGGAAGGAAGGGGAGGGATGGCCTCCACTTTGGTGGCTTTAGGAACTTGGACTGGTTGTCTTTCCTGGTCATGCCATATTTCCTGAAATCTTGGGGAAAAGAACCCATTCTGTTGTGGGAGGGAGTAAGTCTTTTATGTATGCTGGCTTACTAGTGGCCCTGTAAAGTCACACATCAATTTTATCTAACCCTAACCCTAACCCTAACCCTAACCCTAACCCTAACCCTTACCCTTACCCTTACCCTTACCCTTACCCTTACCCTTACCCTTATCCTTACCCCGATAGCAGAAGACCCCACCAGTAAGCCAGCCTGTGGTGGTGGAGGTGAGCCATTTATTAGTATATAATGTCTGGCTCTACATTTTGCCGGACCTGTTAGATTGACTAAGGGCCCTTGTGGCATAGTGGTTACAAGTTGAGCTCACATCCCAAAGGCCAGTAATTTGATACCACCATCAGCCCTGTGGCAGAAAGATGGAGCTTTCTGCTTCCATGGAGTTAGTCTTGGAGAGTCACAGGGACAGAGCTACCCTGTACCGTAGGATCCTGTTCAACAGGGTCCCTCACTATGAGCTAGTATTTACTTGATGGCCATGAGTTTAAGGGCCATTTTGGCTTCCTTTTCAAAGGAACCTCATTTAGTGAACTGACTCTTTCTGGTCAATCCTTTCCTCTGACTGTGGTCTGAATGTAGCACCTCACCTGGGGAGTGAAGAGGTCTGAAGCTTGGAGCTGCCTCCCAATGAAAGAAAGTAAACCATGATAGTTCATAAAGGCACTTGTGCAAATTGTTAACCACCAACCTTGGCTTAATTCATTTTTTATTTGGATAGAAAGTACTCTAATTATGTTGATGACAAATAAACCAAACATATATATGTGGATACATACATACACACACACACACACACAAGACGGATGTTTAGGGGCATCTACCCAGCTCTGTCAGAGAGATTTGTCCCAGGTCTGGGCATAGGAGTCAGTCTTCTTGCATTTCAGTGTCTGGCTCTGTAACTGACCTTAAGCCACATGACCTTGATCAGATTGCTTAACATCACTGAGCCATTTTGGCAACACCGTGTATCAGGGCTGAGAAGTGGCACTGGGTAAGCCCTGATACATGATGGGGGAGGGAATAAGCCAAAATAAAGCATACAAGGGTAATGACCATGGCATTCTCTCCAGTGTGGGCCTCAGAGCAGCTCTGGTTCTAGAAAATCCCACAGAAATAATTTTACCAAACTGGGCCTTCAGCCCTCACACCAAACTTAACACGTTTCTAATCCACACGATGTTTACAACTTTGGGTTCTCATCCCTCTACTTCTTCCAAGAGACCAAGGAGAATGGAGTGTTTGAGCAATATCCAGGCCGCATGACCATCTTTCTCAGTTCTTAACTCACCTTTTCCTCTCTCAAGCACAACTTTAATGTTTCCATGAGTGTCCGTGGCTATGATAAAGAATATGTGTTATGGGAGGTAATCAGGGCCTGCGTCTTCCCTAAACCAGTTGCCAAAGACTCTTTACAGATAGGTAATGGTAGGCCCATATGTTTTACTTACCTATTGCTACTTAGTGACTTTCAATCCCACTCGGTGTATTATTTGCTCATAATTTTGTAATTTGAGGAAGGTTTGGCTGGGGCAGCACATCTCCACTCCACGTGGCATTGGCCAAACCAGCTCAAGCAGCGAGACCTGGCAAGATGGGTTTGCTTTGGTTCATAGGTCTAGGGCCTGGGTTCTTGCTGTTGCATTGGCTCCCCAATTTCCCTCCATGTGATCGTATCATGTGCTTGCCTTTAGCTTCCTCACAGCAGGGTGATTTTCAAGATAGAGTTTTCTGTCAGGATAGTTGGGCTGTAGGCCCATTGACAAAATCCCTTAAAGGGATTAAATTGAATGCACAATTTAATACATGACTGCCAAATATCCCCCAGAGCACACAAGTTGAAACCACAAGACTTCTCCCAAAGAGAGGTTCCTTGTAGCTTTTGATTGTCATCTAAGTCCCTTTTCCTTTTCCACAATAATGTCTGGGTTGCTTTATCAATCATCTTCTTTCTTTTTATGTAGCACTATCTCTGGCTGTTTAGTCCAAGCCAATGCAGTACCTTCCCAAAGTTACTGGGTTTCCCTTGCACTGGATTACATGATGCATTCCATTTTATGAAAGCCATGTCCCCACGTCTCTTTGAAATGGGTCCCTCTCTGTTTTAGGCTGCAATTCAGCCTATTTAGGCTGTAGCACAGCCTTCTGGAGACTCTTAGAAAACCTTTTGTGTACACGAGACTGTCTACAAGGCACTGGATTACATTCTTTTGTGATCTTAGTACAGGGCATGAAAGCTATCTTCTTGATCTGATCCAACGCAGAAGCCATGCTCATGCCATTCCTATTATGGGACATTATTTTTTGGCAAGAAAGACTTGGGGTTAAAAAATAGGTTTTGTTAGGCAGATAGGCAGGAATGAGATGTCCATTGACGCATGCTCAGGAGAACCAAGCATAGAACAAAAGCCTAGGTTTTCCCGCTGGTGGGTACGGATGGGCGTTAAACCTGGATCAGCCCACCTGGGCCAGGTGATTGCAATTCAGCCAATGGGATCGACCTGGGGTCATTCACCATACCTCCCCCCGGGAATCCTTGAAAAGGCAGGAGCGAGGGGGAGAAAGGAAAAACTGGGGACAGGAACTGGGGAGAGAACTTGAGAAAGAACTTGAGACAGGTCTTTTTTTGAAGTAAAACTTAGGAGAGAGATCTTTGCGTGACCTCGAGCAGTCTCTGCCAGGCTGCATGGTGGGGAGGAATCCTAGGGGTGCCGCGTAAAACCTGAAACTTCTTTTAACTTTCATTAAACTCACTTGGATCACGAGCCAGGCTTTGGCGTGAATTCTTTCTCATGCAAAGCCAAGAACTGAGATGTAACTCTAGCCCGGAGAGAGATCTTACAGTTTATATTTAAGTCCAGCATGTCCCTGCTCCTTCATAGTTCATATTTTCTGCTAAAAAAACCACACAACTAAACCCCAAACAGAAGTAACTTCTTTAGCTTTTCTTCACCCTTCTGTAGTTTATAATTATTTGTCTGTTGCCTCCATTGTCAATGACGCTGAGAGTTCAGATTCTAGATAAAGCAGAAGAATGTCACTGCCACCCAAAATAGTTGTTCTTAGTGTTAGTTGGTGCCCAATCAATCCCTGCCCATCCACTCACTTGCTGCCATTGAGTCAATTCTGACTCATGGCAGCGGAGTATACTTGCCCTGGTAGGTTTCTGAGACTATACATCTGTACAGTAGAAAGCCTCAGCTTTCTCTCTCAGAGCAGCTGGTAGTATTGAACTGCTGACCTTATGGTTAGCAGGACAATATGTTACCAGGGATCCTTTTCAAGACTGTGCCCTTTCAGAAACAGATCACCAGGCCTGCTTTCCTAGGAACCTGTGGGTGGGATTGAAACATCAACCTTTTGGTTAATATGCAAGTGCTTAACCAATGGGCTTTATCCTGGTTTGGAAAACCTAAGTCACTGGTCTTTTGCCTAAAGAGTCACTTTCAATGGCCCTGGCTTGTTTCATGGGAAGGGCCAGTTCGGGCTCCCGGACAGATGGTGGGGTAGGATCCTTATTTAGTAGGGCCATATTGGGTGGGGCGGCAGGGAAGTGTGTGTGTGATGTATGTGTGTGTAATCTGCATCTTTAACAAATGAGAAACACTGGCCCCAATTGTCCTCTGCCTCTCTTGTTGCTGCCTTTTTTGGGGATTTTTCTGGCTTTTAGCAGCCCTGGAGGCCCCTCCTATCTAGGCAGGAGAAGGAGCCAATACATAAGTTCACACTAAGGTGCTAGAGAATGATAACAACTAATCCCTTCCAAGGGCAATTGCTCTCAGAAAGAAAGAAAAAAAGAGAGAGAGAGCTCAGGGGTTTGGGGGGAGCAATTTAACTCCAATGAATAGTGTCTCCTGGAAGAGTACTACACTTTGTCGCTGCAATGGGAGTCATATATGAACATGTGTGTGTGTGTGAAACCCCTCGCATCAGTCTCTTCTTCTGCTTTTGTGTAAATTGGACTTTAAACACATTCTCTAGGAAGTGTTTGAATACCTCTGTTTATGGAAGCTTCATGACAGAAGGGGGATTTTTGTCTCTTTTGTTCAGGGAGAGAGCCCCAAGGTCTGGCATTTAATAAGTAAGTAGCAAGCTGGTTGAATGAATGAGTGAATGAGTGAGTGAGGTAAAGAAGCCTTCTGCAGCCTTCCAGGTCGTGACTGCCCCCCTCAGAAGCCTGGCTCTTGTCTAAAGTGAGGTACACCTCTCCCCCTTCCCATTTCATGCTTCCCCGTGGTCTGCCTGGGATTGAGTTGAAAAATGTTTTTTCATGCACGTCATCCTCATTATATCATTATCCCTCAGAGCAAAGCTCTCTGACCACCCTGAAGACCTGTATTTAATGTGAGGAAAGGTGATTTAATGGAGTGGAGAGCGCAGCATAAAACAGACAACCCTTTCAGAATAGCAGGGGAAAGGGACAAAAAGGGAAAAGAAACGAAAAATGGCGAGGGAGGGGGGGCAACTCTCACTCTCCTAATAGGCTGAAATAAGAAGTCCTTTTGGTCAGCTTCATCAGAAGACAAACCTGAAAGGGGCCCCTTGCCCTCCCCGCCAGCGCATAACTGACTTACCATGCATTTTACCTTGGAGCTGATTATGCGCTGAGTTGAGGCAGACGGGGAGAGTTTATTGACATACGGTCTCCCTTCACACATTTTGTTACAGCCAGACATCAGGGACTGAGCTGCAGGATATTAAAGGATTTGGAAGCGTTATCAAGGATTGGGACATATTTATCAAAACCAGGGTGATATTACAAAGCTGGGTTGCTGCTACACCTGGGTGTGTTATGTGATTAAAAATAATGACAATGCATCCTCTTGATGGATTTTGCACTTGGGCGAATACTGAGCAGGTCTGCTGGACCACCCTTGGTCGAGAATTCACACCTAACAACCCCTTTGGTCTCAGAAGAAAATTGTGGCTGCTAGCTCACACTTGGAATCCAGGTAGGGCAATGTTTACACACTTCACTGTTAACCGAAAGAGCAACACTTGGAATTCACCAGCTATCCCGAGTGAGAAAGATGTGACCATGTGCTGCCACAAAGATTACAGCCTTGGAAACCTTCCGGGAGTTTCTTCCCTGGCCTACAGGGTTGCTCGAGTCAGAATTGACTTGCCTTCCATGGCATTGAGCTGTTTTGAGTTTTGAATGGCTGAATTGGAGACTTCAGGATTGCAGGAAGTTTTGAGAACAGCCTGAGATATGCAGGCGACCAGCCTTGCTTGCTGCAAGGGAAGAGGAGTTGAAGCACTTACTGATGAAATTCAAAGATGATAGTCTTCAGTGTGGATTACAAGTCGAGGTTAAAAGAACAAGAATCCTCACCACTGAACCAATAAGCAACATGATGAACAGATAAAAGATTTAAATGATGAAGCATTTCATCTTACTTGGACCCATCCACAACCAACGCTCATAGAAATATCTGTAAAGAAATCACTGGATAAATTGCTTTCAGTGAATTTGCTGCAAAAGGCCTTTTAAATATTTTTTTGAACCAAGGTGACTTTGTCACCTTAAAAACTCAGGAGTATCCTATACCAAGGCATGATTATTTTCATATGGAAGCTGGAAAATGCATAAGGAAGTCCCACGAGAAGAATTGATGCATTTGAAATATGGTCCTGGTGAGGAATATTGAATACACCAAGGAACTTCTAGGAGAACAAACAAATCTATGTTGAAAGAACTACAGCCAGATTGATTCTTAGAAGCGAGGATGGTGACATTTGGCTTCATGTACTTTGGGTGTTATCAGGAGGGACCAGTCCCTGGAGTTGGGCAGCATGCTTGGTCAAGCCAAAAGGAGGACAAACCTCCACAAGATGGGTTGACACAGTGGCTCAAATGTAGGAATGGCTGTGAGAAATGCGCAGGGCAGTGTGTTGTTTTGTTCTGCTGTACATAGAGTGGCCATGAGTTGGAACCAAATTGACAGCACCTGGTTACGCAATGTACTAATGGCAAGATCAATCATCCAAAACCACCAGTCACTCCTCAAGAGAAAGATGAGGCTTTTTTACTCCCGTAAAGAGTCACAGTGTGAGAAACTCACAGGGGGAATTCTACCCTGCCATATAGGGTCACTGTGAATCGGCATTGACTCTACGGACGTGAACGGCAACAACAACAACAACAACAACAACAACAACAAAACTTACTAATGGTGGCTGGGTACATGCGCAGACACCCATCCACTCGCACTGGAGCTAAGTTAGTGGTTTCAGCAGGAAGCTTACCTCGGTGGTTTCCAGACCTCCCCTGGGCTGAACCAATTTACACCAGGTCCTTCAAATATTCCTGGTACGCCGGGCATCTTTCATTTCCCAGAGTTGGTTGCATGACTTAAGGCTTGATGATCATGGGGCCACATGAAGGATGCCTATGTGCTCCAACCACTGCCTTCCTAGAGAGTGCTGTGGACAATTGCCTTCAAGTCAGCCAGCTCCTGACTCATGCGGACTCCATGCACTGCAGAACACAATGCCCACTGGTCCTGCCCCATTCCTTCAATGGGTTGTAGATTTGACCCCTTGTCAGTTGGGGGGTTTTCAGTGGCTGATGGCTTGAAGGAGTTCACCAGGCCTTTCCTCCTAGTCTGTCTGTAGGCAGAAAGCATCGCTAAAATCTGTTCAGCATCATAGCAATATGCCAGCCTCCACTAGCAGTTAGGTGGTCGCTGTAACAGGAGGCGCACTGGCCAAGAATCAAACCCAAATTTCCTGCATGGCTAGTGAGAATTCTGCCATGGAACCACCATTTCCTCTCTCCTGGTTTCTAGTGTTTATGTATATAAGATTTCAGTACCTTCTAACAAGCAGTAAGTAAGACTGCACCACGGGTCACCTCTATTTAGCTCTCCCCCAAATTTTTCCACATGAATTATCAAGTGTGTGACAGTTGTAATATGTTTCTCTTTTTAAAAATTGCTGGGTGAACTTAAAACAGCACAAGGAAGTGCCAGCATAGCAAAATGATACCCACCTGCTTATTTATCTTAAGAGAAGAAAAGTCGTGAATGCATTCACTCAGGTGAAAATATCATTCATGGAAAGAAGTGCCTAATGGTCACCAGGACCCATGGTTAATCCAGGCGTGGTCATCTGATTCCAATTGATCAGACCTAGCTATAAATCACTTATATGTCTGGGTAATTAAAAGCAAATATAAATTTTCAAAAAAATAACGTTGCATGGGATAGAAAGAGAATACAAAACAACATCAGACATAAGTATGCCTCAAGACAAACTCATTGTGCACATCCAGAATACATAATGGCTCTTGCTAAGATGCGTTTCCCACTAGACCCTACCCCAAGCCAGTGAAAGCCAGAAACTCTACAGTAAACTGTGGATTGTACTACTCAGAAATGGGAGCTGTGTCTCTAGACCTAATTTGGGGCTGTTCGTGCTGAGGACTCACCAATACCTGCTGCAGTGACAACAGTCCAGGTGAGAATAAGGAAATCTGGATGACAGCCAGGATATAGGAGCACTGAGACCTCAAATTGCTTCTAGGCGAGCATGGCCTAATGGGCTTCCATTTCTGCACCTCTGGCAGGAGGAGTTTGTTCTGGAAAGTAATGGTTTCTAAGGAAGTATTTCTTAAACTTTCACATGCATGCACTTACCCAGGTTCCTGGAAATCGGGCTGGGGGGCAGATTCTGATTTTGTGGGTTCAGGGTGGGGTCTAGGATCCAGCAGTTCTAGAGGCCCTGGACAGTAGTCCTAAACCACCAGCCAGTCCTTGGGAGAAATATGAGTCTGTAGACTCCGGGCAAGAGTGACAGTCTGGGAAACCCACAAGGGCAGTTCTACCCTGTCCTGTAGGGTCACTATGAGTCAGCATCAACTCGATGTCATTAGCATGGGAGAAGCTAATGCTGATGTTGCTGGTTCCTTGACCTATGATACTTTGAGTGGCAAAGTCCCAAGGGCCTTCCCGGATGTGATGGCCAAAAGCAGTAGTGTTCACCCTTGGTCATACTTTGGAATCCCTTAGGAGCTTTCCAGCCTCCCTTTGGCCTGGCGCCATCTCAGGCCAATGAAGCAAGGCTTAGTGGAAGCAGGATTCAGGTCACGATCAGTGAGAAAGCCCCCTTGGCAATGCCAACGTACAGCCAGTGCAGAGTCGAACTGGTCGACGACTCCACATGACTCCATATACTTTGGTGAAGCCAGCTGTTTGGGCAAGGTTTTCAGAGTTACCACCCATGTAGACTTGTTGGTGATAGTGCATTAAATAGAGCACATGCAGTGCATTGCATGAGTGGCCTATGTCATGCAACCACATCAGGGGGATGTTGAGCCAATTTCTCTGGGAAACCAAGGGTGTTGGCTCCATCCTGAGCGTTGGCAGGGTAATGGACTGACACAGAGGAAACTCATTCTCTTTGTGGCGGTGCACTAATGGGTTCTTCACAGAAGGCCAAGTCCATGGCTGCAGATGCAGATGCTCACGGGGCTGAGGGAGCAGGTCAAATCCTAAGTCCGAGGTGGGTGTTTGCATATTTACATGCCCTCACTGCCATCAAGTCCATTCCAACTCACAGGCCCATGGGACTGAGTAAAATGGCCCCCGTGGGTTTCTGAGACTGTGATTCTTTAGAGCAGTAGAAAATCTCCTCTTTCTCCAGAGGAGCGGTTGGTCATTCAAACTGCTGACCTTGAGATTAACAGTCCAATTCCTGACCACTCTTGCCATCAGAATTCTATTTATATACACAAGTATATATATATATATATATATATATATATATATATATCCTTTCCCAAAAGAACTCCACATTTTCAAATCATTCTTGACACTCATGACCTTTTTTTCCTTTATAGCCATGCCTTTGGTTGAAACACAGATATAAGAGAAGTATTTATCTACTTATAGGGGTACAAAAGGAGCTTTGGTGGCACAGTGTTTGCATGTTGGGCTGCTAACACCAAAGTCAGCACTTTGAAACCACCAGCCACTCCGTGGGGAGAAGAGTCTGTCTACTCCTATAAAGAGTTACAGTCTCAGAAACTCACAGGGACAGATCTACTCTGCCTCATAGGGTCACTATGAGTCAGCATCACATCCCTGGCAGTGAGGTAGATTTTGGTTTCATAGAGAAACAAGTCAGTCCTGAGATGCTAAAGACAAGGTTGGCAGTTTGAACCCACCAGCTGCAGAGAAAGAGGAGGCTTTCTATTCCCATAAGGAGCTACAGTTTCAGAAATACCCACAGGGGAAATTTTAACCTCTCCTGTAGGATCAATATGAGTCAGAATCGACTTATTGGTGGTGAGCAAGTGGAGGGGACCCTAAACAGATTTCGGTGGACCTTAAGAGTTCTACTAATTGTGCATGCTCTGTAAAATGTAAACCAAGACTTTACTTTTGCAAACATTATTTTTTCTAAACACGTCTAACTGTGAAACTATACTCGCATGCGGGTCTTTGAACCTGGTCAGTGGTCTGGGGAAGTGGAGGGCCCTGACATCCTTTGTTGTTGTTAGTGCTGTCCAGTCATTCTGACATCACAGGGACCTTCTTTGCAACACAAGGCAGCACTGCCCGGTCCTTTGCCAGCCTCAGGGGTAGTATGTTGGAGCCCATGGTTTCAGCTACCGTGTCCTCCAGTTCACCAAGGAGTTTCCTCTTTGTGCTGCTTACTAAACCCGTTTCTGAGGAGTCCATTCCAACTCACGGTGACGCCGTGTGGGTCAGAACCATGGGACCCCACAGAGCTTTCAAAGGCTGGTCGTTCAGAAGTCAATCAGCAGGCCTTTCTTCTGAGGGGCCTTGGATTTGAACCGCAAACCTTTTAATCAGCAGTGGTTGAGCGTGCTAACTGTTCACATTACCCGGAGACACCCAACCCTTCTTACCCTCATCGCTTCATAGGTGATCCATCTCCAATCCAAGAGGGCAGAGAAGATAGATAATACAGCCTGAGCTGCGTATGTCAGGTCCAAACTTTTCAGTGTCATGGAACAAATAGCCAAAAACCTTGATGAAATGGCTGGGAAAACTCAGTCCAAATCATTCCAAAGAAATGAGTAGCGGTGCACTCTTGGGAACTTGCGCTGTGACAGCAGCCACCAGGAAGACCCGGGTAGTCCAGAGCCTTGCCACCCCAAATATGGTCACAGACTAGCAACATCAAGAGCTTGTTAGAAGTGCAAATTCTCAAGCCCTACACAAGGTCCACTGAACCAGCGTGTGCAATTTACCAAGACCACCAACGGATTGGGGTACCTGTGAAAACCAAACCAAACCCATACTCACTGCTGTCCAGTCGAGTCAGACTCAGAGCAGCCCTATGGGCCAGGGTAGAGCTACCACTGTGCATTCCCAAGACTGTAATTCTTTAAAGGAGCAGACAGCTTGTTGTTCTCCTTCAGAATGCCTGCTAATTTAGAACTGCTAGTTTGGTGGTTAGCAGCCCACTGCCTAACCGCTAGGCCGCCAGGGATCCTTTTGTGCTTGTGAGAGGTCGAGCAAATACCATTAGCAACTAGAGAAGAACCTGGAAGGAGAAGAGCAGGGTCGGAACTGTGAGTCAATTTGGTCATTAGCACATTTCTGTGTTCACTTATTCTGTTCCTTCCCTTGTGTATTCAGTCAACAATTCTTCTTTGAACATCACCTCTGAGCCAGGATCTGTGGTATGCTAATTAAGTTGGTTTAGGAAAGGGGTCTGCCTAAGTGACTCCTGCTTCCTGGCTTTTCCTGCTTCCAGATCCCCTCTCTTTACTTCCTTCCACATTAGAAGCACATCCCTACATGTGCAGCTGATCCCTAGTTCAGGACGGGAAGTTACGTGTTGGCATGCATGCTCATAGCTCGCTTCGTGGGAGTGCAAAAAGTCAATTCCTTCAAGAGCCTAGCACAGTCTGTAAGGTTGGGATGGTGTTAAAAGTGGTGGGGTTGGTGTTAGCTCCCGTTGAGCCCATTCTGCATAGGATGCCTTCATGTGACAGAGTAGCAATGTCCCCATTGGGTTTCCTAGTCTGTCATTGTTACCAAAGGAGCCCTGGGTGGTACTTTAAGGGAAGTGTTGGACTGTCAACTGCAAAGTCAGGGGTTCACACCTACCAGCTGCTCCGCAGGAGACAGATGAGGCCCTCTGCTCCCATGAAGATTTACAGCCTCAGAATCCCATGATTGGGTCGCTATGAGCCACGGTTGGTTCCATGACAGACCCAAAGCCCACTTTCTATCGAGTTGATTCCAACTCATGGTGATCTTATATACTTGTTGTTGCTGTCGGGTGCCATTGAGTGGTTTCTGACCCAAAGTGACCCTATGCACAACAGAACCAAACACTTCCAGGTCCTGCACCATCATCACATTTGTTCTCTGCCTGAGTCCATTGATGCAGCCACGGTGTCAATCCAGCTCGTTGAGGGCCTTCCTCTTTTGTGCTGCCCCTCCACTTTACCAAGCAGGATGTCCTTCTCCAGGCAATATGTCCAACATATTTGGGAGGCAAAATCTTGCCATATATGCTGTCCAGGACACTCTGGCCTGACTTCTTCCAAGACAGATTATGTTGTTCGTTTAGTAGTCCATGGCAGGGTAGAATCTTCCCTATATGTTTCTGAGATATTATGTCTCTACAGGAATAGATAGCTTCATCTTTCTCCCACAGTGAAGCTGGTGGGTTAGAACTGTTGACTTTGCATGTAGTAGCTCTGTGCGTAGCCCGCCATGTCACCAGAGGTCCTTTGCGTTTGATGGCAGTGGGGTGGAATGTTTACAATGGCAAGACCTTTTTCTCATGTATTGCTACTGACCGCGGTCTAAAGCCCAAGTGCTTAGCCATTGGGCCACCAGGATTCTTCGTAGTAAGGATGTGTTCCTGCCAAAGTTCATGAACACTACACAGCAGTGGGGTTTTGGAACTGCTAGGTAGTTTAGCTTAGGGACTGAGGCATCCATTACGCAGGGTCAGCAGTCTGAGCCTTTGTCCCATGAACGAGTGGTACACTGCGCATGCTCAAAGGCTCAGGTTCCCAGCCAGGAAGGGGAGGTACACCTGGGTGTGTTCTGCACCTGAATTGGCCCACCAAGGCCAGGTGAATTCAGTTCAGCCAATGAGTTCAACCAGGGTCACCAGCACGCCCCACCTCTTGGAGTAATTTAAAAGGCAGGAGCAGAGAGCAGACCTCGTGACTTTCAGGGAAGCTTCTAAGGAGATGCACATTTCTGAAGAGCCCTGCAGGTGCCTTTATAAACCTGAAACTTCTTCTAATTCTCATAAAACTCACTTGGATCACAAACTAAGCTTGGAGGTGAATGCTTTCTCGTGTGTAGCCAAGGAGCAAGGTATATCTCTATCCTGAGAGATCTCACAGAACCATTGATTGCCCTGGCATGTTTTGGAGTCCTGATGGTGTCATGGTTATGCTTTGTGCAACAGTTTAAAACCACTAGCCACTCCACAAGGGAAAGATGGGGCTTTCTATTCCTATAAAGAGATACATCCTCAGTAACTCACAGGGGAATTCTACCCTGTCCTATAGGGTTGTTATGAGTCAGCATTGACTCAATGGCAGTGAGTGAGTGCCCTGGCAAGTAAGCCTTGGGTATCTACATTGACTCTCAGTTTCTGGTTAGCTTTTCACCACTTCACCCCATGAACTTGAATTGCGGTGGATGAGGGTTGGGAGCTCTGGCTCTGGGGCTGCTTGCTTGAATTTTCACATCATGGCCCTGCCCGTGATGGGACCTTTGACAGTTGGGCAAATGAGCTCAAGCCCGAGTTTCCTTTTCTGCAGTATAGGCTGAGGAAGGAGATGTCTTCTTTCTTGTGTGCTAACTGACTTTTACCAGTTAGTATGAATTAGATCTTTCCACGAGGAAGATCAGGGAGAAGGGGGAAGGATGAAGCAACTTGGATAGAGGTGAAGGCAGCGTGAGGGGTCAGAGAGAGAGATGAAAGGACCACCATGTCACCTTTGACTACTCTTTGTGAGGCTGGCTTGGAGTGCAGGAACGGGGAGAGTGAGGACACGGGATAAAGGCAGTGCTCATTCATTACTTCCGGGCAGAGTTCAGCCTTTGGCATGTTTGTTGGATGCTGGCGCTGTGTTCATCCAATGAAACTTCAAACTTCTGTCCTCTCATTAACCCTTTGTCTCTCCTTTGTTCACGATTTAGAACTTCTATTCTCGGGTTCTCTTTAGAGCCCCAGGAAATCAGAAGTCACAAGTCACTTCTGTTTAAAGAGAGGCCCCCAGCATGCAAAGGCAGGAGGGTGTGTTAACAGCACACCGGTCCAGTGGCTGGTCACGCCCATGCAGTACAGTCTCCATCCCTTAGCTCAACAAAAGGAAAATCACCAAAGAAAAACATTTTTCTTTTTCATGGATATTTACTTTTTCAGTTCCCTCCCCCACCCATACTCTGTGTGAATTACAATAGAACACGCACACACACACACACACACAATTTTCTGCCAGAATGTGTTACTCCAGTACATTCTACCCTCCTCCCTCACTGCCTCCTACCCTTTTTTCTCCTATCTACTTTCTTCCCATGACACCCAATGGACAGGTAGGGGAATTCAAAATAGACCCCAGTCTCAAATGTAGTTTAAAGCTCACTCACGCACTGCTATTGTGCCAGTTCTGACTCATAGTTACAGGATACAACTGTCCTTGTGGATTTCTGAAACAACAATTCTTTGTGGGAGTTGAAAGCTGCCCTTTCTACAGGAATGCAGCAGGTGCGTTTGAACTGCCAACCCTGCAGTTAATAGGCCAATGTGAAGGGGTTTTGCCACTTTGCCACCAAGGATCCTAAAGGTAGCATGAGGAGAACATTTATTAAATCTTCCATGGTACACAGGCAAGGGGGAGACCTGAACCACAGTTCTCGGGATTCTTGGTGCCTCGCAGTGGACAGTTCCAGCCGCATCGGATCCAGGCTTCCCAAGATTTGCAGAGCCACCAGCATAGTCTTTGCTCCTCTCCAGGATTTACAATTGCTTCCTGGTTGCTCAGGTATGTAGGAGTTTAGTGGTTCTCTAATGCAATCATCCCATTTTGCAAAGAAGATGCTGATGCCCAGACCGGGGAGAAGATTATCGGAGGCCACTGAGAAGGACACCATCACCTCAAGTCCTTCTGACCCCCCACAAGTTTCTGCCAACAGCACTGAGCTCTGGGTTACCTACTCAGTCTTTTGAAGCCTTAGCCAGCTGATGCAGCTGCCAGTTGGATTGATCAGGGTATGTGACCCAGAGCTCCTTAGAACGCGCCCCCCCACCCCAAATGCAAACTTACTGCCATAGAGTTGATACTGATTCAGAATGACCCTATAAGACAGGTTAGAACTTCCCCTGCAGGTTTCTGAGACTAACTTTCAGCCTTTCTCCCGAGAAGTGGCTGGTTGTGTGGTGGTTTAGATCTTGCAGTTAGCAGCCTTTTAGCATGAGAGGTAGGGTCACATTTCTGTTCTGATTATGCTCCATTTTCTGAGATGCCAGTGCCGAGGTTCACCCCCTGCAGGTAGCAGTGAGATTTTTCTCACTAAACTGCGCTGGATGGGAAACTTGGGGCAAGTAGTGCATCGCAGCCAAGGAAGATCTCATTGACAATGCAGAACTTGAATAAGGCAGGAAGACACAGGAGTGGCCATCTGGCGGTGGGGAAAGTGTTCCAGGTAGGAGACAGTCAGTGCAAAAGGCCTTGTGATTGGCTTCTCCAAGCTTCTTCCTGGAACAGCAAGGAGACCAATGTGAGTGGGGCATGACACTCTGTGTAGTGAGGAAAGATGATCACTGTGTGGGCCTCCTGTATGATTGAGAAGCCAAGGGGAATTTTTAAACCCTAAGCCAGATCAATGCTCAAGGAAGCATCAGTCAAGACATCAAATGACACGTTGCATTGGCTAAACGTGCTACAACAGATCTTTTAAAAAGACTGAAGATCAAGGTTGTTACTTTGAGGACACTGCCTGATCTTGTGCCAAATCTCGCCATGGTTGTTAGGTTGGAGTCCATTGTTGCAGCCATGGTGTCAGCTCATCTCCTTGATGGTCAGTCTCTTTTCTTGTGGACCTTCAGTTTTACCGAGCATGATGTCCCTTTCCATGGACTGGTCTTTCCTGATAAAATGTAGTAGCTACAGGTTTGGATGTCATGCCTTTAGAACAGTGGTTCTCAACCATCCTAATGTTGTGACACTTTCATATAGTTCCTCATGTGTGGTGCTCCCCCCAACTATAAATTATTTTTGTTGCTACTCCATAACTATAATATTGCTACTGTGATGAATCGGATGACCCCTGTGAAAGCATTGTTCGACCCCCCCCCTCCCCATGGGGGTCGCGACCCACAGGTTGAGAATCACTGCTCGGGAACATTTTCATCATAGAAGAGAGTTCGGTTGCACAGCTCTGAGTTAGAGGGTGAGACGGGTTATTTGACATTCATTTGCTGATGTGTTTGCGAACCCAGTGGAAACACTCAGGAATGAGCATCTTCTTTAGCCATATTCCTGGATCATTCAAATGCCATCTCCCCTGTGAATGCCTCACTCCATCCTTGGCTTTCCATACTTGCCATATGAAAATGCGATAATATTCAATACTTAGCATTATATATAACCCAGTATTTGGTAGTCTGCCTCAAACAGATGCGAGTCTCTCTCTTTTTCTACTAATATTTAATTTTGATATGTGAAAACATACAAAGCAAAATCTGTTCCATTTCAACCCTTTCTGGACACAATGTTCAGTGTCATTGGTCACACTCTTCATATTGAATTAACATTCTTGTTCTTTCTATTCTAGGTGTTTCCTTTCTTTTTACTTAATCTCTCTGCCACAACCCTCTCACATATATTTTGAATTACCTGTAGCCCATTTAGTTTTGTGCTGATTTTTTAAAGACTGCAATACTCAAGGATGCAATCCTTTAAGAGCTAAATTGTTATTTAGTTTAAAGATGACTTCAGGGGACAGTTTCAATTCAAGGTTTGAAGAGTAACTCAGGGTCATAGTCTCTGGGACTCTTCCAGTTAAGTAAGTCTAGATAATAAAAGAATTTTAAATTATGTTCCACAAGGTTCTCCCTTTCTATCAGCATCCTTAGGAATCATGGTGCTATGGTGCCTGCTAACCTCAAAGTCAAGAGTTGAAACCACCAGCCACTCTGCAGGGGAAAGAAAAGGCTTTCTGTTTCCTTAAAGAATAGCAAGCGAGGAAACCACAGGGGGTGTTCTATACTGAGTCAAAATTGACTCCATGGCAGTGAGTTTATGTTGTTATCGAAAAAAGAACACATTATAATGGGGGCTCTGACAGATAATATAACAATCCATAAATCAATTAGATCAAGCGAGTTTGTACATATGCTGCCATCATCCTTTTCTAAACACTATCATTCTACTTGACCCCTTTGATATCAGCTCCTGTTTTTTCCCTGTTTCCTCAACCCTCACACCCTTACTAAATTATATATAAATTAATATCTTTATACACACCGTCCTCTGTGTCCCTCTACCCATATTTCTGTTATTCGGCCCCTAGGCTGTGTGTGTGTGCATTCTAAATCCATCATTGTTATCAGTTCCCTTTTCCTCCCCTTCCCTACACAGCCACCCTGTGCCCTCATGGTATCTGAGTCAGTTCGAGTTGACTAGAGAAGCACATTCAGAAACACTCATGTGTCTTAAAAAAGCTTTATATAGAAGAATAATTGTATATTAAGAAAACATCCCAGCCCAGTCCAGACCACGTGTATAAGTACGAAATTAACCCATATATCCAATAACAGTGTGTAAATTTATTTCAGCCTTATGCAACACATGCAATGACACCAAGTGCTGGAAGATCACAGGGCAGTCGGTGCAATGTCTTATGGACCCAGTGGAGGTGGAAAGTGGCATGGGTCTCCACATGACTCCTCGCCGTTCAAGGCTCTGGCTGCCGTCAATGTAGATCCATGTATCTTGTCAGCAGAAATATCAAGTCATGGGTGTCTCTCACCCCCAGGAAAGAACACAGGAGTTGCCAGAATCCTCAAGAGAAGGCCATGCCCACATTGAGACCTCACTGGCTATGGCCTGAGTGACAGTCTGGACTCCACCCCTATGCAAGATGATGGGAGATTAAAAAGCTACCACAGTATCGCTACTCCCATTACTGTTCCTGAGGATTTTATCTGTCCTGGAATCCGTGCGTGTTGCTATTTTTTTTTATGATTTTTCTTTCAGCATCTTTCTGTGGTGTCCCTGATCTGAATGCCCTGATGCAGTATCTGTGAGTCTCCTGTGAGCAGGGACTGTGTTCTCTACATCTGGGTCTTCTTAAAGCTTTGCAAAATGTTGTCATTTGAATAACACTCAATAAATATTTGTTGAAGGAATGGCATTGCAGGTGACAGTCAGTACCTATTCTCCCATCAGTTATATGGTTGGCGGTCTTTTTACCTCTCAGACATATAGCTGAATCATTACAATATGAGGGTCTGAGTCTGGTTATATTATTGGGACATGTAGTCAAAAGACAAAATATGTTTGCCTAAAGCACCTTTTGAGTATGATGTTTCAATAAAATGAATTGGACAGATCCTGGCAGCAGACATGTTTCAGCCACTCACAAGCTATGTGGCTTTGAGTAGTGTACCCTAAGCTCTGAATTCAAGGTAAGTAGTTTCAATGGTCAATATGCATGTGAGAGATGGACAGTGAGTAAGGAAAACTGAAGAAGAATCAATGCATGTGAATGATGTGCAAACAATACCGAAAGTCATCTGGGCTGTCAGAAGAACAAGCAAATCCCTCTTGGAGGAAGCATGGCCAGAATGCCCCTTAGAAGTGAGGATGGCAAGTCTTCATCTCACATCCATTGGACATGCTATCAGGAGAGACTGATTCTTAAGAAAGGACATAATGCTTGTTAAAGTACAGGGGCAGCAAGAGGGAAGAAGACCCTTGATAAGATGGATGTCCACAGTGGCTACAGCACTGGGCTCAACATGGACCAACGACCGTGGTGATGACACAAGAGCAGGCAGGGTTTCATTCCGTTGTACAGTTCCGGTCTCTGGTACAAAGGAAAATAAGTTGCCCTATCCTGTGGGGTCGAGGCTATTGTGCCTGCTGTGTATTTTGTCCTAAGGACTTGCAGTGTTGTTCTTTATACAGTGTTGTTGTTATTAGCTGCTTTTCGGTCCATTTGGACTCATAGCGACCCCCATGCATTTCAGAGTAGAACTGTTCCATAGGGTTTTTAAGGCTGTGACCTTTTGGAAGCAGATTTTCAGGCCTACCTTCCTTAGGCACCTCTTGTATTCTGGGTGGGATTTAACTGCCGACCTCCTGGGTGCTAGTCAAACACTACCTAGGGAGTCCTCCCACTGAATAGTGTGAGTGTATTCCCACCTAGCGTGCTCCTCTTCCAGTGCTTGTTTGGACGGTATTCTCTTTTGATCCATAGGGTTCCATGGACTCATCTTCAGTAGCACATCATCAGGTCTTTCTTCCCAGTGTGTCCTAGCTTGGATGCTCTGGTGAAGCATGTCCAGAGTGGCTTGCTCTGGTTATAATCGTAGCTGGTGACACCGCTTACAGCAATCACAGCTATAGACAAATGACAACATGATGACAAACTGACAGATGGGAGGTATCCTAGGGAAGGAATGATCAACACAACAAAACCTGAGTGGAAATCGAGCTATGGAGTCTCTGAGAGTCCAGGCTCTTCGTCCTGGCACAGCCTGGGGCAGGGCCTGGAGCCAGGAACTGTGGCTGCTGGGGTGAGGACCCCCAGCTTCCCCACTTGGCATTCCCTCCCCAAACACAGCTTGCAGCCTGTAGGAATTGTCTTTCCCCTTGCACATGACGGCACTGACGAGCATAACACAACCCTGCTGGTGGTTAATGACTGGTGACATTTTGAGGCCGCTGCCCACCTTTGGTTGAGGGAATTTGCAAATGCTCAGAAGTTGTTGGGCTCTAACGAAATGCAACCCCTGCAAGCAAGCACTGAGTCAAGTGCACGAGGTGTGGGGCACTCTGACATCCCCGTGTGACCGTGAAAAGCAGGCTGCGGAGCAGTGGTGGCTGCTGAGGCTCCTTTCTCCTGGCAATACTGGCGTGCTGAAATGGCGGGCTGATTTGCCATGGAAAGCAGGGTTTCATGGGAACTTGAGGATTAAGAATCCACATGCCTGCAATCAATATTGTATGTTCATGGTATAATTTACTTTGAAAGGGAGACGACACAGTTCTCCGAATTTTTGGGTGAAGTAAACCACTTTTCCAAAGGAGTAAGTGGATTTCTGTGTTTATAAATCATGCCCACCACTTGGGAGTGCAGAGGAGGATATGGGAGGATGGTAAAGAAAAGCAGCAGGAGAGGACCTGAAGACCTCATGTTTCCTCAGGGTCAGGGGCCAGGCGAAGCCAATGTCCCTGGAACACCACTGTCTCTCTGGAATGGTATTAGCACAGCTTGTTATTTGCATACTGTACTGAGTTAATTCTGACTCGCAGCGCCCCTATAGGGAAGAATAAACATGCCCCAATGAGTCTCTGAGACTATAATTCTTTACTGAAATAGAAAGCCTCATCTTTTTTCCATGGAGGAACTGGTGGATTCAGAACTGCTCACCTGGTGGTTAGCAGGCCAGCACCGAACCTACTATACCACCAGGACATTTCTGTTTAGCCTAGAGACTTTCAAATGGATAGAACAAGACCCAGCCCAACCCTGTTCACGACTATCAACCCCCCTTTCTGTGAAGTCCCCACTACGTTCTGTGAAGTTCACCACTTTCTCCGTGTGTGTGTGTGTGTGTGTGTCTGTGTGTCTGTGTGTCTGTGTGTGTGAGAGAGAGTTATAAAAACAGGAACTTTGACTCCTTTTTAGAACTCTTGCAATTCCAGGGCTTGTTCAACAAAGCACGAATCCCCAGTGTCTTCAACCTGACTTGTCCCATGTCTAAATACACATTGGGGTTCCAGACACACTGAGCTAATGAGTGAGTGGACACTACTGTTCTATCTAAACAAACCCTGTGTGACAGGGCGGCACCTGCCTTACTTAATTGAATAACCAGAACCGTTTTCTAAAATAGGTAATATCAACTTAATCTCCCTGCCATCGAGTCACTGCTGATGCATAGCGACCTTGTAGGACATGGGAGAATTGCCCCCATGATTTTCTGAGCCTGTAACTCTTAACAGGAGTAGAAAGCCTCATCTTTCCCTCACTGAGTGCTGCTGTTTTCGAACTGCTGAGTTTAAGGTTAGGGACAAAATGTGTAACCCACTACACCACCAGGAGATGCTTGTGTCAACTTTCTATATACGAAAATGAGATGTCGCCAGGTCCAATGCCATCTTCATGGTCACTGCTGTATGTGAGTCCAAAGTTGTGGGCCAATACATCTCAAGGAGAATCGCCTGCATATCCAATGACACATCCCCACACCAAACCCGAGTTCCTTTTCTACTGATCAGCCTTGCTTAATGACTTGGCCAAAGTGAGCAAGCATAAATACTCCCAGCCTCCCTTGCCAGGCACAGTGTAGTTTCCGAGAGCAGGGTTTCTTCTACAATGGGAGTGCTCATGCTTTTACCACACTGGGCAGATTCTATGAATATTTTGACTTTTTTTTAAACTTATTTGATCATAGAGCATGTTTCCCTTTTCCCTTTGTATGAGATGACAAAATTTCACTCACTTCCTAGTCATCCAAGGAAAGAGTAAACTTCCCTGCCCTGCCAGCGAAGGGCTTGGACAATAGAATAAAAGTGGAAGGAGTTGTGTGCCACTCTTGATCAGAGGTTTTAAGAGAAATGGTCCTTTTGTTGCTTACCTATCCTTCAAGAGGATGGAACCCTGGTAATACAGTGGTTATGCGTTGGGCTCTTAACCTCATGAGTCACATGCAAGTCTTTCAGTTTCAAAGCCTGATTGTTCCCCTGCACAAAGCTAACAGATAAGCAACAACTGCTTGTAGGCTGGAAAGATTGCCTGAACATAGTGTACTTTGGGGATTTCTTACTGCCAGGAGAAATACAGGCGATGTGGCAGGTGACGGTCCTAGTATCTCTCAGCTGCCAATCAGAGGCAGGTTCTGAGCCTTCAGTCAGGGCCACTGGAGGAAGTGGCTCATGGTGCTGCTGCCATAGTCCATCCCAGGTCAAGCCCTCTGAGGTGCTGGGTTACAGAGTTTTGGATTGGCACTCAGTGAGGGCTGCTTCAAAGCTCCTTCCTTTCTTAAACTTGCTCCTGCAACCACATTCTTTCTGAAGGTCCTTGTCAGTAAGCCGAAATCCCAACCAATTTGCTGAGTCAGGACAAAATGCAAAATTGATGGTACCGAGAGACAGTAAACCACCTACAACCTTTTAGACCATGTCAACAGATCATCTGTAGCCTCAACTGCAGAAACATTTCACTAAATCCTCTCTGTTTCTCCACAAAGATTAGGAATGCCCTTCTATCTTTTAAAAACAGACATTGGTCTGGCACCACTTCGGTTCCAGCTGAGGTAGTGGATTCACCTGAGCTAAGCTCTAGAGAGGATCACTTAATCTTCATTCAAGATATATGTCATGAGGACTGTAGATCATGCAGGGACTGCACAATCCCTCTGTGTCGGCAGCGGCTGCATCACGGCCTGGCCCATTGGGAAGAGAGACGGACCCATGGCAATTATAAGGCAAGATGCTGAGGGTGCTGGGGTGGTCTAGGGATACAGGAAAGGAACTATTGGGCATGGAGGCAATTATGAAGGGTTCTTTTTTCCCATGGACCAAACCCATGCCAGTTGCCATGAAGTTAACTCTGATTCATAGGGACTCTTTTGGCCCAGAGTAGAACGACATTCTGTTGTTTTTTTCTATAACTGATTTTGTTGTTGTTGTTTGAAATGCAGCACCAGGCCTTTCTTCAGAGACATTTCTGGCTGGGCTTGAAGCTCCAACCTATGAGTTAGTAGGCAAGTATGTTAACCCACTGCACCACCCAGGGACTCCTCCATGTGGCTAAAAAATGACTTAAGGACTTCCCCCACAGACCCAAACCAAAACCAAATCCACTGCCATGGGGTTGACCTCATATATGGCACAATAGACTGGCTCTGCTGATTTTCAGAACTGCACATCTTTACTGGAGCAGAAAACCCTCATCTTTCTCCCAAGGAGTAGCTGGTGGGTTTGAACCATTAACTTTGCCATTAGCAGCAGCCCCACTCTTAACCCAATATACCACCAAGAGTGGTTCAATTTGGAAAAATAGTATGTGATCACCTATCTATGAAGGAAAAACCCTCTCATAGAGTGCACTTACACAAATGAGAAAGAAATGAGTCCCCAAATGCCCGTCTTAATCAACAATCTGGGGAAGGGTGTTCTGGGAAGCAGCTTTCAAATGTGGCTGGAGATTATAAAAATAATCAACCTAATCCCTGTTTTAAAGAGCCCTGGTGGTACAATGGCTAAGGACTGGGTGGCTAAACAAAAGGCTGGTAGTTTGAATCTACCCATGGGCTCTAAAGGGGAAAAGACCTGACGAGCTGGTCCCATAACGATCTCAGCCTAGGACACCTTTGGGGGCAGTTCTACTCTGTCCTGTGGGGTCACTATGAGCTGACATCAACTTAAAGACACAAAGCACGTTTGACTGTACGTCACTTGTTGATAGAGCTTGTGCAGAGCATTCTGAGTAGAAAACAGACTCAGGGGCATCTGACATCAACCAGCAACAGTCTCTTTCCTTGAGAAAGACTGTGGAAAGGGATGAGGAGGGAGCTTCCAAAAGCGTGTGGAAAAATGATACGAAAAAATAATGGAATTTTGCCATGAGCTTTTTGAAGCTCTCTTCATGAGAGCTAGTCCTCCATGGAGGTTTCTAGAAAAGTGAAACACAAAAGAAGAGGCTGGTAAGTCCCACTGAACAATTCCAGGGGAGATTGGGACTTGACTCAGAGTACTTGAGCATTCTGGCTTATTCCTCCAAATCGCAAATCAGACTACACCAGGTTCTGAGACTCAGGGAAGGCAAATAAGACACACCAGGCCCATGATTCAGACTTATGGGGAAAGTCACACTGGAGAGGGAAGGCCTCTTTGCCTTGTGTGCCTGACAAGTGTCTCATTTGCCTCATCTAAAACCCAGCCCTGGAAAAAAGGCTAACAGTACCAGCTTCAAACTTGTGTTTGAATCTTGTCTCTGTCACTTATTAACTTAGCCACCTTAAATCCCTTCCTTTAGTTTTCCATCTGTAAATGAGGCACAGTTCCAATCATAGGGCCTTCAGTAAATGGCTATTATTAGCTAGGCATGCACTCCTGTTTTCTAGGCGAGAGTCCTCAGCCAGGTTTTTGTGGGAGCTTGTTCTTCAGGGTATTGTCATAGATGAGTGTGTCACCCAGATTCCTCCCCGGGCCAAGAGACTGATTTCCCCAGCTGCTGAGAGAGCCACTGATAGAAAAGGTCCCAGCTATATGGCCCCTATCAGGATTGCCTCAGCTGATGAGAGCTCATCCAAGGTCTGCTCCTTCCCCAAACTAACCTTCATCCAACGACTTGTCAATGTAGGGGTATAAATGGCATAGTGGAGGCATTTGACCCCCCCTGTAACTTCACAAAAGGCAATGGAGGAAGATCAAGATAAACAGCCCAAGGCTGATTCCTATGAGACAGAGATCAAAATGCCTCCACCCTCCTTTCTTTTCACAGTTTCTGACACCAACCATCCCTACCATGACACTCTCTTCTTCTCTGCTGGGTTTGATAATCCTTAAGTGGCAATGGCCACACAGAACTCGCAAACAATACTTATGTTTCTGGGGTTAATTGGGGACCTAGCAGGTGACAATTCAGGATCAGAAATGACTGGAGATATAGTTCTTCAGTCAGGACAGTCTCTTCCCAGTGGTGCCCAGAGGCAGAACTTTTTCTGGTCCTTGGCCTCTGCCCTGCAGCTCCTTGACCTCTGCTGTGCTTGGGACCGTGTACAAAGTTCTTTCAACTCTGCTGATAAGTGCGTTGAGGCAGCCCGCTTTGTCTGGAAACCTTGGCCCAAAGACACTCAGCTTTCTCATTCTGTGTGCTGGCGAGCTCCCTGTTCTAGGGTCTTGGTGCTGCTGCCTCTGCTTCCATGAGCTATTTATCTGCCACTGTTTTTCATTGTCTCCTGATGCATCCAGTGTCAGGGATCTCTGTCTCCTGGACAGAGGTGGTGCTCAGAGTAATAATCCTGGGTCCAAAGAGCACACTCCACTGCTGGCTCGTCTTTCTCGGTGCTCTTGAAACTCCACTTTCTGCTTCTGAGTTAACTCACCCAGGATGACCAAACCGACCAATTCCTACATTAGGGGTCTACAGGTCTTATTTGAATGGTCTCACCTCTTCGAGGATGCCATGCACCTTACTGATATTATTAGCATGCTATCTACTTCCCTCGGTGGCATAGTTCCACCCTGTCATTGGTAGGAGTAACAAAGACTATAGCTAGAGGAGAACTAGTAAGCAATTCGCTGCAACGTGTTAGGCTACAAAGTCCCAGGCTACTGGTCACCACTTGGCCAGGTCCCAGTTACAGAGCTCCCTGTGATGGCTCCTTTTGCATATCAATGTGGCGAGGCTATGGTGCCCAGTTTTTTGGTCAAACAAGCATTCATCTATTTGCTCTTGTTTTTTAAACATTTTATTAGGGGCTCATACAACTCTTATCACAATCCATACATATACATACATCAATTTTATAAAGCACATCTGTACACTCTTTGCCCTAATCACTCTCAAAGCATTTGCTCTCCACTTAAGCCCTCCGCATCTGTTCCTCTTTTTTGGTCCCCTCCCTCCCCCCTCCCCCCTCCCTCAGGAGCTCTTGACAATCCACAGATTGTTATTTTGTCATCTCTTGCCCTTTCCAGAGTCTCCCTTCCCCCCTTCTCGGCCGTCCATCTCCCAGGGAGGAGGTCACATGTGGATCCTTGTAATCAGTTCCCTCTTTCCATCCCACTCAGCCTCCACTCTCCCAGTATCACCCCTCACACCCCTGGTCCTGAAGGTATCGTCCACCCTGGATTCCCTGTGCCTCCAGCTCCCATATGCACCAGTGTACAGCCTCTGCCCTATCCAGTCCTGCAAGGTAGAATTTGGATCCTGGTAGTTGGGGAGAGGAAGCATCCAGGATCTGGGGGAAAGCTTTGTTCTTCATCGGTACTACATCACACCCTGACTGACCCATCTCCTCTCCTAAAGCCCTCTATGAGGGGATCTCCAGTGGTCGACATTTGGGCCTCTGGTCTCCACTCTGCACTTCCCCCTTCATTCTCTATGGTATATATATATATATATATATATATATATATATATATATATATATATATACCCATATACACACACACACACACACACACACACATATATATATATATATATATATATATATATATATATATGTATATATTCTTTTTTTTTGCATGATGCCTTATACCTGGTTCCTTTGGCACCTCATGATCGCACCGGCTGGTGTGCTTCTTCCAGGTGGGCTTTATTGCTTCTGAGCTAGATGGCCGCTTGTTCACCTCATCTATTTGCTCTTATGAAGGAGTTGGACTCAAGCAAAATAGATACCTTCCATAATGTGGGAAGGGGTAAACCTATCAGCCAAAGGCCTTCAGTGCAGAAAGGGAGTTTCCCTAGGGTGTGTTCTGACCATTCTTATTCTTGTCTTTTCCCATCACCTAACCTATGGATTTTAGGATGAACATCTACAGAGCTCTTTAGGCTGTTGCCTAACCTATGAATTTGGAACTTGCCATTCCCCTATGTGAGCCAATTCCTAGAAATAAGCCTCACTCTATGGGGCTCTGGTGTCGTAGTGGGTGGCCCATTGGGCAACCAACAGCAAGGACATCAGTTTGAAAACACCAACGGCTCCTTGAGGGAAAGATGAAGCTTCGTAATCTCCTGAAGAGTTACAGTCTCCAACGCCCAAAAGGTCAGTTCTATACTGTTTTACACAGTCACTTTGAGTCCACCTTGATGGCAATGAGTGGCCGGTGCAGTGGTTAACCATAGGAGCCCTGGTGGATATATCAAATATCTCCAGTTACAGCTATATAACTGGTTTGGTTTATCTAGGGAACACTGACTATGACACTCTCCATAGGCAGGGCTGAGACCTCTGTTGAGATTTCCCTCTTGTGCCCTTCCTTGATTCCCCCCACAGGTGCTTATTCCCTGAGCATTCCTCAATAAATGTCAGGAATCCAGAACTAATTCCATCACAGTGTCTCCTTCCTCCAGGGAGTCTGAATGGCTTCTGGGGAGTATGAACTACAGTCTCCATCCAACTTCCTCCTTCTATTTCTATGCTCCGGATCTTATTTGGGGCTCATTTGGTTGTAAACAGGCAAAGAGACCAGTACTTGGAAGGGAGAATCCTAGGAAAATGGAAAGGTGGGGAGAACAAGAGGACAGCTGGCTCTGTCGACCGTTCCTGACCACCACTGGCATGTTCCTGTGTTCTTTGTGTCTGTCTCTCAGGGCACATGCTGTAATCTCACAACATAGAGCGCCTCCTCCACATGGCGGGACATGTGCTTCTGAATTATGCTTCTTAGATGCCAGGCCACTTGCAAAAGCGGGACTTTCCTTTTCGTTTTTTGGTTGGAAATGTTCCAGAAAAAGCGTCTAGTTGACCCATCTTATGTCAGTGTCTCCACTGGGCCAATGAAAACAGCCTTGTGACCATATTGAAATGTGGTGTCTTCCCCAGGGAACTGATATTTCAGCCAGTGAGGTAGTTCACAGGGACAGATAAGAAAGGGGGTTGGGACAGATTAAAATAATAATAATGTCTATTTGCAAAGAATAGGGCCTTATTATTTTTCGGATGCCCCCCATCTGAACACCCTACCACTGAATATAGGCAGGAGGTAGGGCCCACCTGTCACTCAAGCAGCTAAAAATGTACAGCACTTGCTGTAGCAGCTGCTAATGTGCCCATGTATTAGCACTTGGCACCCACCACTCCCAAAAATGCCAATGGTCTCACAGGAAGCACATGTAACTCCCCACACAGGGAACAGTCATTGAGCAGACAGGGGAGTTGACATCCTCCAGGACCTAATGCCACTTTAACCAATGACACATGTGGATAGGTGGAGCCACACTCCAGTTCCCTCAGCCTTTGGGTGGGACAACTACAAGAGGATTTATACTGTCTCTGGGAACCTACTCAATGACATTTCTTTATCGGCCCCTTCCCTTTGCTCGATCAGTATTACCCTTCTCTACTGGTCCTTCCTGGCGGCACCTCCCAAAGAAACAATAGTCTAGCTGCCATTCCAATTCTAGTGGATTCAAATTCTTGGTGATCGCATTCATGTGAGTCAATCAGAACTGTGCTTTCTGCAGATTCTTTCTCTCCCCTTTTTAAGAGTAGTTTTAAGGACATTGTGGAAGCTTCCCACCATCCAGTTCCAGAACATTTTCATCGACCCTGCAGCCATTAAGCAGTCATTCCCCATTGCCCCTCCCACCCCACCCTGGGAAACCACCAATCTACTCTATGGCTCTACGGGATTTACCTGTCCAGCATTTTCCCTCTAAATGGACTCACAATACATGGCATTTGGTGTTTGGCGTCTTTCACTTCATGTCTTGCGTTCACCTGTGTTACAGAGTCTGTCCGAATCAAAGGCCTTAGTTTTCTTGTGGCAGACTATATGTATACCCCACTCTGTGTAGATCATATTTTCTCTATTCTTCTACTGATGGGTATTGTTGGCTTATTGTTTACCTTTTGCCCATAGTGATTAGTGCAGCATCCATCTGGGTACTCTTCTTTCATTCTTTTAGATATGCACTTGGGAATGGACTCCCTGGATCAGCCGGCAAGGGTTCATGACCAAGTGAGTTATGTTGGGCTGCTAACCGTAAGGTCAGCATTTTGGACCCTTTAGCTACTGCGAGATAGAAATGCTCTCATAATGATCCACAGCCCCCCAGACCCACCAGCCGCAATTCTACTCTGTCCTTTCGGGTTGCTGTGAGTCAGAATCGGCTCGATGGCAGTGGTAGTGAAGAAGCCAGCGACTTGAGAGTGGAACCAGGGACCGTGGAGAATTCTGGCAGTAGCCATGGTGTCCTCACTACCCAGATGCCAGCAGCCACGAGTGAACAAAGGAGGCACAAGCAAGGTTCTCGCTGACTTCATGCTGGCGACCCGGCTGCCCCTGCTTCCTCAAATGCCATTTCCTCAGCTTTACTGACAACGGGGTGTACTCCCTATTATCATGTCACCAACTCTTTCAATGGTCCACCTAGCCAGGTGTGATTCCAGACACTCACTGTGCAGCCACCATCAGCGAAGGTGGCTGCCCACCTCATTTGTACACATGCAAAGAATGTGATCATTCTTGGCACTGGTGTCCTTAGTCATCCTGGTTGGTATATTTACATCCTTGGGGAGCTGGGTCAGTGAGCAAGCGCTTCTCAAGGTGCCCATATGATCTGTTTACTGAGAGTGCCAGCCCAAGGATCTGACTTGCCACCCACAGTGAACGCAACTCTGAGGCAAAGGGGAAGGCTTCTTTCTAACTGGGAGACCAGCAGGTCTTCTGCAGACATCACTCCCCTGCAGCACTCTGATCCGAGGCCTTTCATATTCCAAAGAGCAGCAATAAGATTCCCATCTGCCACCCAGTCAGACTCACATGTGAGAATTCTCTTTTCAGAGCAAGACAGCCAATGCAGTGAGCTGGGTAAAGGGGCAATCTCACTCTGAGGAGACTCAGCCAGGAGTGTAGGGACAAGGAGTGAAATGTGCAGCTTCCAGCTGCCACCCAAGCCTCCGTAGTGCAGTGGCATGAGAGCAAAGAGATAGTCCTTTGTGACTCTTTGACCTCCTTCCTGGCCTTGGTGGAATTAACACTGCTCAGTGCCAGTCTCTTCTGAATATACAGAAAAGATAGCTCAGAAAAGAATAGAGTTAAATAAGAGCAGGACAGAGTAAGGTGGCTTCATGGTGTTGCATTTGTGTGTCTCAGAGCCCATCCTGGCTCACAGTGACCCTCTGTGACAGAGAAGAACTGTTCCACAGATTTTTCTAGGCAGAATTTTAAGGAAATGTACCTAGCAGCACAGTGGTTGCATGTGCCGCTGTAACAGAGAGACTGGCAGTTTGAACTCACTGATCCCCATCGAGAGAGTGAAGACGTGACTGCCTGCTCCCATGAAGACTCCTAGCCTGTTGTTGTCTGTCCATTTGTGGTGCTGTGGTGAGTTGTGTGTTACTGTGATGCTTGAAGCCATGTGACTGGTATTTCAAATGCTAGCAGGGTTACCCCAAGTGAAGAGGTGTCAGGGAAACTTCCAGGCTAAGAACACAATACAAAGAAGGGTTCCACTGCCCACTTCAGAGGAAGTAGCCGCTGAAAACCCTAACACTATAGCACAGTGTGCCTTTCCTTCCCGTCACAGGGAGTCAGAATCGCCTCAATGGCACATAACAACCAACAACACCTTTGAGGAGGGAAATCTCCTTCAGTAGGGCTGGGTGAGTTTAAACTGGGTGGCTTCTTGGTTAGCACTTGAGCTCTGAATCATCTCACCACCAGGCTACCATCTTTATGATGCAGGCAAATAAAACCATCTTGGTCCTGCTCGGTATTGCCAGCGTCATCATGCTCTTTCTCCCATAAGCACATGTCTGGTGGTTGGACTACAGCAAACCCGGTTGAAACTATTTCCTCATCACCACGTGTGTGTCAGAGTAGAAGTGAACCATGAAGTTTTCTTTGATTAAAAACATTTTTATTGTGATTTGGGTGAAGGTTAAAGAGCAGCTCAGCTGTCCATTGAGCAATGCATACACATTTTGTTTCATGTAATTGACAGCAATTCCCACAATGTACCATCACTTCCCCCACATCTTCTTGTTTCTTGTCTCCAAGCTTCCTTCATTCTCAACTTTTTTGAACTTCATTCTTGGGGTAATGCTGTCTTTTGATCTCATGTGATCTATTATTCTACGGTATTTGTATGTCTCTAATGTCATTGTTCCCATTGTAGAACTGTCTATTGTTTGGTTGAACATCGAGCCATGATGAGTTCAGTTCCAGACCTGCAGGGTAACTAAGCACCATAGTCTTGCAATTTCACCAGCCTTTATCCAAACAGTAAGCTTGGTGTTTTATCATGATTTTGAGTTTTGCCCCACATTTCCCTTCTACTCTAATCAAGCCCCTCTAATGTGATCTCTTTCATAGCAGTCGATAGTGGGAGCTAGGCACCATCTAGTTCTTCTGGTCTCCAGTGGTGGAGGGTGATCGTTGCTTGAGTCACTAGTCATTGATTCATTGTGCCCAATCAGTTCTCCTCTTCTGCTGTCCTCTGGATGGAGAGAGACCAACTGTTGACCCTTTCCTGATTGCTCAGGAACTTTGAAAATCCCAGAGACAATGGTCCTGATCCCCCAGGCTCAACAACTCATTCCCTCACAGTTTTTGCATCTGTCTCAGAGATTTTTTCCACCCCCACCCCGTTTTATGACATTGGTCCCTGTATGCTCCACCATATACCTGGATCTATTTAACAACCAAGGTCAATACATTCTATAAACTTTTCAATGGCCGAGGATTCTGAAGAAGATTGCCAGGCTTCTCTTTCACAGCTCCTCTAAGTGGGTTGGGAATGACAACTTTTCCCTTAATAGCAGAGCTCATTAACTGTTTACACCCCTAGATACTTCTTACTCTTAGAAAACTCACTGCCATCGAATCCATGCTGACTCACAGCCAACTTATAGGGCAGCGTGCAACTGCTCTTTGAGTGTCTGAGACTCGAAGTCTTTATGGGAGCAGAATGCCTTACCTTTCTCCCACAAAGCAGCTGGTAGTTTCAAACTGCTGATATAGCAATTAGCAGCCCAACTTGTAGCTACTAGGCCACAAAGGCTCTTTTTCTTCTTAGGCTGAGCTTTGCTGAAGGTCGTCCGACATGGCCTCTCAGCTTAAGTAAGGGGTCCCAAGCTACAGGCTGCACAAGTTGCTCCCTGAAACACGTGGCCTGGGCCCCCAATGTGGGCACACAGAAAGCCAGTTCACCTCTCAGGGGTTTGGCAGAGCCGCAGCACAGCAAGGGTCTCCCTGAAAGCCCCTCCACCCCATGCCCAGAACCTCCCCCAAACTCACCCCTGCTCCAGGCTGCTGGTACTCACTGTAGGTCCTGTCACCACTGCTGGGCCCTGGGGGCAGTGCTGGGCCACCACTCCAGCAGGCTCTCCGCTAGTGGGGCAGGCTGCCCCCTGGTGGCCACCCATCTTCACTTGGTGCTGAAACATTGCAAACTTGGTTAAGAGGAGCTGAGA
The DNA here is from genome assembly GCF_050624435.1 of Tenrec ecaudatus. Lineage (NCBI taxonomy): Eukaryota > Metazoa > Chordata > Mammalia > Afrosoricida > Tenrecidae > Tenrec > Tenrec ecaudatus. The sequence continues at coordinate 906,974 of NW_027457650.1, read as the reverse complement.
AGAGAGGAGAGGGGTCACAGGGGGCCCTGGCTGGTGGGCTGTGAGACACCTCAGTGAGTGACTGGGCAGGGCAGGACTGGACAGCCACAGAACTTGCCCCTCTACGCAGAGAGGGGAATAGGAAGCCACAGCTGTCCTCAGTCCAGACTGATGTTCCCCATCAGCCCCTTGTGCATGCAGCCCACCCTCCACCACCCGTCTTCATTCGGCTCCAGGGCACCTTCCTTGGCCCTAGCCCCTTCCTCACTAGGGTGTGCTCATAGTCCTCTCTCCTCTGGCAACCTGCTGCTGGCTGCTCAGCCAGCTCTGCAAGTCCTAGGCTTCCCTCAGGAAGCCCTGCAGTGCCAGCATCCTCTTCAGATCCTGGCCCCTGTGGTGACAGCCTGAGTCCCCCAACAGTTAGTGTGCATGTGTCCACACTCTGCAGGACAAGGGACCCAATCAAAGGGGCTGCCTGAAGGACAAGGTTCTTCATGGTCTTTGCCCAGGCTGCTCCTCTGGATTCAAGAAGCAAACCCAGGCCAGGGGGAGTTGGGGCTGGCGAGGGTGTGGCTGTGGGGAAGGGCAGGTGACTGGAGCCAGGGATCTGAGCCCCTGCAAGCTCTCCTCAAAGGTTTGTGGGAAGAGGAAACAGTGAAGGCCTCATCTTTTCCTGACACGTGTCTACAGGCCTCTGTCACGGTTCTCTTCAAGGCAGGGGTAGCATCTAGGGGAATAAGCAACCCCAGCCAGTTTTCTGGTACCCACGGATGCAGTGACCCTCACTGTTGGGCTGCCAACTCCCGCAGTGTCTGCAGCTGCTTCCAGAGCCTCCCCTGCATCACACCCAGCTGCTCTGAGACCTCAGTTACAAGGATCTACATATAACTTCCTCTCTGGGGGATGGACAACAGAAAAGTGGGTGAAGGGAGACAAAATATGTAAGATCTGACAAATTATCAAGGGTTCATGAGTGAGGGGGGAACAGGGAGGGCGGAGAAAAATGAGGACATGATGCCAGGCCTTAAGTGGAGAGCAAATGTTTTGAGAATGAAGAGGGGAATGAATGTACGGATGTGCTTTACACAACTGATGTATGTATGGATTGTGATAAGAGTTGTATGTGCCCCTAATAAAATGATTTAAAAAAATTAAATCATTTAAATTTCTTAGGACAATGCCATTTGTATTTCAACGCAACATTCACGAAAGCTATTTTTTCACCTTCACTATCTTCTATTTAGTTTTAGATAGAGCAAAAGCAATTCTTATGCCTTTGTATGAGATGTAACGCAAATAGACATAAATTTATGCATAATTAAAAATTTGAATGAACAAAATATTTTGTTAAAGAATTTGAACTTTTGTGAAAATCATAGAAAGCATATAGCATTTTATTGAAGGGTTGGGAATTGTTTCCTCTATTTTATTCTAGTATTTGGTCTGAGGTTCTTACGACATATTCTGATTGTTGTCATGTAAGAGAATGTACATTCCATATAAGAGAAAACTTTCCTTATAATATTTTCCTATCCATTGCTTCCTGCTGAATCTCTCATTTGTTCTTTTATCATTTTTTCCTATAAAAACCCAGGCTGCTTAATTTTATTCTTATTAATCATTTATATAAGTTAGGAAAATATTTATTATATATACATTTTTATTAAAAATCATTTCTTGGAGACTCTTACAACTTTTGTTGCAATCCATATTGATTGCATCAGGCATTTTGTACATATGTTGCCTTCATTCATTTATAGACATTTCTTTCCTTTTCTTTTTTAAAATCATTTTATTGGGACTCATACAACTCATCACAATCCATACATACACCAATTGTTTAAAGCACACATATACATTCGTTGCCTTCATCATTCTCAAAATTTGCTTTCCGCTTGGGTTCCTGGAATCAGCTCATTTCCCCTTTCCCCTCTCCCCCTCTCACCCTGCTCCTCTTCCCTCATGAACCCTTAATAATTTATACAATAATATTTTCTCTTATCTTACACTGTGCGGCGTCTCCCTTCACCCAATTTTCTGTTGCCCATCTCCCAGGGGGGAAGTTATATGTAGATCCTTGTGATCGGTTTCCCATTTCTACACCCACTACCCCCCAGTATCGCAACTCTCACCGCTGGTCCTGGGGGTTCATCTGTCCTGGATTCCCTGTGTTTCCAGTTCCCGTCTGTACCGCTGTGTATCTTCTGGTATAATCAGGTTTGCAAGGTAGAATTGGGATCATGAGAGGTGGGGGAAGGAAACGTTTAATAACTAGAGGAAGGTTGTGAGTTTCATTATTGCTACAACGAACCCTGAGTGACTCAACTTCCCAATACCCCTCCGCGAGGGATGTCCAGTTGTCTACAGGTGGGCATTGGTCCCCCGTCATGCACTCCCTTCATTCACGATGATATAATCCCCCCTCCCGCCTTTGTTGCTTTAAAACTGGTCCCCTCAGCCCTTCATGATCACACATGTTGGTGTGATGCTTCCATGTGGGCTTTGTTTCTTCTGGGCCAGCTTGTTTACTTTCAAGCCTCTAAGGCCCGGGACGATATATCGCTTGATAGCCGGGCACCATTGCCTTCTTCACCACACTTACTTATGCACACATTCATCTTCAATGTTTATGTGGTGAAGGTGATCACACAATGATGGTTTTTGTTCTTTGGTGTCTGCTACCTGGTCCCTTCAACACCTCGTGCTCACTTAGGCTTGTGTGCTTCTTCTCTGTGGGCTTTGTTGCTTCCGAGCTACATTTCTGCCTGTTTGCCTTCAAGCCTTTAAGACCCCCAGAGTTTCATTATATTGTGCAGAGTGGCTATGAGCCAAACCCACTCGACTGCACCCAACAACAATAACCACAGGACTTGTGCTTCTAACAATATGCTGAAGAAGACCTTAAGAGAATCTCCCCTTCGTTTAGAGCAGCGGCTCTCGACCTGTGGGTCGTGTCTACTTAGGGGGTCAACAGCCCTTTCATGGGGTGGCCTGAATTATAGCAGTAGCAAAATTACAGCTATGATGTAGCAACAAAAATAATTTTATGGTTGGTTGGTCACGACTACATGAGGAACTGGATGAAAGGGTCGTGAGTAAGAATGTTGAAAACCACTGTCCAAGAGGGAGACTCAATTCTTGATACAGTTGACGGGCAACAAAATAGACTCAGCCCCAATATAGATGGGATAGCACAGTGGCTGCAACAATAAACACAAGCCAAAGAAACACTGCAATGATGGCACAAGACGGGACAGTGTTTCATTATATTGACATAGAGTTGCTATGAGTCAAAACCCCCAAGAGAAAAAACAGGACTTGTTTTTCTAACAATGTACCTAAGTAGACCTTAATAGAATCTCCTTTTAGTATAGCGCAGCGGGCCTCAAACTGAGGGTCATGACCCCTTTTGGGGGATGAATGACCCTTTCACGGCAGTGGACCTTTCATTAAAGTGGAAAAATTAGAGTTATGATGTAGCAATGAAAATAATTTCATGATTTGGCAATCACCACTACATGAGGAATGGTATGAAAGAGTCGTGGCATTAGGAAGGTTGAGAACCACTTCCCTAGAGGAAGACAGAATTCTTGGTAGAGTAGAAGGGCAGCAAAGGAGAGGCAGCCCCTACAAGATTGATTAGCCCAGTGGCTGCAACAATGAGCACAGGCAAATGACCAACTCTGAGTATGGCATTGGACTGAGCAGCATATCATTATATTGTGCATAGAGTTGCTGTGACCAGAAACCCACTTGACAGCACTCAACAAAAATAACTACAGGACTTGTGCTTCTAACAATATGGTGAAGTAGGACTTCAGAGAAAGTCCTTTAACTTTAGAGCAGCAGTTCTCAACTCCCATAGTTCCCATAGTAACCTGGACCAATTGGTGGGAGGAATGGGCAGATAAAGGCTGCATTGGGGTTTCGGTGCTTGGTGGAGGTGAAGGCTGACGTGTTTAGAGTGGAGAGAGGAAAACAGCCTGTTGGGGAAATGTTATTGGAGATGGCTTTGAGACTAGCCTCTACTGGTCTCTTGCTCCTCACTCTCCTCTTGGTAGCAGCACGTGTGTTCCCCTCCCCACCATCCCCTCATCCCAACTTGGAGCCCTTCTGGCTATTATTTCCTTATGGAAAAGCTGTCAGCTCATCATCCTGCTTTCTTCCATTCATGCTTCTTTAGCTCCGTGTTGACTTCTAACAGGAGAGAATCAGAAAAGTTAAGTCCCCACCCCACAGGGCCTTTGCTGAAGGAGACTGCAATCTGTGTACGGAATATCTCCTAGCTCACTCTCTCACTTCTCCCTAATAGATTTTTCCTGCCACTGCTCCTGGCTGGAGGGGATGGAGAGTTCAAGTGATGCCACAGAAGTCACAGCAAAAGAACCAAGGCACACGGAGGACCATTCATGAGCTGGAATATGATAGAAGCTCTTGAATGGGAAGCCACCATTCTGGCAGTAAACACGCACCTGTGGACCCTCCCAGTTCTAAGGCTTTAGTGTAGTCCCACCTGAATGAGTTATCCCTGGGTGAGTTCCTCCTGAAAGCGAAAGAGGGTTTATCCTTCTTTATCTTTGAAGCTATGCCTTCTATACCTACTGGATCCAGATATTGAGGATCTTCTCTTCCTGATTCCTGAACTCAACTTTGCTGATTGATAGCTGCATGGCCAAGGATCCGGACACAGCTCCGGATTCTCTGTTCGCTCTGTTTAGCCACCATTGGTTTCCTTTTGTCTAATTGTGGAACAGAAATCTCGGGGGATGCTTTATTCCAAAGTTCTTCCACTTCCCTAAAGGCGGGTATAGAGAAAGGCAAAGTTAACTTGAGTCTCTCCAGCACTCACTAGAACCCCAAGGAGGCTGCATAAGTCTCCTCCAAAAGTGGAGATCTGCTGCCTCACCCCTAGACTGGGAACCCATCATGGGTAGGGGCCAAGTGCTCTTTCTATCTGGACCTTCAGGGTCTTCTCAGTGCCTGGCTCATAGAGGAAATGAACAATGCTTGTTTCTTCTTAACAAGTCAGAGATTTACTATTGTTGTTAGGGTCGGTCCTGTTGGTTCCCACTCATAACAACCCTATGTCAAACAGAACACAATGCCACCCGGTACCATCATCACAATTGTTCTTATGTTTGAGCCCATTACTGCAGCCCCCATGTCCATCCAGCTCATGAGAGACTTCCTCTTTTCCATTGCCCTTCCAGTTTACCAAGCATGATGTCCTATTCCTGGGCCTGGTCTCTCCTGACAACATGTTGAAAGTACATATCCAAAGGGTGACAAAATCTGGCCATCCTTACTTCTAAGGAGCATTTGGCCTGTGCTTCTTCCAAGACAAGTTTTTATTGGTGCTTCTGGTAGTCCATAGTACTTTCTCTGGTTCTTTTTTCCTAGCACCGTAATTCAAATGCATCGATTCTTCTTTGGCCTGCCTTATTTAATCTCCAAATTTTACATGCATAGGAAGTGTTTGAACATACTATGGCTTGTGTCAGATGCACCTTAGTTCTCAAAATAACATCCCTGCTTTTCAATACTCTAAAGAGGTCTTGCGAATATTTAGCCAATACAATGCAATGCATTTATTAAGCTCTTGACTGCTGCTTGCATGAGCGTTGATCATGGATCCATGGAAGAGGAAATCCTTGACCACCTCACAATTCTACATCTAAGCATATACCTCAAAGAATAACAAACAGAGACTCAAAGAGATAGTGGTATACAAGTTCACTGCAGCACTACCCACAATAGCTGAGAGGTGACTATTACCAAAGTGCCCAGGGCCCGAAGAATGGATAAACCAAACAATATCTAAGTCATACAATGGAATATTATTCAGCCTTTAAAAAGGAGTGATGTTTTGGAACATGCTACACCATGCAGGGACCTTGAACACCTTCTGCTGAGTGAAACAAGTCAGACCATAATGAAATTGATATAAAATTTGCAGAATCCATAGGGAAATCCATAGACAGCAAGCAGAGTCACAGTTGATAAGGATTGGGTGACGAAAGCAATGGGGAGTGACTGGTTAATGAGCATTGACTGTGTCTCCATTCAGAGTGATCCAAATGTTGGCCTGATCCTATATTCGATTTGCATGGAGCCCCTGCCCTCTCCTGAGGGGTAGCCTCAGCAAAGGCACTGGCAGGCTCAGAATCTTGGTTTCCTGACCTGTGAGTGTGCTGGAATGATTAGATGGAGTAATAAATAATGACACTGATCACAACCAATAATTATACAGCACTTACTATGGGCCAGACATTGTTCCCCAGCCGTGCTTCTAGCAGGCACACAAATACAATGCCCTTGGGGCCTAACAGAAACTCAGATTCCACTTCAGCAGGTCTGAAGCAAGCTGCGAGAAATGGAGTTTCTAATGGGGACAACAGTGAGGATCAGGATTCTCAGAAGGATTGAGGCATTTGAATGGCAGTGATGGCAAAGACGGTGTGTGGAGTATACTGTGTGTGGCCACGAGAATGAGCAAATCAGTCCTGGAGGAAATTGAGCCAGGACACTCTTCACAGGATGTTCTTAGAAGAGAGAATGGCAAAATGTTGTCATGCTGATTTTGGTCATGTCGTTAGGAAAGACCAGTTGCGAGAAGAGGACATCATGTGGATCTGGGGAAACTCTTCATGACACGGACTGGCACCATAACCGCAACAATGACCTCAAACCTGCCAATGGGCAGGAAGATGGCATAGGATCTGGCAGTGATTTTTCCTATCACACCTATGGTCAAAAGGAGTCAAATTTGACTTACTGGAGACTAACAACAACAACAAGGTCTTTTTATCTATTGATGCATTCAATCTCAACCTCGAACACAAAACCTAAGCACTATTTTTCACTTCCCTTCTACACACAGAGCGCAAAGGGGATTCAATGATTTGTCCCAGGTCATGGAGCTAGAAGGACATAGAGCCAGGTCTGGACAATGGAGCGATCTGACAACAGAGACATTAAACATAAGCAGGGCTTTGTCTCCCACAAAGATCATAGGCATAACCATAGTGGACTTGGCACAAGTCCTGTTGCATGGCAACCTTTTAGCAGATAGGTCCTATCTTAGTGCCATCCAGTTGACAGCAAGTCAGCGACTGTATAGGACAGGGTAGAACTGTCTGTGGGTTTTTGACACGAAATATTTACAGCATTAGAACTCCTAATCTTTCTCCCACAAAAGTCCCTATGATTGTTAGTAATTTGGTCAGAAGTCACTTTAATGGTGACCAAATCCTTCCTTTTTTGGGATTCAACATTATACCCCACTGCTTCTAATAGCTCCTCGCCCCAAACCAAAACAGGCTTGAGAGACTTGATTCTGACTCATGGTGCCCCCATATGTGCATTGCATAGGACTTTCAAGAATATAGGCTTTAAGCAGGTTGCCAGGCCTTTCCTCCATGGTGTCCCTGGGTGGGTTCCAACGGCAAATGATTTGTTAAATAGTTGTGTGTGGAACTGTTTTCCCCCCTTCAGGAACTCCAATATCCTTACAGCCCTCTATTCACAAAGGACTGTCCTTCCAACCAAGAGCTCAGAGTGCTTGTTTTCTCTCTCTTATTTTCTTTACATCAAGTTGTTTGGGACTCCCCAGCAGCTGGGTCCCAGGGACATATTTATATGTAATTATGACCCTGTCATCTACAACATGATCATGATAAATGGAGAAAAGGCTGAAGTGATCAGGGCTATCTTCTTTCTGGAGTCCACAATAAATGATCATGCGAGCCCCGGTCAAGAACTCAAGGGATGTATTGTATTGGGTAAATCTGCTGTTTGAGATCTCTTTCTTTTTTACTTTTTTTGCAGCTGGGAAAGAGAGAGGGGAGATGGGCTGTTCTCCCAAGTTGGGGTCCCTGCAGGGGCACCCCCCACTCAAACCTGGCCAACTCCACTCGGGAATAGAGTTCCCTGCCACTTCTGTAGAACTGCCCTGTGGAAGGACCAATGTCCTAAAGGTTCAGAATGGAGAAGACAAGTTTCAAGAGCTACAGCCTAGCCCCTTACAGCCAGAGTGATACGCAACAAGGGCGCCCACAGGCACTTTCTAGGGATCTTAAATAGTTGGGGCTTAAGGAGAGTGGCATGGGGCTCTAGCAAGCTAGGAGCCCATCCCAGGCTGGGGTTACATATCCCAAGCCCTTGAAGGGGAGGCCTCAGGTAAGCAGTGGGCCCAATGGAGTTCTGGGTATGTGGGCCTGGGGGAGGGGAGGCGCCTTTGGGGCTGGACCAACCAAGGGCTTCCCAAGTGGGATGGGGTGCAGGGGCCTGGGCAGAGTCCCTCTTCCTCTCCATCCTCCATGGCCAGTCAGGCTAACACAAGATCTTGGGCAGGCAGGGGGCCTGGGGCAGTGCCCAGATGAGCCAGGGGCTAGCTGGGCAGGGGGTGTTTCTGGGTAGGCAGAGGGCCTCGGGCAGGGTCTTTGTGGCAGGACCAGACCCAGGTGGGCAGGGACCTGGAACAGGGATCCCAGGTGTGTGCCCGGCCTGGACTGGACCCAGGGTTGGCAAGGGCCCTGATGCAGGTTCATGGGTGGGCAGCGGGCCCAGGGTAGAGTCTTGGTGGTGAGTAGGCCCAGGGTGGGGGCAGGGGGTCTGGAGTGTGGTCCTGGGTTCGTCAGCTGGGCAGGGCGAGAATCCTGGTGGCTGGCCAGGTGCCTGGTGGGCTGCAGACCCACATCAGGGGTCATGGTGGCAAGGCCCTCCCTGGTGGGCAGGAGTCTGGGAAGGGGCGGGAAGGCTGCACAGGCCACACCTGGTCTTTGAAGTCCTAGGCCTTGCGCATTAGGTCATTATGGCCCATGGAGGCAGTGCGGATCCGAGGTTGGCTCACAGCCTTCAGAGCTTGGCTCGCTCAGCTCCTGAGCCCTTGACCTCTATAGGAAGTGCTGGCTGGCCTCCTGTCATGTTCTCAATAGGCTCCAGCTGCTGCCAAGTAGGCCAAGCCTAAAGGGGCCATGACCTTCCACCTGTGCGCCCCTCCTCCTCACCCTTAAAGGGGCCGCGTGCTGCCGCCAGAGACCTCTTTCAAAAGTGTTCTTCAAAGTGTTTAAGAGCAAGAATGTTACATTAAGGTGCACCTGACTAAAGCCATCTTAGTCATATTTTCTATGGCCTTCTATGCACGTGAAAGTTGGACATTGAAAAGGAAGATCAGAGAAGAATCAATGCATTTGAATTGGGAGGCTGGTGAAGAATATTGAAAGTACTATGAACTGCCAAAGAACAAACAAATGTGGGTTAGAAGTACAGCCAGAATACTCCTTAGAAGCCAGGATGGTGAGGCTTCCCCTCACGTACCTTGGACATACTGTTAGGGAGAGACCAGTCCCTGGAGGAGGAAGGATGTCCTGCTAGGTGAAGCAGAGAGGCAGTGAAAATGAGGAAGAACTTCGGCCAATGGATTGACACAGTGGCTGCAACAAGGGGCTCAAACATAACAACAATTGAAAGGATGGGGCAGGACTGGGTTGTGTTTCGTTCTATTATCCATAGGGTGGCTAGGGGTTGGAACTGACTCAATGGCATCTAACAGGAGAAACAATGTCTACACCCACTACTAACAGGACAGGAAGTTTCCCAACCCCTCTCATCTCTCAACCCCAGGAACAGAGATGCCACCTTCCTTCTAGCTGTATTCCCAGTATCTAGAACAGAGCTCAGCAATGAAGTACCTAACAAACCAGAAGTAGCTGTTACTTAGCCCATGCTTCAGAGGTCTCAGTTCCCAAGTCCCAAAACAATGACATCATTGTTGTTGTTTGTTGCCATCAAGTCGACTTCCAGTTACACCTGCGTCACACCTGCCTACCTAGAATCCCACCTTATGAAAATAAGCCAGAACAATGATTCTTGCCCACGGTGTCTGCAGACTATGACTCACCACTCTGAAGGGATGTCATGTAAATGTTGAACTGCTAGTTCAAAGGTTGACAGTTCAAACCACCAGCTGCTTCAAGGAAAACGATGAGGCTGTCTGTTCCAGTAATGTTGGACAACGTTGGAAAACTTACATAGGGTCTCCATGAGTTGGAATTGACTGGACAGTAATGGGTTTTCTGTACCTGGAATGATGATGCGACCAGAGAAAGAATGAGAGGGAAGTCTGAAAAAGAAGCACTGACCTGCCCTCCATCGGGCTGTTTTGTGATTTTTTTTGCAGCAGATGGTTCGAAGGGAACAGGGAATGAAGAGGCGGAGTGCATGGCACGGTTGAGGGCTATTTGCCATTCTGACCAAGTGCCTCTGCGAGAAAAGGGGGAGGGGAGGCTTGACCTGGATCTTGATCAAAGCCCAAGAAAATATATGAATTTCCAGAATGAGAGATGTTTCCCAAGTCAGGGTATTAACAGGAGCTGACAGCTCTCACCTCTGACCCTGTGGGTTCTTGTTCAAAGAATCTCCTGGACTGGGTGGGAGGTGGGTGGTTAGGCAGAGAGACAAAGAGAGAGTCAAACTAGGAACTCTGGCTCTTTCCCAGCCTGAGCCTGAGCCCCTGAGCCTCCTCAACTCCACTCTCCCCCTTCCCCGGCCCCCCACAGGGACACCTTCCAGAGGTCTTCCTGTACCCATATGTAGGTTTTGGCTCTTCCTGCTTTTGGCTCTGCTCAGTGGCAGGGCATTTGAAGGGTGGTTTTGGGATTTGTACAGTTGACATTAGGGTAAATGCGTGATCATTTCTTAAATTTATCCTACTGCAGCTTTAGGCTGTGTTTCCAAACTCCCTGTCCTCACAGAGGCTCTACAGAGGGGACAGTGTCTCTGATTCCACCTGGAAGTTCCTGGTTGAGCCCATGGATTTCCCATCCCAGTCTAGCCATGGCACCAGGGATCAGGATGCTAGGAGAGGGGCAAATGGGTCCCCAAAGGAGATGTGTGGTGACCACAAAAGTGACACACTGGTGGTCACCTACTAATTGTACATGGTGGTGCTTGCCCCTCTCAAGGTGGAAACATACAATTTCGCCTATGCCTCTTCTCTAAAAGCAAGTGGACCTGCTTGTGACATGAGGTTTTGGAAAGTTCTTTCATGGGCCACAAAGAAGTGTGGCTGATCCAGTGTCTCAAGCTGATTTCGAGTAGTGTCCAGAGAGTTCGTGGTGAAAGGGGGTAGGGAACTGTGGGGGGCTGGCCAGGGAGTGAACACAGAGTAATTTGAGCCAGACAGAGTAATGCATAGGAGGCAGAATGGCTATGGAAATAATCTGGGGGACGAGTTTGGATCTGCCTCTGTGGGTTTCTGACACTATAAATATGTCCATTGTCAGACGGCCTCATCTTTCTCCCTCTCAGAGCAGCTAGTGGGTTTGAACTGCTGGCTTTGTGATTAGTAGCGGGATGCTTAACCCACAGCATCACCAAAACTCCTTAGCACGAAGGATATTACCACAACCACTGCCACCACCCCTTTTTCCTAATTTTCTGAGAGATAGAGAGGAAAGAGTGCTGCCCAGCGTTCGACTCCCTTTAAAGAAAATGGGAGGGCCAGGGTGATGACAGCAGGTGGCTGCAACATCCCAGCCTGGCATCCAGGGCCACCCGGAAAGATCCTCCCTTGTGGGCTCTGTGAAGTAGGCACACTCAAAGACCACAGGACCTCGGTCTCAGCTGTCGGCCTCAGGGCTTGGGTTTCTTAGTTCCTGCTGCTTGGGGAGGGGCTGCTCGATGGAGAGCCTCGTCACTTAGCATCATGGCTGCTCAGACGTGAAACCCCTGAGTCGTGTAATTTACATTTCATGCACAATTGAAGCAGCTAATGGTGTCATTCTCCAAGGGGGGAACATGTTGTCATAATGTTAATTACATTGCAGGCGTGCTCCCTCTCCTTTGTCCCCAAATGCTCCATGGGAAGTTCCCAGGTAGCAGTCGAGTGGGTGTCCAAGAGAGTGGCTTTGGCTCTCTGCAAGGTGTCAGGGCTGAGGAGTGGTTACAAGACCAAGAATTCTTTCTCTGACTTCGTTGTGGGTGTGTTGGCGCTGTGCGAGTAGAGGTGGCAGCTAAAACAGCCCAGTGATCTCCCCATCCTTTTCTCACCTGAGCGTGTGCAATCGGGCAGGGCTGGAGGGTGCCTGTTCAATACTCAAGCTAATTTTGCTTGATAGGGGACAGTGGAGATGATGTGTAGGGAAAAGGAGGCAAAATCCAACCACTCTTAGTCCAGATATCAGCAGACGGTAGAGCTAAGCCTGTAGTCTCTGAAGCTGGTCTGCTGGGATTTAAATTCCAGCTCCCCCTTGGTAACCTGGTTACACCTGTGCCAGATGGCTTCACCTCTCTTTTCATTCGTGTTCTCACCTATAGACGGATGCTGATGCACTACCAATGGGTCAGTCGATTCCAACTCACAGTGAGGCTGGAGGACAGAGTGGAACCATTCTATAGGTGTTCCCATAGGCTGTGACTGATACTGGAGCAAACTGACGCATCATTCTCATGGGAAGCTGCTGAGGGTTTCGCTATGCTAGTGGTAAATAGTCAAGGGCTTCTCTATTGCCCCGACAGCGCTCCTCTTAAAGGGGTTGCAAAAGTCACCACAACCCCACTTCTCTAGAGTTCATTCAGACTCATAGTAACTCAGCAGGATAAAGTAATAACTGTCCCTGAAGACATCCGACCCTGAAAATCTTTATGAGCTCAGACAGCCCCATCTTGATTCCGAAGAACAGCAGGTGGATTTGAACTACCGACCTTCTGGTTAGCAGTTCTAATGCTTCACCCACACCACCACCCGTGGGATGAAATGAGTGAATGTACATGCAATGCTTAGAACACTAGTACATAACATGCACTTAGTAATTGTGAGCTATTGTGGTAGGAGGGGAGTCCAAAAACCAAAGCAAACTCACTGCCATCGAATCCACTCTGACTCCCCATGACCTGAGTTCTACCCTATAGGACAGGGTCCAACTGCTCCTGTGGGTATTTGAGATTGTAACTTTATAGGATTGGAAAGTTTCATGTTTTTCCCTGAGAGTGGCTGGTGGTTTTGAACTGTTGGCTTTGGGCTTAGCAGCCCAATATGTAATCACCCACGCCATTATTAAATGAGAGCTACGAGTTTCTGACATTTTCTGTGAGGTGGTAGAAGTATATGTCATTCCTATATTTAAAGAAGGTAAATCTACTGAAAGAGAACAATTGTCATGGCTTTCCAAAGAGAGGAGAGATGTCAGTTTTAAGGATATATAGAGCTGTGAGTCATCCCTGGAGAGTACAAATGGTTAAAACACTTGGCCATTAATAGAAACTGAGGAGGTTCAAGCGCACCTAGAAATACCTTGTAAGAACCTGGCCATCTGTTTCTGAAAGGTTATGCCCATTGAAAGTCCTATGACTCACCATGAATCGCAATCAACTCAGTGCCAAATGGTCATTTTAAATTTCAGGATGGTTCCTGGGCACAAAGCAAACATTCTAAGTTGTCTATTGAAGAGGAGGTTTGTGAGAGCACCTGGCCCATTCAAACACAACTGATGAGGAACCTCGCTGGGGCCACTGTACACAGACCAGGCCTTGCTTTCTCCACATCTGGTTTTGTTGGATGCTGTCAAGTTGGTTTCAACTCGTGGCGACTCTACATACAACCGAAAGAAACACTGCCTGCTCCTGTGCCAGCCTCACAATTGTTATGTTTTAGTGTGTTGTTGTAGAAACTGTGTCCATCCATCTTGGTGAGGATCCTCCCCTTTTGGGCGCCCCTTTACCAAGCATGATGCCCTTTTCCATGATGTTGCTCCTCATAGCTCCTGATGCCCAAGGATGTGAGATGAAGTCTAGCCATCCTTGCCTCTAAGGAGCAAACTGGATACACTTCTTTCAAGACAGATCTTGCTCCTCAACTGAAATTCTTGCAGAGAGAGTGAAAACACACCTGATTTTCCTAGAGCCTCGTTTCCCAAAGTGGGCAACACCACCCACCTACTGGGCACAGAAAAATCCAGAGATCTACAAATCAGATATCTACATTTTATCCTGGATGGTGGGCTATAGTACAAAATTCTTTCATTGCTGGGGGGGGCCTTAGTAATTTCTTTTTCTGAAAAGAGGGCAGTAGGCAGAATACGTTTGGGAACCTTTGGTCTGGAGCAGGAGCTGGAAACCTGTTTTTCTGCCAAGGACCATGTTGTGATTTATAACATCATTCATGGGGCCATAGAGGTCAAATATTTAATTAACTCACCCCTAAGGTGATGGCTACAAATGCTTCTCGTTGGTGAGATGTGTGATGCTGGCAGCAATTGATTATTTGGGGGGCCGTATACAGCCCTCGGGCCATATGTTGGTCTAAGGTAGTGGATCTCAACCAGTGGGTCACGACACCTTTGGGGGTCCAATGTCACTTTCACAAGGGTTGCCTGGTTCATCGCAGTAGCAAAACTACAGTGATGAATTAGCGATGAAATAATTTTTATGATCGAGGTAAACACAACCTGAGGAACTGTATGAAAGAATCATGGCATTCGGAAGTTTGAGAAACACTTGTCTAGGGTATGGTTGGGATCTCCATGTAGGCTACACATGAACTTCCTAGGCAGTCAGGCAGCGTATCACTTGGGTTTCATTGGAGAGGAAAGAACTACTGATCATGTTTCAAGGACAAACAAATCTGGAAGGAAATGCTATTGTGGATGAAAACAAAACATAAAACAAACTCTTGAAAGATTTCTGTATGCTAGAGATGAATTGCAGTCCAGAAAATTAAATGATATCTCTGAGGATTCCAGCAGAAAACAAACCATGCAGAAGGTTTAATTAAAGAGAGTTTAATGAAGACTATTCATACTGGTGGGGATGGGCTTAAGAAAGCCAACAAAAGATAAGGAGGCCTCGAGGGTCTAACAAGAGCATAAAGCTGTTGCCACGTGTCCTATGGAATTTTCTCTTCAGCTCTTTGACTTTGTCATTTCTTCTCATTGTCTTAGCTACTCTATGCTATAGAGCAATTCTGACTCATAGGAATTTGATACTACTGTCCTCTCCCAATTTCCTTTATTTTCCAACTTCATGTGTGTTAAAATATGCAGTATTGCATCAGATTTCCTATGCTCTAAACCAGTGGTTCTCAACCTTCCTAATGCCTTGGCACTATAATGAAGTTCCTGATGTTGTGGTGAACATGCATTCCTAAAAATATTTTCGTTGCTACTTCATAACTGTAATTTTGCTACTATGAAGAAGAGACCGACCCCTGTGAATGGGTATCTCAACCCCCAAAGAGGGCCCGATCCACAGGTTGAGAACCGCTGCTCTAAACTAAGAGGTGTTTCTTTAAGATGTAGTTCAGTATATTGTTAGACACCCAAGTCCTGTTGTTGTTGTTGTTGTTGTTGTTGTTGTTAGGTGCCATCGAGTGGATTTTGGCTCACAGCAACTCTATGTACAATGTACTGAAACGCTGCCCCGTCCTGTGTATTCCTCACAGTGGTTCTTTGCTTGCACTCATTGTTGCAGCCACTGAGCTATTCCAAATTGTAGGGGTTGCCTCTCCTTTGCTGCCCTTCTACTCTAACAATATCTGTGCCTTCCTCTAGGACAGTGCTTCTCAACTTTCCTAAATCCACGACACTTTCATACAGTTCCCTTTGTAGTGGTAGACTCCGAATCATAAAATTATATTCTTTGCTACTTCGTAACTCTCGTTTTGTTACAAGTTATGAATAGTGCAACCCTGTAAAGGGTTCGTCTAAGCCCCAAAGGGGTCATGACACACATGGTGAGAACCGCTGCTCTAAATTGAGAGGAGTTTCTCTTCAGGTCTTTTTCACCACACTGTTAGAAGCTCAAGTCCATTGGTTGTTGTTGTTAGGTGCTGTCGAGTGGGTATGTCTCATAGCAACTCTACGCACAATATAATGAAACGCCGCCCTGTCCTGTGACATCCTCACAGTGGTTCTCTGCTTGCGCTCATTGTTGCAGCCACTGTGCTAATGCATCTTGTTGGGGACCGCCTCTCTTTTCCTGCCCTTTCATACCAAGATTTGGAACTTCCTCTAGAGCAGTGGTTCTCAACTTTCCTAATGCCATGATATCTTCATACCGATTCTCATTTAGTGGTGACCCCCCCCCCAACCAGAAAATGATTTCATTGCAGCTTCATAACTGTAATTTTGTTACTGTTATGAGTCACGACACCCCTGTGAAATTTTCATTCCATATCCACAAAGGGGTTGCGACACACAGGTGAAGATCCCCTGCTCTAAACTAAGAGGAGATTCTCTTAAGATAGAATTCAGCATACTGGCAGATGCACAAGTTCTGTTGTTATTGGTGTTAGGTACCATCGAGTGTGTTTTGGCTCATAGTAACTCTATGTACAATATAATGAAACGCTTTCCCATCCTATGCCATCCTCACAGTGGTTCTTTTGCTTGTGCGCATTGTTGCAGCCACTGTGCTAATCCAACTTTTGGGTAGCTGCCTCTTTTTTGTGGCCTTTCTACTGTACCAAGACTTGTGTCTTCCTCTAGGGCACTGGTTGTCAAATTTCCTAATGCCATGACCCTTTCATACAGTTCCTCATGTAGTGGTGACCCCCATCATAACATTATTGTTACTTCATAACTGTAATTTTCCTACAGTTATGAATCATTTCACACCTGTGAAAGGGTCATTCGATCGTGAAAAGTGGTCGCGAACCACAGGTTAAAAACCGCTGGTCTAAAGTAAGAGGAGTTTCTCTTAATATCTACTTCATCCTATTGTCAGAAGCACAAATCCTATTGTTATTGTTAGATTCTGTTGTGTAGCTTTCGACGCCTAGCAACTCTAAGCACAATATGATGGAAAGGTGTCCTGTCCTGCGCCATCCTCCCAGTGGTTCTTTTGCTTGCGCGGATTGTTGCAGTCACTGTTGTATTCCATCGTGCTGTGGGCTGCCTCTTTTTGCTGCCCTTCTACTGTACCCAGATCTATGTCTCCCTCTAGTGCAGTGGTTCTCAACCTTCCTAATGTCATGACTCTTTCACACCATTCCTCATGTACTAGTGACCCCCCCCAATCATAAAATTATTTTCCTTGTTACTCCATAACTATAAATTTGCTATTGTTATGAATCAGGTCACCCATGTGAAATGCTCATTGTTCCCTCCTAAGACGTCGTGACCCACAGTTAGAGAACTGTTACTCTACACTAAGAGTTTCTTTTAAAGTCTTCTTCAGCATATTGTTAGAGGCACAAATCCTGTTGTTTGGTGCCTTCGAATGGGTTTAGGCTCATACCAACTCTATGCACCATGTAATGAAATGCTTTCCCGTCCTGTGCCTTCCATACAGTGGTTCTTTTGCTCACACTCATTTTTGCAGCCACTGTGCTAATCCATCTTGTTGGGCACTGCCTCTCTTTTCCTGCCCTTCTGTACCAAGATATGTGTCTTCCTCTAGAGCAGTGGTTCTCAACTTTCCAAATGCCACAACCACTTCACACCATTCCTCGTGTAGTGGTGACATCCCACCATAAAATATTTGCATT
Organism: Tenrec ecaudatus; assembly: GCF_050624435.1. NCBI lineage: Eukaryota > Metazoa > Chordata > Mammalia > Afrosoricida > Tenrecidae > Tenrec > Tenrec ecaudatus. Next base: position 889,510 of record NW_027457650.1, on the reverse strand, counting down.
GCTACATCATAATTGTAATTTTGCTTCTGTTATGGATCAGGCCACCCATATGAAAGGTTTGTTAGTCTCCTCAAAGGTATCTCAACACACAGTTTGAGAACCAATGGTCTAAGCGAATAGGAATTTCTCTTAAAGTCTACTTCAGAATATTCTTAGAAGCACAAGTACTTTTTATTATTGTTTGGTGCCTTTGAGTGTGTGCTGGCTCATAGCAACTGTATGCACAATATAGTGAAACTCGGCCCCATCTCGTGCTATCCTCACTGTGGTCCTTTGCTTGCGCTCACTGCTGCATCTATTCCACCTTGTAGGGGCTGCCTGACTTTTGCAGCCCTTCGGCTTTACCAACATTCGTGTCTTCCTCTAGGACAAATTTCTCATACATCCTAATTCTGCGGCCCTTTCATACAGTTCCCAATGTAGTGGTGGACCCCAATCATGAAATTATATTCATTGATATTTCATAATTGTACTTTTGCTACTGTTATGAATCAGGCCATCACTGTGGAGGGGTGTTTTGAAACACCCCCCACCTGAAAGTGTTCACGACCCAATGTTGAGAACCCTGCTGTAAACTAAGAAGAGTTGCTCTTAAGATTTACTTCAGCATATTGTTAAACACACAAGCCCTGTTGTTATTGTTGTTAAGTTCCGCGGAGGGGGTTTTGGTTCATCGCATCTCTATGCACAATATCATGAAATGCTTCCCAGACCTGTGCCATCCTGTCAGTGGTTGTTTGCTAGTGCTCATTGTTGGAGCCATATTTGGGGGGGGGCTGGCTATTTTTTGTTGCCCTTCTACTCTACCAAGATTTGTGTCTTCCTTTAGGGCAGTGGTTCTCAACCTTCCTAATGCTACGACATTTTCATACCGTTCCTCATATAGTGCTGACTGCCAAATCATAAAATTATTTTCATTGCAACTTTGTAACTCTAATTTTTCTACTGTTATGACTGGGCGACCACTATGAAAGGTTCATTCATCCCCCAACAGGGCTCGTGACCCAAAAGTTGAGAACCGCTGCACTAAACTAATAGGAGTTTCTCTTAAGGTCTACTTCAGCACATTATAAGAAACACAAGTCCTGTTGTTTTGTTGTCAGGTGCAGTCGAGTGGGTTTTGACTCATAGCAACTCTATGCTCCATATAATGTAACGCTGCCCCATCTTGTGCCATCCTCACAGTGTTCCCTTAGCTTGAGCTCATTGCTGCAGCCACTATGCTATTCCATCTATTTGGGGGCTGACTCTATATTGCGGCCCTTAAACTGTATCAAGACTTGTGTCTTCCTGTAGGACTGTGGTTTTCAGCAATCCTAATGCCACGACCCTTTCATACAGTGCCTCGTCTAGTAATGACCCCCCAACCAAAAAATTATACTGTTGCTACTTCATAACTGTAATTTTGCTACTGTTACGTATCTGGCCACGCCTATGGGATGGTCATTCAAACACCCCCAAAGGATTTACCACTCACAAGTTGAGAACGGCTGCTCTAAACTAAGAGCAGTTTCTCTCAAGGTTTAGTTGAGCATACTGTTATATGTATGATTCCTCCTGTTATTGTTGTTCGGGCCCTGGAGAGGGTTTGGGCTCATAGCAACCCTGTGCACAATATAATAAAGGCCTGCCCAGTCTTGCATCATCCTCACGGTGGTTCTTTGCTTGCGCTCATTGTTGCAGCCACCGTGCAAATCCGTCTTGTAGGGACTTCCTCTCTTCTGCTGCCCTTCTACTGTACTTGCGTCTTCCTCTAGGACAGTGTTTCTCACCCTTCCTATTTCTACGATCTTTCCATACACTTCCCAATGTGTAGTGGTGGTCCCCAAAGCATAAAGGTTTTTTTCTACTGTTATTCCATAACTGTAATTTTGCAAGTCTTATGAATCTAGTCACCCCGTGAAAGGGTTGTTCAACCAACCAAAGTGGACACAAATCACAGGTTGAGAACCGCTGTTCTAAATTAAGAGGCGTTTCTCCTGTGGTATAGCTCAGTATATTATTACACGCAGGAGTCCTGTTCTTATTGTTGTTAAGGTCTGTCGAGTGGGTTTGGCTCATAGTTGGCTCATAACAACTCTATGCACAGTATCATGAAACACTGTTCCATCCTCTAATACCCTCACACTTTTCTTTTGTTTTCACTCATTGTTGCAGTCTCTGTGCTAATCCATCTTTTGGGGGACTGCCTCTCATTTGCTGACCTTCTACTGAACCCAGATTTGTGTCTTCCTCTAGGGCAGTGGTTCTCAAACTTCCTAATGCACGACTCTTTCAACCATTCCTCATATATTGGTGACCTCCCCCCCAATCATAAAATTACTTTCCTTGTTACTTTATAACTAAAATTATGCTACTGTTATGAATCAGGCCACCATGTGATATAGTCCTTCTCCACCCCCACCCCCAAAAGGCATCACGACCCACAGTTTGAGAACTGCTATTCTACACTAAGAGGAGTTTCTTTTTAAGGGATGTTTCAGCATATTGTTAGAAGCACAAATCCTGTTCTTGTTTTTGGCTGCCTTCGAGTGGGTTTTGGCTCATACCAACCCTATGCACAATGTAATGAAACGTTGTCCTGCCCTGTGCATCCTCACGGTGGTTCTTCTGTTTGGGCTCATTGTTGCGGCCACTGTGGTAATCCATCTTGTTAGGGACTACCTCTCTTTTCCTGCCCTTCCGTACCATGATTTGTGTCTTCCTCAAGAAGAGTGGTTCTCAACTTTCTGAATGCCACTACTATTTCATACCAGTCCTCATGTAGTGGTGACTCCCCAACCATAAAATATTTTCATTGCTACAGCATAACTGTAATTTCGCTTCTGTTATGGATCAGGCCACCCATGTGAAAGGTTCATTAGTCTTCTAAAGGCACTGTGACACAGTTTGAGAACCACTGGTCTAAACTAAGGGGAGTTTCTCTAAAAGGTTTACTTCAGCATATTCATAGACGCACAGTCCTGTTGTTATTGTTTGGTGCCTTTGAGTGTGTGCTGGCTTATAGCAACTCTATACACAATATAATGAAACATGACCCCATCTTGTGCCACCTTCACAGTGGTTATTTTGCTTGTTGTCATTGTTGCAGCCATGGGCTAATCCAACTTTTGTGGGGCTGCCTCTCTTTCGCTGCCCCTCTACTGCCCTTTCATTCATTTCCTCATGTAGTGATGAACCCCCAATCATAAAATTATTTTCATTGCTACTTCGTAACTTTAATTTTGCTACAGTCATGAATCAGGCCTCCACTGTGAAAGGGTCATTTGACCCTCCCAAAGGGCTCGCGACCCACAGGTTGAGAACCACTGCTCTAAACTAAGAGGATTTTCTCTTAGGATCTACAGCACCATATTGGGAAAAGCATGAGTCCTACAGTGATTGTTGTTAGGTGTTGCCCAGTGGGTTTCGATTCTCAGCAACTCTACGCACAAGATAATGAAACGCTGCCCCGTCCTGTGCCATCCTCACAGTGGTTTCTTGTCTGCACTCATTGTTGCAGCCACTGCGCTAATCTATCATCTGGGGATCTGCCTCTCATTTGCTGCCTTTCTGCTCAGCCAAGATTTCTGTCTTGCTCAAGGACAGTGGCTCTCAAACTTCCTCTAATGCCACAGGCCTTTTATACCACTCCTCATGTAGTGGGTACAATACCAGCCATAAATTTATCATCATTGCTACTTCATAACTGTAATGTAGCTACTGCTATGAATTGGGCCACCCCTGTGCACGGGTAGTTCATCACCCTAATGGAGTCATGACCCACAGGTTGAGAATCTCTGCTCCAAACTATGAAGAATGTCTCTTAAGATATATTTCAGCACATTCTTAGAAGCAAAAGTCCTGTTGTTATTGTATTTAGGTGCCTTCAAGTGGGTTTTGGCTCATAGCAACTCTATGCAAAATATAACGAAACGCTCCCCCATCCTGTGCATTCCTCACAGTGGTTCTTTGCTTGCGCTGGTTGTTGCAGCCACTGAGCTATTCCAACTTGGAGGGGCTGCCTCTCCTTTGCTGCCCTTCTACTCTACCAACATTTGTGTCTTCCTCTCGGACAGTGGTTCCCAATATTCCTAAATCCACGACCCTTTCATGCAGTTCCCAAAATAGTGGTGGACCCCCAGTCATACAAAATTTTCGCTGATATTTCATAACTGTAATTTTGCTAATCTTATGAATCAGGCAGCCCTTGTGAAAGGGTCATTCAACCCACTCACTCCCCAAAAGGGTTCGTGATTCATAGGCTGAGAAGCCTGCACTAAACTAAGAGGCGTTTCTCTTAAGATCTACGTCAGCATATTGTTAGAAGCTCAAGTTCTTTTTGTGTTGCTGTTAGTTGCCGTCGAGTGGGTTTTGACTCTCAGCAACTCTACGCACAATATAATGAAACGCTGCCCCGTCCTGTGCCGTCCTCACAGTGGTTCGTTGATGGCACTCATTGTTGCAGCCACTGAGCTATTCCATCTTGTAGGGTCTGCCTCTCACTTGCTGCCTTCAGCAGTACCACGTTTTGTGTATTCCTCTCGGGCAGTGTTTCTGAACCTTCTTAATGGCATGGCTCCTTTATACAATTCTTAATGTAGTGGTGATCTTCCAACAGTAATTTTTTTTCATTGTTACTCCATTACTGTGATTTCACTACTGTTATGAATTGGGCAACACCTGTGAGAGGCTTGTCTGAAACCCCATAGCGGTCGCGAACCACAATTTAAGAACCACTGCTCAAAATTTAGAGGAGTTTCTCTTAAGATCTAGTTCAGCATATTGTTAGAAGTACACGTCCTGTAGTTATTGTCGTTAAGTTCTGTCGAGTGGGTTTTGACTCTAAGCAACTCTATGCACAATATAATGAAATGCTGCCCAGTCCAATGCCATGCTCAGAGTTGTTCATTTGCCTGTGCTCATTGTTGCAGCCACTGGGCTAATCAATCTTGTAGGGGCTGCCTCTCCTTTGCTGCCCTTCTACTCTACCAAGAATTATGTCTTCCTCTAGGGAAGTGGTTCTCAACCTTCCTAATGCCACGACTCTTTCATACCATTCCTCATGTAGTGGTGACTGCCAAATCATGAAATTATTTTCATTGCTACATCATAACTCTAATTTTTCCACTTTAATGAACGGTCCACTGCCGTGAAAGGGTCATTCATCCCCCAAAAGGGGTCACGACCCTCAGTTTGAGGCCCGCTGCGATAAACTAATAGGAGATTCTCTTAAGATTCTCTTAGAAAAACAAGTCGTGTTTTTTTTTCTTGTGGGTTTTGACTCATAGCAACTCTATGTCAATATAATGAAACACTGTCCCGTCTTGTGCCATCCTTGCAGTGTTTCTTTGGCTTGTGTTTATTGTTGCAGCCACTGTGCTATCCCATCTATATTGGGGCTGAGTCTATTTTGTTGCCCTTCAACTGTATCAAGAATTGAGTCTTCCTCTTGGACAGTGGTTTTCAACATCCTTACTCACGACCCTTTCATCCAGTTCCTCATGTAGTCGTGACCAACCAACCATAAAATTATTTTTGTTGCTACATCATAGCTATAGTTTTGCTACTGCTATAATTCAGGCCACACCATGAAAGGGCTGTTTGACCCCCTAAGTAGACACGACCCACAGGTCGAGAGCCGCTGCTCTAAACGAAGGGGAGATTCTCTTAAGGTCTTCTTCAGCATATTGTTAGAAGCACAAGTCCTGTTGTTATTGTTGTTGGGTGCAGTCGAGTGAGTTTGGCTCATAGCCACTCTCTGCACAATATAATGAAACTCTGGGGGTCTTAAAGGCTTGAAGGCAAACAGGCAGAAATGTAGCTCGGAAGCAACAAAGCCCACAGAGAAGAAGCACACAAGCCTAAGTGAACACGAGGTGTTGAAGGGATCAGGTAGTAGACACCAAAGAACAAAAACCATCATTGTGTGATCACCTTCCCCACATAAACGCTGAAGATGAATGTGTGCATAAGTAAGTGTGGTGAAGAAGGCTGATGGTGGCCGGCTATCAAGCGATATAGCCTCCTGGGTCTTAGAGGCTTGAAAGTAAACAAGCAGGCCCAGAACAACAAAGCCCACATGGAAGCATCACACCAACATGTGTGATCATGAAGGGCTGAGGGGACCAGTTTTCAAGTAACAAAAGCGGGAGGGGGGCTTATATCATCGTGAATGAGGGGAGTGCATGACGGGGGACCAATGCCCACCTGTAGACAACTGGACACCCCTTGCGGAGGGGTAGTGGGAAGGAGATGAGTCACTCAGGGTTCAGTGTAGCAATAATGAAACTCACAACCTTCCTCCAGTTATTAAACGCTTCCTTCCCCCACCTCTCATGATCCCAATTCTACCTTGCAAACCTGGTTAGACCAGATGATACACAGCGGTACAGACGGGAACTGGAAACACAGGGAATCCAGGACAGATGAACCCCCCAGGACTAGCGGTGAGAGTGGCGATACTGGGAGGGAAGTGGGTGTAGAAATGGGAAACCGATCACAAGGATCTACATTTAACATCCCCCCTGGGAGATGGGCAACAGAAAATTGGGTGAAGGGAGATGCCGCACAGTGTAAGATAAGAGAAAATAATAATGTATAAATTATTAAGGGTTCATGAGGGAAGAGGAGCAGGGTGAGAGGGGGAGAGGGGAAAGGGGAAATAAGCTGATTCCAGGAACCCAAGCGGAAAGCAAATTTTGAGAATGATGAAGGCAACGAATGTATAAGTGTGCTTTACACAATTGGTGTATGTATGGATTGTGATGAGTTGTATGAGCCCCAATAAAATGATTCTAAAAAAAGAAAAGGAAAGAAATGTGTATAAATGAATGAAGGCAACATATGTACAAAAAGCCTGATGCAATCAATATGGATTGCAACAAAAGTTGTAAGAGTCTCCAGTAAAAGATTTTTAATAAAAATGTATATATAATAAATATTTTCCTAACTTATATAAATGATTAATAAGAATAAAATTAAGCAGCCTGGGTTTTTTATAGGAAAAATGATAAAAGAACAAATGAGAGATTCAGCAGGAAGCAATGGATAGGAAAATATTATAAGGAAAGTTTTCTCTTATATGGAATGTACATTCTCTTACATGACAACAATCAGAATATACCGTAAGAACCTCAGACCAAATACTAGAATAAAATAGAGGAAACAATTCCCAACCCTTCAATAAAATGCTATATGCTTTCTATGATTTTCACAAAAGTTCAAATTCTTTAACAAAATATTTTGTTTATTCAAATTTTTAATTATGCATAAATTTATGTCTACTTGCGTTACATCTCATACAAAGGCATAAGAATTGCTTTTGCTCTATCTAAAACTAAATAGAAGATAGTGAAGGTGAAAAAATAGCTTTCGTGAATGTTGCTTTGAAATACAAATGTCACTGTCCAAAGAAATTTAAATGATTTAATTTTTTTAAATCATTTTATTAGGGGCACATACAACTCTTATCACAATCCATACATACATCAGTTGTGTAAAGCACATCCATACATTCATTGCCCTCATCATTCTCAAAACATTTGCTCTCCATTTAAGGCCCTGGCATCATGTCCTCATTTTTCTCCACCCTCCCTGTTCCCCCCTCACTCATGAACCCTTGATAATTTGTCAGATCTTACATATTTTGTCTCCCTCCACCCACTTTTCTGTTGTCCATCCCCCAGGGAGGAAGTTATATGTAGATCCTTGTAACTGAGGTCTCAGAGCAGCTGGGTATGATGCAGTGGAGGCTCTGGAAGCAGCTGCAGACACTGCGGGAGTTGGCAGCCCAACAGTGAGGGTCACTGCATCCGTGGGTACCAGAAAACTGGCTGGGGTTGCTTATTCCCCTAGATGCTACCACTGCCTTTAAGAGAACCGTGTCGGAGGCCTGTAGACATGTGTCAGGAAAAGATGAGGCCTTCACTGTTTCCTCTTCCCACAAACCTTTGAGGAGAGCCTGCAGGGCAGGGGCTCGGCTCCCTGGCTCCAGTCACCTGCCCTTCCCCACAGCCACACCCTCGCCAGCCCCAACTCCCCCTGGCCTGGGTTTGCTTCTTGAATCCAGAGGAGCAGCCTGGGCAAAGACCATGAAGAACCTTGTCCTTCAGGCAGCCCCTTTGATTGGGTCCCTTGTCCTGCAGAGTGTGGACACATGCACACTAACTGTTGGGGGACTCAGGCTGTCACCACAGGGGCCAGGATTTGAAGAGGATGCTGGCACTGCAGTGCTTCCTGAGGGAAGCGGAAGACTTGCAGAGCTGGCTGAGTAGCCAGCAGCAGGTGACCAGAGGAGAGAGGACTAGGAGAACACCCTAGTGAGGAAGGGGCTAGGGGCAAGGAAGGTGCCCTGGAGCCGAATGAAGACGGGTGGTGGAGGGGGGGCTGCATACACAAGGGGCTGATGGGGAACATCAGTCTGGACTGAGGACAGCTGTGGCTTCCTATTCCCCTCTCTGCGTAGAGGGACAAGTTCTGTGGCTGTCCAGTCCTGCCCTGCCCAGTCACTCACTGAGGTGTCTCACAGCCCACCAGCCAGGGCCCCCTGTGACCCCTCTCCTCTCTTCTCAGCTCCTCTTAACCAAGTTTGCAATGTTTCTGCACCAAGTCAAGATGGGTGGCAACCAGGGGGCAGCCTGCCCCACTAGCGGAGAGCCTGCTGGAGTGGCGGCCCAGCACTTCCCCCAGGGCCCAGCAGCAGCCTGGAGTAGGGGTGAGTTTGGGGGAGGTGCTGGGCATGGGTTAGAGGGGCTTCCAGGGAGACCCTTGCTGTGCTGCGCTTTGCCAAACCCCTGAGAGGTGAACTGGCTTACTGTGTGCCACATTGGGGCCACGGGCCACGTGTTCCATGGAGCAACTTGTGCAGCCTGTAGCTTGGGACCCCTTACTTAAGCTGAGAGGCCATGTCGGACGACCTTCAGCAAAGCTCAGCCTTTGAGTCCTGGGATTCTGGCTTCAGGGCACGGTGAGGGCAGCCTCTGGTTCTGGCCCTGCTGCAAGCAGCCTGGCTGTACCTGGCCCTTCTGGGGACTCCAGATAGCACTGGGGAAACTGGGTGCACCGAGAGGCTGGGTTACTTGCTAGAGACCACAGCTAATTAGCAGTGGAGTTGAGACCCCATATGGCCCTCACCATAAAAAGGAAGTGTTTTCTGCCCTGGTGACGCTTGGCCTTCCCTGAGGTCAAGGGTGACCATAGTAGCCACATGAAGAGTGTCAGAAGTAGGGCACAGTGACTGCCTCAACCTCCCCACTCTCCCCCCGCCGGGGCTCTTCCAGTCTTGGCCTAGTGCCTCTATTGCTGTGGAGCAGGCTGGAGAGTTTCCCCACCCCTGCAGGGCCCACAACCTTCCTAGCAGTGCCAGCGGATCTGAGAAGGCACAGCCTGGCAGTGTGTGGCCAGGCTCCCTGGAAATGGTCCCATTGAAGATGTGGAGAGCAGACCGATTGTTTTCCTTTGATTGTGTTACAGGCACCTTACAGAAGAGAAGGACATTTGTAGATCACTGTCTACAGTTTCTGACCTTCAAAGCACTCAATTCATTGCCATCGAGTCGATTTCTATCATCGAGGCCCTGTAGGACAGCACACGACGGCCCCTGCAGCTCTCTGAGGCTGTCACTACGGGAGCGGACAGCCGAGCCGCGTCTTTCTGATGGGTTTCAGACCACTGACCTTGCCAGGAGCAGCAGCCCGGGGCATGCCTTTTTCTGACCTTGTGTTTGACTAATATATATATACACACATATAATGCACATATATATATGAATTTTAATATAGAGGGTTTTTGTTTTAAGTGGAAACATACAGAGCAATTTAACAATTTATACACATTTTGTTTGCAGCCCTCATAATATAACACAGTACTCTTCTTGCCTCCTCCCTGGCACCTCCCTCCCTCCTTCACTTTGAGGGCAAATGCTCCCGTTTGCTCTGGGAAGCACTTGCCTCACAGGTGCCATGCGTTGACTTTATCAGCTCGACTGTTGCTTGGGCAGGGGTGATTCCCGGAGTTGGGCTCTGTTTTGGATTTGAAGGGCCCTGGTCTCGGGGTTCCAGCAGTCCCTGTCAAACTTGTAATGCCCTCTCTTCATGAAGTCAACTTCCACTGGCTTTCAAGCTGTGCACAAGTCGCCAGTTTGAACTCAACCAGAGCAGTTTGAGGCGGTGGCTGGGCACCATCTAACTCTCCTGGTCTCCAGGACAAGGATGGAGGGCTGTGGTGTTGGTGGTCCGTTAGTCCTGTGGACTGCTTTGCTTCAGTTTTTGATTTTCTTCACTCGTCAACTCCAGATGGAGAGAGGGGATCCTAGTTGCTAGAGGTGGCTTTGCAATGGAGACAAACATTTTATACTAAAGTGAGATTCTTACGTGACATTTGCGTGACTGCAGCAGCCCCTGCTCATCTTCCTCCATGCTCACCCTAGCTGACCACCTTCCTACCTCAGAGGATGGGGCACTCCCTCTGCCCGTCCACCCTCAGGTCCTCACTTTCAGTCCCACAGGATCCTGTGGTATCAATCCCCCCCACCCCGCTATCAGCCCCACCCCCAGCCTACACAAGGATTACAAACCCTCGCTCCACTCAGATTCTCTGTAGCTAGTGTCACCGCCCCTGTGTTCCTCAGAGTGTGCTCTGCACCCATGAGATTATTGATTGGTTTCCACCCATAGTGACCCTCTGTGTCCCACAGGGCTTGCTCTGGGGGCAGCTCTCAGAGGGGGAAACCAGGAGGAGGAGGGAAGGGAGCAGTTGGGCAGAAGAAGGTGTGACGGACCCCACAGAGCCAGACTGCCAATGGAGGACAGGACCCTGCGGCTGTTCCCCGAAGGGGTGCCCCTCAGGGCAGATCAATGCTCTGGAGACCACACCACAGGTGGAGGCCCCTCGACCCCTCCTCAGTCCCGCCCTCCACACCCTCACCTACATTTGGAGCTGGGTGAGCTTCTCCTCCTGGGCCGCTAGCTGCCTTTCCAAGTCCTGGTGCCAGGCATGTGGCCCTCTAAGGGGCGGATCCCTGCTCACCCCACAGTCAGGGTCTACCAGGAGGTCCTCTCAGGAGGCCAGCCAGGCCTCGGCCTGACCCAGCATTTCCCGTAGCTCCTCCTGGTCCTGGCTCACCTGGCAGTGCTCCTGGTGAGGGGCCCAGGCCGTCTGGAGCTCCTGCAGCTGCCTGTCCAGCTCCCGGAGACACTGTGACCTGGGGGGCAGAGGTCTTTTGGGAGGGGCGCAGGGTGTTGCCTGGGTGGGGCAGGGATGGGTTACCATGGAGCAGGGAGAAGCAGGAAAGGGAGCTCTGGCCACGCATCACCCTGGCCCTAGCCCTCAGCGCACACATCTCTGGGGCCATGACGTGGCTGGTGTCCAGCAGCTGCTACCCCACCGGCCGCTCTGCCTGGGCTCTCAGGCAGAGCTCCTGCCCCAGTGTCTCTTTGGCCCCAGCTGGCCCTTCTGAGGATGTAGACTAGCGCCTGCTTCTCTTGAGCCCGAGTGCTCGGTGGGGGACAGGGCATGGGAACAGGTCTTAGGGCAAGAGGGCAGAACAGGGAGGAGGCATGGAAGAGCTGGGTGCCCCCACCCACATGGAACAGAGCGAGCCCCCATCCAGGTGGGGTGGCACATACAGCAGTTCCTGGCAGTGCCTGAGGAAGGCATGGCCATGGGCTACCCACTCCAGCTGCTGGCCCTGCTCCCAGGCCTTCATGGCCAGGTGGCCCAGGCCTCCTGCACCTCAGCCAGCTGCCCGGCCAGGCTCTCCTGGACCACAGGGTGTACCTGGACGGCCTCCATCCCCATCGGAACCACCACCTCGTCCACAGCCACCAGCTCTCTCTGCAGCTGGCAGAGAGCAGGCTGAATGCTCCTCCACCCAGGACTCTGCAGGCCATCCTGGCTGTACCCCAGCCTAGGTCAAGCCCAGGCCCGTCATCCCCCATGCCAGAGGGGGTAGGGGCAGGCTGCAGTCCTGCCTGAGGTCAGCTGGGGGTGAGGGCTCTTCATCCATCCATTGCCTACAAAGAGGATTTCTTGCGGGGGTGGGGGGGAGGGACTGGGGCCCTCCCCTGCAGGAGGCGGTGCTGGCGCTGCAGGACCTCCACAGACGCCAGGTCGTGGCCAAGGACAGCACCCTCCACCAGGACCACCATCTGCATGTGGCCCCACAGCTCTAGCGCCGCCTGGTGGAAATCGAGGGCACAGCGGGAAGGAAGGCCAGCAACTTTCTCCCTGAGAACAGGGCCACCTCCTTTTGAGCAAAGACTGTGGCTTGGGGATTTGTGGGGCGTTAACACGGAGGGAAATAGGACGAAGACTCTATTCCCTAACTTATAACAGGGAGAATCTGGAAAGCTGGTATTCCACGGAAGGAAAGCCTCTACTTTGGTAAGTTAGAGGTAAAGTCCAAGTACATTATCCAGCTTTAAAAATCATTCCCACGGATTCTCCGTTAACAGCTAGGCTGCCTTAATGTGAGCACATGGCTGATTGTATCTCTGTGTAGAAGCAGATATGATCCTTTTGCCCTCTCTTCCCACCGTGACACCCAGCCCCCCTTGTAGCTTCCCCCAATGCAGGTATTAGCTTTCCTCACCTTGGTGAGCTCAAGTACAGGGGCCTTAAGATAGATACCGCCCACCTTGTTAACCATGCCACTACTGAAGAGGTGTGTCTCCAGGCTCCCTATACACGTCCCAAGATAGCAAAGGTTCCACTTCTCCCAGTTCCACGTGGTCCATCAAGAGGAGCTGAAGTGAGCATGCCTAATAAAACATTTCTGACTCTGTATTGTATTCTCTCGCCCCTGTCTTTCCTGTCCTCTGTGACTTTACTGTGACCTTTACCTATTATCATCGCTGTACATTCACGCCTTCTGGCCCTTTGGTGGTTAGAAGATGGTTTCCTCTGATCACAGCAGGTTCCTGATGAGGCCCGGGGCCCACAGGCAGGGCCCGAGGGAGGAAAGGGTCTTGACACGCATGTTGGGAGGAAGGCAAAAAGATGGGGAGCCCTGAGCACATGAGGACGGCGGCTCAGGGAGCGAGTGGGCTGCCTGTCAGGGGGTCTGCCTGAAGCACCTCCAATAGTCAGTGAGGAGAGGACTGGCCCCGGGGCCACCCAGCCCCAGGATTTCGGTTGCAGGACCTGTCAGGTGCTCAGTGCACTGAGACACCAGATCCCGAGAAAGGAGGGTGTGAGGAGGGGAGGCAGGGAGCTCTAAGAGTGGCGGTCAGCAAGAAGACCAGCAGGGCCTGTGCTGCCAACGAAACTGCGGTCCGTGCTCAGGGAGCATTGGGAGAGCCCACTTCGTGCTTCTGCCACAAGGAGTGACCTGCGCTGAAGGACTCCAAACTGGGGGCAAGAAGGAGCGTGGTTGGACGGGGAAGGCTGATTGATGCTGGGAGCTGGAGTCAGCCATGCCCCTTCATACACACATGCGCACATGAGAATACACACAGAAGTATGCATGCACACACCCACATGCCCACCCCTACACATGAGCACACACACACACGCACACACACGCACACACATCTGGGGTAGGCCCCTGTGTCCCGAGCCCCTTGGCTGTCGCTGGCCTGTCCCTCTGGGCACCCACCTCTGTGCGGGCTTTCATTGCCTTGTCCAGCCTCCCCCATGTGGCCTCAACGCAGCTCCTGTGGACTTAACTCTGGGCCATGGAGCTGGGGGAGGCGAGTTCCAGGGCACCTGCCAGCTCCCTCAGGGCCTGCACCCTGGCAGCCCCACACTCTACCTTTTCTCCCGGAAGACCTTGAACTTCTCTTCCAGCATCTGCCGAATGTGGGGCTGGAGAGGGTCAATGTGGATGGGGTTCAGGCAGCTCCTAAAACTCACGAAAGGGCCAGCTGGCCCCAACAGCTCCCACATACCTCAGCCCTGGTTCTAGAACTCTGCAGGGCATCTCCTGCCCCCTCAGCCCACCCAGCATCTACCCTACCCTCCGTTCCTCCATCCACTTTCCCGGCACGACTCACTTCCACACCCTCCAGGTCCTGCCCACACTGTCTCTGGAGAGGGCCCGAGTTCAGGAAACCCCGGGCAGCCCCTGCTGTCTGCGGCCTGTGGAGGAGGCCAAGCTGGGTCGGTGGATCAGCGAGCCTGGTCACAAAGCCCACTTAGCAGGGTCACTTTCCCAAGCCAGGGGCTCCCTGCACCTGCAGGGGCGTTCTGGGAAGAGTTGAGCTGGGCTGAGGATGCCCTGCACAGCCCCAGGCTGAAACAGGTCACAGTAGAAGCTACTGCGTTTCCAGCCCAGATGGAGCTTAGGAGAGATAACGATTTGCCCATGATCCTAGCCCAGAGGCTGGCCCGGAGTCTCAGAGGCCCTGCATTTGCTGCATGCAAGAACTATGGAGGAGTGCAGCTTCTACCTTTGAAGGGTGTGCAGTCTCCTCCAAACACACAGCATGCCTGGGTGGCACACAACATGGCTACCTGCGGAGTGCCGGGCTTTAGAATGACCCCACCTGCTGACTCATGGGGATCCTCCAGAGGGTTTGCAAGCCAGTAAATCTTTCCAGGAGCAGGGAACCTCTTCTTTCTCCTGAGGAGCAGTTAGTGGGACTGAACCAGGCAACAGCCCAACACTTCCCAAGCAGGCCTCCTGGAGCATTGTTAGAGCAAGGGGTAAACTGCTAGTGATAATGGGCTCCTGGGAGGAGAGTTTGCAGAACGGCCTGAAGCGCTGAGCAAGATCTCAGGACGGTGGCCCTCAGGGAGCTTAGGACAAGTTCTAAACCCAGCCAGGAAGCTGAAGGGCTGACCAGACAGAAGCTGAGGGGGAGGAATGAGCATGCTGGGATAACTGCTGACCCCCGCCTGGGGGCAGGGCTTCCTGGTTGAAGCTGTGGGAGCTGACTCAGGCCAGACCCCACCTGCTCTCAGACGCTGAGGCCACCATCAAAGTTCACAGCCAACTGTCTCACGTGCTCGTCCATATCCAGGTGGGTGTCTGGGGGAGGGGGTGGCTTCTGCAAGTGCTGCCACCCCAGGCCCAGAGTCCCACCCTCAATGCCCGGGCCCTTGGCCACCATGCTGTCTCAGGAGAAAGCCACAAGCCTCCCAGATGCTGTGTCCCACTGGGTGGAGGCCCCCCTGAGGAGACATTGATCACACCAATGAATCACACAATCTGCCTCTGACCCCTTGAGGCCTCCTCACCCCCCACTATCATCACCCCAGTGCCGCTTCCCACTCTGGACTAGAGTGCATAGGTTTTAGCAAGAGATAAAACTCACAACACATGGAACCCAGGAACAGGAATGGGAATAGAGATACCAAAATGATAGGGGGAAGGGGGGTAGAGGATGGGAGGAAGGGGAACCGATAGCAATGATTGACATATAACCACACACCCCTCGCAGGGAGAGGAGCAACAGAAAGCTGAGGATAAAAGAGGCAATGGTCGATGTGAGATATGAAAATAATAACAATCTATAATCTATCAAGGAACCACGAGTGGGGGAGGAGGAAAAAAAGGGCAGCTGATCCCAAGGGCTCAATAGAAAGTAAATGTCTAGAAAAGAATGATGGCAATATACGTATGACTATGTAAGATACAATTGGCGTATGGATTGTAACAAGAGTTGTAAGAGCCCCCAATAAGGACACACTGAGGATGACGAAATACACCACTGAAAACCTTATGCTAATCATTGATACACTGTCAGGTAGTGGAGGACTAGTAAAACTAGGCAGAACCTTGTCAGAGAGAGGACCAGATGACGAACACTTTTAGTCAGATTAAAGGGGAGGATCAGTGACAAAGAGCCAGTCCGTTTGCAGGATGCATGGCCACGGGACCTGCAACGATGGGTTCAAAAAGAAAGAAATGAGGGTGGTCCAGGACTGGCAAGCCTTTCCTTGTCCTGTACATTGGGGTTGCTTTGAAGCAGAACAACTGGACAACACCTACCAACAAGACCAACCGAGGAAGAGGAAGCCACTATGATCCCAGAAACAGACATCACTAGGAAATGTCAGGAGACTTCTATAAAGGTAACCAATGGCCTGGCCCTTCATCACAGAAAGCTGGGGAAGCACCATTGTCATGGTTACCAAACGTTCCCCAGATAAATTACTGTCCAGTTGCCCATAGGAAGGAGAAATACCTAAAGACATGGCGGAAGGGAGGTTCACTCCGCTATGGCAATGTGCTAATCTTTGCACTTAAATGTTGAAATCCACAGACACACGTGTATAAAAGAGAGTTGTAATTAAATATTAAATGCACATCAAGAAAACTTCCCTAAAAGATCTTTTTAATCTCATAAGCCCACCATTATGCCATAGGCCCCCCAGAATCCACAACCATCTACAAAAGAGAAGGAATGAGGCTGACTGCTAGTAAGAGCCAAGTCAGAGAAAGCAAAATAATCTCATATTTGGTGGGCATCTGCATATAGCTGGGGAGCACCCAAAGCTGTTTCACGTTGATAATGTGGCTTCTGCTCAGATATGACTGAGTGTACGTGAGGTTTGGAAGGAGTAGCGTTTAACTGGATAAGGCATAATCTCACTTTACTGAATTTCAAAATCAAGATGCTCAAGAACTTGCAATGCTAAAGTGACCAATGCATGAATCATTCCGCCCTTCAATTAACACCACCTGTGCATCTTGGACATTTGGCGTGATAAGCTAACAATATGAGTGAGCATAACCTCTTGTGAAAAACAGGAAGATACAGAAATCTCCATTGTTTAATGTAATTATTGTATACGGGAACCCGCAGGATGTAAAGTTTCCCATCAGCTATTGATGATGGAAAATGATAATGCTCCTTAATTCCCCCCCCCAAAAAAAATCATGTTGAGGCACTCTGGAAATGAAAAACGTAAATCTGGGAGAGGCAACACAGAAGGCAGCCTGTGAAATGCGGCATGTTAAGATTTCCTTCACATTCAAATAGTTGAAAATCTAAGGCATGAGCTGAGAATAGTAAAACTGTTTGAGGCTCCATAATCGTTGCAGGGGAAACACCAGAATAATTGCCTCTTCTTTAATATACTTGAATCTGCTGGAGTTACATTTGGAAGTGAGATAGGGGAAACTGTTTGAATTATAATAGTATGGAAGTAAAAGCAATTTTACACTGTGAGAAGGTCAAGTGTTTTCATTGGAATCGGTTGTCTGAACGACACCCACCTGGAGCTTTTTTTTTTTCAGTTGTAGCGTTTGATTCTGTGTCTTCTCTTCTGCAGGCTAGGTTTCCAGGGTATTGACTGCTTTTTCTAGACTTTTGACAAACTCTTAGTCTGCAGGTTTAAGGTCTGGTGCTGGCTGCAGTTTTGTCTATCAGAGGGAGAGGGACACAGAATCAAAGGGTTTATTCAGATGGTATATGTGTCCTAATGTAGAAGTCAGACAGAACAGTCTGGTTACTGTAGTTGCCATCCCCCTGGGACTGAGTTTGGCTGCAGGAGAAGAATGATAGGGATAAAAGTGATGCAAACAGAAGCAAGTATCTTTAATATATTGATGCGTTCAGGCTCCAGCCTAGACACTCATCCTTCCTGGGGACATTATATGCAGTCTCCCCTGACTCCAAAACAGTTCTGAGGAGTCGGTGATTGTGACTGAGTAGGAGGTCTCACTGCCTAGATATCACACGTCGTAGGTCCACATGAGGGCTATTCCAGGTCAAGCGGTGTCTTAGTGTGCCTCAATCAGTGTTTCCACCCAAATCCCTACGCTTCGGAAGTTCCCAGTACCCTGTGTCCTGCAGTCCCTTTTACCCAATAACCCTCGTGTTTATACTTTATAACCACGTTTTCATTTGTGGAGATAAAAAAATTATTAAATAATGTGGTTTATGGAAATTGAAAAAAATAAGCCATTAGAAACTTATTTGTGTAAAAAAATAATGCCAGTTTGCAAGGAAATGTCTGGATAAGCTGAGTAGGCAGTAATAGAGCCGGCTCAAAGTTGACAGCCAAGCACTTGCTTCATAGAATGTGTGTCACTATCCACAGTGTTGGAAGTGAATTGGCATCATGAAACACGTTCCAGAAAGGTCCCCAAAACACTATTCCAAGGATTGAAACCATACATTTCCCCATTCCATTTAACCTCCAGATCATTCATGCTTTTAAAAAACAGGTCAATTTCACATTCAGTTCATCATCCCACATCTCAATTGGCTCATATCAGTTCAAAGACCCAGAAAACATAATCTCTGAGTTGTGCTCTATTATACTTATGATGAGCTGCATTATGACCATCTGCTTCACTTTCTGTTTTTAGAAAGTTTATCAGAAGTAGCATGCACTCATGCTATACCACACACCTTTAATGCCATTGTAGCTGTAATTTTATATCCAATGTATTCAAGCCCCACAGACTGATGAGGTGAGATATGTAAAGCTAGGGGGTGGGAGTCCCCCATCCAGAGATTTTCACTTTTTTTAATATTAACAAGCACACACAACATTGGTTTCTCTTGTTAGTTTTTTACAATTTTTAAAAAGATGCTCAGTTACTGTTTTGTTGGGTATTTTATATTTTGTGTTTGTTTTTATTTTTACCTCTTTTTGTATAAGTAGGGAATTTATAGGGAAATATGTACTTTATGGAATAAATTTTAAGAACTAAAATATATTTTATCTTAAATAAATTAACGTATCTTTTATCTTACAACTAAATCACTGATTATATATTTGCAGAGCCGACTTAAAGGATGAAAGAAAATTCTATCAAGAGTGTTACTTTTGACTTCAAAGCCTTCCTAATAAACTCTTTTAACTACCTGTGGAAAAAAATAAGAAAAGAAAAGCTAGTATCATGAGGTATTTGACATCGGAGAGAACTGCCTCATGACAGAATCGTCAGGATGGGGCCGGTCATAACTCAGGACTGAGTATCCTTGCATCCAAACAGTTACTGTGGGGTAGATTCCAAGTCATTGAAACCTGGTGTGCAGAGCCAAACTGAACCTTGTGAGATAGGGGCTACAAGGCTCTATGAGGGTTCAAAAGCAGACCACCAGGTCTGTCTTCTGAGGTACCACCATATGGGCTCAGATGATCGTATTAGTTACGAATTGAGCACTTAGCTGTTTGTGCCACCCAGAGATGGCATGGAGGAAAATAGCTTTTCACTGTTTAGTGTCTTTCCCAAACGGAAACGGGTGCTTACTTGTGTCCTGCCTTTTCTTACATTAGTTGTGTTAATCTGAGTACATTAGAGAAATAAATCCACAGAAACTGAAATGTATAAAAGAGAGCTTTAGATAAAGGGTAAATGCACATGGAGAAAAAATCCCAAACCAGTGCAGCCCAAGTCTATAAGTCCAACATTAGCCCATATGTCCCACACCAATCCACAATGTCCTCCTCCATCTCAACAAAGACATGCAGTGTGGGTGGCTGCAGGTGGAAAGAACTGCCCATCTGGGTTTCTGAGGTTGTTAACTCTTTACTGGAATAAAAGCGCCTTTTGTGCGCCTGGAGCAGCTGGTGTTTGTAACCACTCAGACACGAGGGCTCCATCACCTTGTGCAGGACTACTCGTGATTTATTATCTACCCCAATGCTGCTTCAAGGGTGGTACATGGGTCGGTGATAAACCGTGACCTGTTTAAAATTTGTCCATTTGTAGCTAGGTACAGAAAGGAACGTCAGAGTGCAGGTCACTGCTATTTCCAATGCCAGCAATGTCATGTAAAGGGCAAAGCGCGCAGCAGGGTGTCTAGACTAAGGACACACTGAGGATGACGAAATACACCACTGAAAACCTTATGCTACTCATGGAAACACTGTCAGGTAGTGGAGGACTGGTAAACCAAGGAAGAACCTTGCCAGAGAGAGGGCCAGATGACGAACACTTCTGGTCAGGTTAAAGGGGAGGGCCAGTGACAAAGAGCCAGGTCGTTTGCAGGATGCATGCCCACGGGGGCTTCAAAGATGGGTTCAAACATCAAAAAGATATGAGGGTGGCCCAGGATTGGCAAGCCTTTCCTTGTCCTGTACATTGCGGTTGCTTTGAAGCAGACCAACTGGATAGCACCTACCAACAAGACCAACCAAGGAAGAGGAAGCCTCTATGATCCCAGAAACAGACATCACTAGGACGTGTCAGGAGATTTTTATAAAGGTAACCAATGTCCTGGTCCCTCATCACAGAAAGTTGGGGAAGCACAATTGTGCTGGTTTACCAGATGTTTCCCAGATGAATTACTGTCCAGCTGCACATAGGGAGGAGAAATACCTATAGACATGACTGAAGGGAGGTTCACTCTGCTACGGGAATGTGTTAATCTGTGCACTTTAGATGTGGAAATCCACAGACACACGTGTATAAAAGAGAGTTGTAATTAAATATTAAATGCACATCAAGAAACTACCCTAAAAGATCTTTTTAATCTCATAAGCCCACCAATATGCCAGTGACCCCCAGAATCCACAACCATCTACAAAAGAGATAGAATGAGGCTGACTGCTAGTAAGAGCCAACTCAGAGAAAGCAAAATAATCTCATATTTGGTGGGCATCTGCATATAGATGTGGAGCATCCAAAGCTGTTTCACGTAGATAATGTGGCTTCTGCTCAGATATGTCTGAGTGTACGTGAGGCTTGGAAGGAGAAGCATTTTACTGGCTAAGGCATCATCTCCCTTTACTGAATTTCAAAATCAAGATGCTCATGAACTTGCAATGCTAAAGTGACCAATGCATGAATCATTCCGCCCTTCAGTTAACACCACCTGTGCATCTGGGACATTTGGCGTGATAAGCTAACAATATGAGTGAGCATAACCTGTTGGGAAACCAGGAAGATACAGAAATCTCCATTGTTTAATGTAATTGTTGTATACGGGGACCTGCAGGATGTAAAATTTCCCATAAACATCTGATGATGGAAAATGACAATGCCCCTTGACCAAAAAACAAACAAACAAAAAAAAAACACCATGTTGAGGCACTCTCAAAATGAAAAACGTAAATCTGGGTGAGGTAACACAGAAGGCAGCCTGTGAAATGCGGCATGTTAAGATTTCCTTCACATTCAAATAGTTGAAAATCTAAGGCATAAGCTGAGAATAGTAAAACTGTTTCAGGCTCCATAATCGGTGCAGAGAAAACACCAGAATAATTGCCTCTTCCTTAATATACTTGAATCTGATGGAGTTACATTTGGAGGTGAGATAGGGGAAACTGTTTGAATTACAATAGTACGGAAGTAAAAGCAATTTTACACTGTGAGAAGGTCAAGTGTTTTCATTGGAATCGGTTGTCTGAATGACACCCACCTGGAGCTTTTTTTTATTTTTTTTTTTTCAGTTGTAGCTTTTGATTCTGTGTCTTCTCTTCTGCAGGCTAGGTTTCCAGGGTATTGACTGCTTATTCTAGACTTTTGACAAACTCTTAGTCTGCAGGTTTAAGTTCTGGTGCTGGCTGCAGTTTTGTCTATCGGAGGGAGAGGGACACAGAATCAAATTGTTTATTCAGATGGTCTATGTGTCCTAACATAGAAGTCAGACAGAACAGTCTGGTTACTGTAGTTGCCATCCCCCTGGGACTGAGTTTTGGCTGCATGAGAAAATGATAGGGATGAAAGTGATGCAAACAGAAGCAAGTATCTTTAATATATTGATGCCTTCAGACTCCAGCCTGGACACTGATCCTTTCTGGGGATTTTATATGCAGTCTCCCCTATCTCCAAAACAGTTCTGAGGAGTCGGTGATTGTGACTGAGTAGGAGGGCTCACTGCCTAGATATCACACGTCGTAGGTCCACATGATGGCTATTCCAGGTCAAGCGGTGTCTTAGTGTGCCTCAATTAGTGTTTCCACCCAAATCCCTAGGCTTCAGAAGTTCCCAGTACCCTGTGTCCTGCAGTCCCTTTTACCCAATAACCCTCGTGTTTATACTTTATAACCACGTTTTCATTTGTGGAGATCAAAAAAAATTATTAAATAATGTGGTTTATCAAAATTGAAAAAAATAAGCCATTAGAAACTTATTTGTGTAAAAAAAATAATGCCAGTTTGCAAGGAAATATCTGGATAAGCAGAGTAGGCAGTAATAGAGCCGGCTCAAAGTTGGCAGCCAAGCACTTGCTTCATTGAATGTGTGTCACTATCCACAGTGTTGGAAGTGAATTGGCATCATGAAACACGTTCCAGAAAGGTCCCCAAAACACTATTCCAAGGATTGAAACCATACATTTCCCCATTCCATTTAACCTCCAGATCATTCAAGCTTTTAAAAAACAGGTCAATTTCACATTCAGTTCATCATCCCACATCTCAATTGGCTCATATCAGTTCAAAGACCCAGAAAACATAATCTCTGAGTTGTGCTCTATTATACTTATGATGAGCTGCATTATGACCATCTGCTTCACTTTCTGTTTTTAGAAAGTTTATCAGAAGTAGCATGCACTCATGCTATACCACACACCTTTAATGCCAATGTAGCTGTAATTTTATATCCAATGTATTCAAGCCCCACAAACTGATGAGGTGAGATATGTAAAGCTAGGGGGTGGGAGTCCCCCATCCAGAGATTTTTCACTTTTTTTAATATTAACAAACACACACATTAGTTTCTCTTGTGAGTTTTTTACAATTTTTAAAAAGAAGCTCAGTTACTGTTTTGTTGGGAATTTTATATTTTGTGTTTGTTTTTATTTTTTACCTCTTTTGTATAAGTAGGGAATTTTAGGGAAATATGTACTTTATGGAATAAATTTTAAGAACTAAAATATATTTTATCTTAAATAAAGTAACGTATCTTTTATCTTACAGCTAAATCACTGATTATATATTTGCAGACCCGACTTAAAGGATGAAAGAAAATTCTATCAAGAGTGTTACTTTTGACTTCAAAGCCTTCCTAATAAAGTCTTTTAATTACCTGTGGAAAAAAATAAGAAAAGAAAAGCTAGTATCATCAGGTATTTGACTTCGGACAGAACTGCCTCATGACAGAATCGTCAGGATGGGGCCGGTCATAACTCAGGACTGAGTATCCTTGCATCCAAACAGTTACTGTGGGGTAGATTCCAAGTCATTGAAACCTGGTGTGCAGAGCCAAACTGAACCTTGTGAGATAGGGGCTACAAGGCTCTATGAGGGTTCAAAAGCAGACCACCAGGTCTGTCTTCTGAGGTACCACCATATGGGCTCAGATGATCGTATTAGTTACGAATTGAGCACTTAGCTGTTTGTGCCACCCAGAGATGGCATGGAGGAAAATAGCTTTTCACTGTTTAGTGTCTTTCCCAAACGGAAACGGGTGCTTACTTGTGTCCTGCCTTTTCTTATATTAGTTGTGTTAATCTGAGTACATTAGAGAAATAAATCCACAGAAACTGAAATGTATAAAAGAGAGCTTTAGATAAAGGGTAAATGCACATGGAGAAAAAATCCCAAACCAGTGCAGCCCAAGTCTATAAGTCCAACATTAGCCCATATGTCCCACACCAATCCACAATGTCCTCCTCCATCTCAACAAAGACATGCAGTGTGGATGGCTGCAGGTGGAAAGAACTGCCCATCTGGGTTTCTGAGGTTGTTAACTCTTTACTGGAATAAAAGCGCCTTTTGTGCGCCTGGAGCAGCTGGTGTTTGTAACCACTCAGACACGAGGGCTCCATCACCTTGTGCAGGACTACTCGTGATTTATTATCTACCCCAATGCTGCTTCAAGGGTGGTACATGGGTCGGTGATAAACCGTGACCTGTTTAAAATCTGTCCATTTGTAGCTAGGTACAGAAAGGAAAGTCAGAGTGCAGGTCACTGCTATTTCCAATGCCAGCAATGTCATGTAAAGGGCAAAGCGCACAGCAGGGTGTCTAGACTATGGACACACTGAGGATGACGAAATACACCACTGAAAACCTTATGTTACTCATGGAAACACTGTCAGGTAGTGGAGGACTAGTAAACCAAGGCAGAACCTTGCCAGAGAGAGGGCCAGATGACAAACACTTCTGGTCAGATTAAAGGGGAGGGCCAGTGACAAAGAGCCAGGTCGTTTGCAGGATGCATGCCCACGGGGGCTTCAAAGATGGGTTCAAACATCAAAAAGATATGAGGGTGGCCCAGGATTGGCAAGCCTTTCCTTGTCCTGTACATTGCGGTTGCTTTGAAGCAGACCAACTGGATAGCACCTACCAACAAGACCAACCAAGGAAGAGGAAGCCTCTATGATCCCAGAAACAGACATCACTAGGACGTGTCAGGAGATTTTTATAAAGGTAACCAATGTCCTGGTCCCTCATCACAGAAAGTTGGGGAAGCACCATTGTGCTGGTTTACCAGATGTTTCCCAGATGAATTACTGTCCAGCTGCACATAGGGAGGAGAAATACCTATAGACATGACTGAAGGGATGTTCACTCTGCTATGGGAATGTGTTAATCTGTGCACTTTAGATGTGGAAATCCACAGACACACGTGTATAAAAGAGAGTTGTAATTAAATATTAAATGCACATCAAGAAACTACCCTAAAAGATCTTTTTAATCTCATAAGCCCACCATTATGCCAATGGCCCCCCAGAATCCACAACCATCTACAAAAGAGATAGAATGAGGCTGACTGCTAGTAAGAGCCAACTCAGAGAAAGCAAAATAATCTCATATTTGTTGGGCATCTGCATATAGATGTGGAGTACCCAAAGCTGTTTCATGTAGATAATGTGGCTTCTGCTCAGATATGTCTGAGTGTACGTGAGACTTGGAAGGAGTAGCATTTTACTGGCTAAGGCATCATCTCCCTCTACTGAATTTCAAAATCAAGATGCTCATGAACTTGCAATGCTAAAGTGACCAATGCATGAATCATTCCGCCCTTCAATTAACACCACCTGTGCATCTGGGACATTTGGCGTGATAAGCTAACAATATGAGTGAGCATAACCTGTTGTGAAAAACAGAAAGATACAGAAATCTCCATTGTTTTATGTAATTGTTGTATACGGGGAACTGCAGGATGTAAAATTTCCCATAAACATCTGATGATGGAAAATGGCAATGCCCCTTGACCCAAAAAAAAAACAAAAAACACCATGTTGAGGCACTCTCAAAATGAAAAACGTAAATCTGGGTGAGGCAACACAGAAGGCATCCTGTGAAATGTGGCATGTTAAGATTTCCTTCACATTCAAATAGTTGAAAATCTAAGGCATGAGCTGAGAATAGTAAAACTGTTTCAGGCTCCATAATCGGTGCAGATAAAACACCAGAATAATTGCCTCTTCCTTAATATACTTGAATCTGCTGGAGTTACATTTGGAGGTGAGATAGGGGAAACTGTTTGAATTACAATAGTATGGAAGTAAAAGCAATTTTACACTGTGAGAAGGTCAAGTGTTTTCATTGGAATCGGTTGTCTGAATGACACCCACCTGGAGCTTTTTTTTTTTTTTTCAGTTGTAGCTTTTGATTCTGTGTCTTCTCTTCTGCAGGCTAGGTTTCCAGGGTATTGACTGCTTATTCTAGACTTTTGACAAACTCTTAGTCTGCAGGTTTAAGTTCTGGTGCTGGCTGCAGTTTTGTCTATCAGAGGGAGAGGGACACAGAATCAAATTGTTTATTCAGATGGTCTATGTGTCCTAACATAGAAGTCAGACAGAACAGTCTGGTTACTGTAGTTGCCATCCCCCTGGGACTGAGTTTTGGCTGCATGAGAAGAATGATAGGGATGAAAGTGATGCAAACAGAAGCAAGTATCTTTAATATATTGATGCCTTCAGACTCCAGCCTGGACACTGATCCTTTCTGGGGATTTTATATGCAGTCTCCCCTATCTCCAAAAGAGTTCTGAGGAGTCGGTGATTGTGACTGAGTAGGAGGGCTCACTGCCTAGATATCACACGTCGTAGGTCCACATGAGGCCTATTCCAGGTCAAGCGGTGTCTTAGTGTGCCTCAATCAGTGTTTCCACCCAAATCCCTAGGCTTTGGAAATTCCCAGTACCCTGTGTCCTGCAGTTCCTTTTACCCAATAACCCTCGTGTTTATACTTTATAACCACGTTTTCATTTGTGGAGATCAAAAAAAAATTATTAAATAATGTGGTTTATGAAAATTGAAAAAAATAAGCCATTAGAAACTTATTTGTGTAAAAACATAATGCCAGTTTGCAAGGAAATGTCTGGATAACCTGAGTAGGCAGTAATAGAGCCGGCTCAAAGTTGGCAGACAAGCACTTGCTTCATTGAATGTGTGTCACTATCCACAGTGTTGGAAGTGAATTCGCATCATGAAACAGGTTCCAGAAAGGTCCCCAAAACACTATTCCAAGGATTGAAACCATACATTTCCCCATTCCATTTAACCTCCAGATCATTCAAGCTTTTAAAAAACAGGTCAATTTCACATTCAGTTCATCATCCCACATCTCAATTGGCTCATATCAGTTCAAAGACGCAGAAAACATAATCTCTGAGTTGTGCTCTATTATACTTATGATGAGCTGCATTATGACCATCTGCTTCACTTTCCGTTTTTAGAAAGTTTATCAGAAGTAGCATGCACTCATGCTATACCACACACCTTTAATGCCAATGTAGCTGTAATTTTATATCCAATGTATTCAAGCCCCACAAACTGATGAGGTGAGATATATAAAGCTAGGGGGTGGGAGTCCCCCATCCAGAGATTTTTCACTTTTTTTAATATTAACAAACACACACATTAGTTTCTCTTGTGAGTTTTTTACAATTTTTAAAAAGAAGCTCAGTTACTGTTTTGTTGGGGATTTTATATTTTGTGTTTGTTTTTATTTTTTACCTCTTTTGTATAAGTAGGGAATTTTAGGGAAATATGTACTTTATGGAATAAATTTTAAGAACTAAAATATATTTTATCTTAAATAAATTAACGTATCTTTTATCTTACAGCTAAATCACTGATTATATATTTGCAGAGCCGACTTAAAGGATGAAAGAAAATTCTATCAAGAGTGTTACTTTTGACTTCAAAGCCTTCCTAATAAAGTCTTTTAACTACCTGTGGAAAAAAATAAGAAAAGAAAAGCTAGTATCATCAGGTATTTGACTTCGGACAGAAGTGCCTTATGACAGAATCGTCAGGATGGGGCCGGTCATAACTCAGGACTGAGTATCCTTGCATCCAAACTGTTACTGTGGGTAGATTCCAAGTCATTGAAACCTGGTGTGCAGAGCCAAACTGAACCTTGTGAGATAGGGGCTACAAGGCTCTATGAGGGTTCAAAAGCAGACCACCAGGTCTGTCTTCTGAGGTACCACCATATGGGTTCAGATGATCGTTTTAGTTACGAATTGAGCACTTAGCTGTTTGTGCCACCCAGAGATGGCATGGAGGAAAATAGCTTTTCACTGTTTAGTGTCTTTCCCAAACGGAAACGGGTGCTTACTTGTGTCCTGCCTTTTCTTATATTAGTTGTGTTAATCTGAGTACATTAGAGAAATAAATCCACAGAAACTGAAATGTATAAAAGAGAGCTTTAGATAAAGGGTAAATGCACATGGAGAAAAAATCCCAAACCAGTGCAGCCCAAGTCTACAAGTCCAACATTAGCCCATATGTCCCACACCAATCCACAATGTCCTCCTCCATCTCAACAAAGACATGCAGTGTGGGTGGCTGCAGGTGGAAAGAACTGCCCATCTGGGTTTCTGAGGTTGTTAACTCGTTACTGGAATTAAAAGCGCCTTTTGTGCTCCTGGAGCGGCTGGTGTTTGTAACCACTCAGACACGAGGGCTCCATCTCCTTGTGCAGGACTACTCGTGATTTATTATCTACCCCAATGCTGCTTCAAGGTTGGTACATGGGTCGGTGATAAACCGTGACCTGTTTAAAATCTGTCCATTTGTAGCTAGGTACAGAAAGGAAAGTCAGAGTGCAGGTCACTGCTATTTCCAATGCCAGCAATGTCATGTAAAGGGCAAAGCGAGCAGCAGGGTGTCTAGACTAAGGACACACTGAGGATGACGAAATACACCACTGAAAACCTTATGCTACTCATGGAAACACTGTCAGGTAGTGGAGGACTAGTAAACCAAGGCAGAACCTTGCCAGAGAGAGGGCCAGATGACGAACACTTCTGGTCAGATTAAAGGGGAGGGCCAGTGACAAAGAGCCAGGTCTTTTGCAGGATGCATGCCCACGGGGGCTTCAAAGATGGGTTCAAACATCAAAAAGATATGAGGGTGGCCCAGGATTGGCAAGCCTTTCCTTGTCCTGTACATTGCGGTTGCTTTGAAGCAGACCAACTGGATAGCACCTACCAACAAGACCAACCAAGGAAGAGGAAGCCTCTATGATCCCAGAAACAGACATCACTAGGACGTGTCAGGAGACTTTTATAAAGGTAACCAATGTCCTGGTCCCTCATCACAGAAAGTTGGGGAAGCACCATTGTGCTGGTTTACCAGATGTTTCCCAGATGAATTACTGTCCAGCTGCACATAGGGAGGAGAAATACCTATAGACATGACTGAAGGGAGGTTCACACTGCTATGGGAATGTGTTAATCTGTGCACTTTAGATGTGGAAATCCACAGACACACGTGTATAAAAGAGAGTTGTAATTAAATATTAAATGCACATCAAGAAACTACCCTAAAAGATCTTTTTAATCTCATAAGCCCACCATTATGCCAATGGCCCCCCAGAATCCACAACCATCGACAAAAGAGATAGAATGAGGCTGACTGCTAGTAAGAGCCAACTCAGAGAAAGCAAAATAATCTCATATTTGGTGGGCATCTGCATATAGATGTGGAGCACCCAAAGCTGTTTCATGTAGATAATGTGGCTTCTGCTCAGATATGTATGAGTGTACGTGAGACTTGGAAGGAGTAGCATTTTACTGGCTAAGGCATCATCTCCCTCTACTGAATTTCAAAATCAAGATGCTCATGAACTTGCAATGCTAAAGTGACCAATGCATGAATCAATCCGCCCTTCAATTAACACCACCTGTGCATCTGGGATATTTGGCGTGATAAGCTAACAATATGAGTGAGCATAACCTGTTGTGAAAAACAGAAAGATACAGAAATCTCCATTGTTTAATGTAATTGTTGTATACGGGGAACTGCAGGATGTAAAATTTCCCATAAACATCTGATGATGGAAAATGGCAATGCCCCTTGACCCAAAAAAAAAAAACAAAAAACACCATGTTGAGGCACTCTCAAAATGAAAAACGTAAATCTGGGTGAGGCAACACAGAAGGCATCCTGTGAAATGCGGCATGTTAAGATTTCCTTCACATTCAAATAGTTGAAAATCTAAGGCATGAGCTGAGAATAGTAAAACTGTTTCAGGCTCCATAATCGGTGCAGAGAAAACACCAGAATAATTGCCTCTTCCTTAATATACTTGAATCTGCTGGAGTTACATTTGGAGGTGAGATAGGGGAAACTGTTTGAATTACAATAGTATGGAAGTAAAAGCAATTTTACACTGTGAGAAGGTCAAGTGTTTTCATTGGAATCAGTTGTCTGAATGACACCCACCTGGAGCTTTTTTTTTTTTTCAGTTGTAGCTTTTGATTTTGTGTCTTCTCTTCTGCAGGCTAGTTTCCAGGGTATTGACTTCTTATTCTAGACTTTTGACAAACTCTTAGTCTGCAGGTTTAAGTTCTGGTGCTGGCTGCAGTTTTGTCTATCAGAGGGAGAGGGACACAGAATCAAATTGTTTATTCAGATGGTCTATGTGTCCTAACATAGAAGTCAGACAGAACAGTCTGGTTACTGTAGTTGCCATCCCCCTGGGACTGAGTTTTGGCTGCATGAGAAGAATGATAGGGATGAAAGTGATGCAAACAGAAGCAAGTATCTTTAATATATTGATGCCTTCAGACTCCAGCCTGGACACTGATCCTTTCTGGGGATTTTATATGCAGTCTCCCCTATCTCCAAAACAGTTCTGAGGAGTCGGTGATTGTGACTGAGTAGGAGGGCTCACTGCCTAGATATCACACGTCGTAGGTCCACATGAGGGCTATTCCAGGTCAAGCGGTGTCTTAGTGTGCCTCAATCAATGTTTCCACCCAAATCCCTAGGCTTCGGAAGTTCCCAGTACCCTGTGTCCTGCAGTCCCTTTTACCCAATAACCCTCGTGTTTATACTTTATAACCACGTTTTCATTTGTGGAGATCAAAAAAAAATTTATTAAATAATGTGGTTTATGGAAATTGAAAAAATAAGCCATTAGAAACTTATTTGTGTAAAAAAAATAATGCCAGTTTGCAAGGAAATATCTGGATAAGCAGAGTAGGCAGTAATAGAGCCGGCTCAAAGTTGGCAGCCAAGCACTTGCTTCATTGAATGTGTGTCACTATCCACAGTGTTGGAAGTGAATTCGCATCATGAAACAGGTTCCAGAAAGGTCCCCAAAACACTATTCCAAGGATTGAAACCATACATTTCCCCATTCCATTTAACCTCCAGATCATTCAAGCTTTTAAAAAACAGGTCAATTTCACATTCAGTTCATCATCCCACATCTCAATTGGCTCATATCAGTTCAAAGACGCAGAAAACATAATCTCTGAGTTGTGCTCTATTATACTTATGATGAGCTGCATTATGACCATCTGCTTCACTTTCTGTTTTTAGAAAGTTTATCAGAAGTAGCATGCACTCATGCTATACCACACACCTTTAATGCCAATGTAGCTGTAATTTTATATCCAATGTATTCAAGCCCCACAAACTGATGAGGTGAGATATATAAAGCTAGGGGGTGGGAGTCCCCCATCCAGAGATTTTTCACTTTTTTTAATATTAACAAACACACACATTAGTTTCTCTTGTGAGTTTTTTACAATTTTTAAAAAGAAGCTCAGTTACTGTTTTGTTGGGGATTTTATATTTTGTGTTTGTTTTTATTTTTTACCTCTTTTGTATAAGTAGGGAATTTTAGGGAAATATGCACTTTATGGAATAAATTTTAAGAACTAAAATATATTTTATCTTAAATAAATTAACGTATCTTTTATCTTACAGCTAAATCACTGATTATATATTTGCAGAGCCGACTTAAAGGATGAAAGAAAATTCTATCAAGAGTGTTACTTTTGACTTCAAAGCCTTCCTAATAAAGTCTTTTAACTACCTGTGGAAAAAAATAAGAAAAGAAAAGCTAGTATCATCAGGTATTTGACTTCGGACAGAACTGCCTTATGACAGAATCGTCAGGATGGGGCCGGTCATAACTCAGGACTGAGTATCCTTACATCCAAACTGTTACTGTGGGTAGATTCCAAGTCATTGAAACCTGGTGTGCAGAGCCAAACTGAACCTTGTGAGATAGGGGCTACAAGACTCTATGAGGGTTCAAAAGCAGACCACCAGGTCTGTCTTCTGAGGTACCACCATATGGGCTCAGATGATCGTTTTAGTTACGAATTGAGCACTTAGCTGTTTGTGCCACCCAGAGATGGCATGGAGGAAAATAGCTTTTCACTGTTTAGTGTCTTTCCCAAACGGAAATGGGTGCTTACTTGTGTCCTGCCTTTTCTTACATTAGTTGTGTTAATCTGAGTACATTAGAGAAATAAATCCACAGAAACTGAAATGTATAAAAGAGAGCTTTAGATAAAGGGTAAATGCACATGGAGAAAAAATCCCAAACCAGTGCAGCCCAAGTCTACAAGTCCAACATTAGCCCATATGTCCCACACCAATCCACAATGTCCTCCTCCATCTCAACAAAGACATGCAGTGTGGGTGGCTGCAGGTGGAAAGAACTGCCCATCTGGGTTTTTGAGGTTGTTAACTCTTTACTGGAATTAAAAGCGCCTTTTGTGCTCCTGGAGCGGCTGGTGTTTGTAACCACTCAGACATGAGGGCTCCATCTCCTTGTGCAGGACTACTCGTGATTTATTATCTACCCCAATGCTGCTTCAAGGGTGGTACATGGGTCGGTGATAAACCGTGACCTGTTTAAAATCTGTCCATTTGTAGCTAGGTACAGAAAGGAAAGTCAGAGTGCAGGTCACTGCTATTTCCAATGCCAGCAATGTCATGTAAAGGGCAAAGCGCGCAGCAGGGTGTCTAGACTAAGGACACACTGAGGATGACGAAATACACCACTGAAAACCTTATGCTACTCATGGAAACACTGTCAGGTAGTGGAGGACTAGTAAACCAAGGCAGAACCTTGCCAGAGAGAGGGCCAGATAACGAACACTTCTGGTCAGATTAAAGGGGAGGGCCAGTGACAAAGAGCCAGGTCTTTTGCAGGATGCATGCCCACGGGGGCTTCAAAGATGGGTTCAAACATCAAAAAGATATGAGGGTGGCCCAGGATTGGCAAGCCTTTCCTTGTCCTGTACATTGCGGTTGCTTTGAAGCAGACCAACTGGATAGCACCTACCAACAAGACCAACCAAGGAAGAGGAAGCCTCTATGATCCCAGAAACAGACATCACTAGGACGTGTCAGGAGATTTTTATAAAGGTAACCAATGTCCTGGTCCCTCATCACAGAAAGTTGGGGAAGCACCATTGTGCTGGTTTACCAGATGTTTCCCAGATGAATTACTGTCCAGCTGCACATAGGGAGGAAAAATACCTATAGACATGACTGAAGGGAGGTTCACTCTGCTATGGGAATGTGTTAATCTGTGCACTTTAGATGTGGAAATCCACAGACACACGTGTATAAAAGAGAGTTGTAATTAAATATTAAATGCACATCAAGAAACTACCCTAAAAGATCTTTTTAATCTCATAAGCCCACCATTATGCCAATGGCCCCCCAGAATCCACAACCATCGACAAAAGAGATAGAATGAGGCTGACTGCTAGTAAGAGCCAACTCAGAGAAAGCAAAATAATCTCATATTTGGTGGGCATCTGCATATAGATATGGAGCACCCAAAGCTGTTTCATGTAGATAATGTGGCTTCTGCTCAGATATGTATGAGTGTACGTGAGACTTGGAAGGAGTAGCATTTTACTGGCTAAGGCATCATCTCCCTCTACTGAATTTCAAAATCAAGATGCTCATGAACTTGCAATGCTAAAGTGACCAATGCATGAATCATTACGCCCTTCAATTAACACCACCTGTGCATCTGGGACATTTGGCGTGATAAGCTAACAATATGAGTGAGCATAACCTGTTGTGAAAAACAGAAAGATACAGAAATCTCCATTGTTTAATGTAATTGTTGTATACGGGGAACTGCAGGATGTAAAATTTCCCATAAACATCTGATGATGGAAAATGACAATGCCCCTTGACCAAAAAAAAAACAAAAAACACCGTGTTGAGGCACTCTCAAAATGAAAAACGTAAATCTGGGTGAGGCAACACAGAAGGCAGCCTGTGAAATGCGGCATGTTAAGATTTCCTTCACATTCAAATAGTTGAAAATCTAAGGCATGAGCTGAGAATAGTAAAACTGTTTCAGGCTCCATAATCGGTGCAGAGAAAACACCAGAATAATTGCCTCTTCCTTAATATACTTGAATCTGCTGGAGTTACATTTGGAGGTGAGATAGGGGAAACTGTTTGAATTACAATAGTATGGAAGTAAAAGCAATTTTACACTGTGAGAAGGTCAAGTGTTTTCATTGGAATCAGTTGTCTGAATGACACCCACCTGGAGCTTTTTTTTTTTTTCAGTTGTAGCTTTTGATTTTGTGTCTTCTCTTCTGCAGGCTAGGTTTCCAGGGTATTGACTTCTTATTCTAGACTTTTGACAAACTCTTAGTCTGCAGGTTTAAGTTCTGGTGCTGGCTGCAGTTTTGTCTATCAGAGGGAGAGGGACACAGAATCAAATTGTTTATTCAGATGGTCTATGTGTCCTAACATAGAAGTCAGACAGAACAGTCTGGTTACTGTAGTTGCCATCCCCCTGGGACTGAGTTTTGGCTGCATGAGAAGAATGATAGGGATGAAAGTGATGCAAACAGAAGCAAGTATCTTTAATATATTGATGCCTTCAGACTCCAGCCTGGACACTGATCCTTTCTGGGGATTTTATATGCAGTCTCCCCTATCTCCAAAACAGTTCTGAGGAGTCGGTGATTGTGACTGAGTAGGAGGGCTCACTGCCTAGATATCACACGTCGTAGGTCCACATGAGGGCTATTCCAGGTCAAGCGGTGTCTTAGTGTGCCTCAATCAGTGTTTCCACCCAAATCCCTAGGCTTCGGAAGTTCCCAGTACCCTGTGTCCTGCAGTCCCTTTTACCCAATAACCCTCGTGTTTATACTTTATAACCACGTTTTCATTTGTGGAGATCAAAAAAAAATTATTAAATAATGTGGTTTATGAAAATTGAAAAAAATAAGCCATTAGAAACTTATTTGTGTAAAAACATAATGCCAGTTTGCAAGGAAATGTCTGGATAAGCTGAGTAGGCAGTAATAGAGCCGGCTCAAAGTTGGCAGCCAAGCACTTGCTTCATTGAATGTGTGTCACTATCCACAGTGTTGGAAGTGAATTCGCATCATGAAACAGGTTCCAGAAAGGTCCCCAAAACACTATTCCAAGGATTGAAACCATACATTTCCCCATTCCATTTAACCTCCAGATCATTCAAGCTTTTAAAAAACAGGTCAATTTCACATTCAGTTCATCATCCCACATCTCAATTGGCTCATATCAGTTCAAAGACGCAGAAAACATAATCTCTGAGTTGTGCTCTATTATACTTATGATGAGCTGCATTATGACCATCTGCTTCACTTTCTGTTTTTAGAAAGTTTATCAGAAGTAGCATGCACTCATGCTATACCACACACCTTTAATGCCAATGTAGCTGTAATTTTATATCCAATGTATTCAAGCCCCACAAACTGATGAGGTGAGATATATAAAGCTAGGGTGTGGGAGTCCCCCATCCAGAGATTTTTCACTTTTTTTAATATTAACAAACACACACATTAGTTTCTCTTGTGAGTTTTTTACAATTTTTAAAAAGAAGCTCAGTTACTGTTTTGTTGGGGATTTTATATTTTGTGTTTGTTTTTATTTTTTACCTCTTTTGTATAAGTAGGGAATTTTAGGGAAATATGCACTTTATGGAATAAATTTTAAGAACTAAAATATATTTTATCTTAAATAAATTAACGTATCTTTTATCTTACAGCTAAATCACTGATTATATATTTGCAGAGCCGACTTAAAGGATGAAAGAAAATTCTATCAAGAGTGTTACTTTTGACTTCAAAGCCTTCCTAATAAAGTCTTTTAACTACCTGTGGAAAAAAATAAGAAAAGAAAAGCTAGTATCATCAGGTATTTGACTTCGGACAGAACTGCCTTATGACAGAATCGTCAGGATGGGGCCGGTCATAACTCAGGACTGAGTATCCTTGCATCCAAACAGTTACTGTGGGGTAGATTCCAAGTCATTGAAACCTGGTGTGCAGAGCCAAACTGAACCTTGTGAGATAGGGGCTACAAGACTCTATGAGGGTTCAAAAGCAGACCACCAGGTCTGTCTTCTGAGGTACCACCATATGGGCTCAGATGATCATATTAGTTACGAATTGAGAACTTAGCTGTTTGTGCCACCCAGAGATGGCATGGAGGAAAATAGCTTTTCACTGTTTAATGTCTTTCCCAAACGGAAACGGGTGCTTACTTGTGTCCTGCCTTTTCTTATATTAGTTGTGTTAATCTGAGTACAATAGAGAAATAAATCCACAGAAACTGAAATGTATAAAAGAGAGCTTTAGATAAAGGGTAAATGCACATGGAGAAAAAATCCCAAACCAGTGCAGCCCAAGTCTACAAGTCCAACATTAGCCCATATGTCCCACACCAATCCACAATGTCCTCCTCCATCTCAACAAAGACATGCAGTGTGGGTGGCTGCAGGTGGAAAGAACTGCCCATCTGGGTTTCTGAGGTTGTTAACTCTTTAGTGGAATTAAAAGCGCCTTTTGTGCTCCTGGAGCGGCTGGTGTTTGTAACCACTCAGACATGAGGGCTCCATCTCCTTGTGCAGGACTACTCGTGATTTATTATCTACCCCAATGCTGCTTCAAGGGTGGTACATGGGTCGGTGATAAACCGTGACCTGTTTAAAATCTGTCCATTTGTAGCTAGGTACAGAAAGGAAAGTCAGAGTGCAGGTCACTGCTATTTCCAATGCCAGCAATGTCATGTAAAGGGCAAAGCGCGCAGCAGGGTGTCTAGACTAAGGACACACTGAGGATGACGAAATACACCACTGAAAACCTTATGCTACTCATGGAAACACTGTCAGGTAGTGGAGGACTAGTAAACCAAGGCAGAACCTTGCCAGAGAGAGGGCCAGATGACGAACACTTCTGGTCAGATTAAAGGGGAGGGCCAGTGACAAAGAGCCAGGTCGTTTGCAGGATGCATGCCCACGGGGGCTTCAAAGATGGGTTCAAACA
Source organism: Tenrec ecaudatus (assembly GCF_050624435.1). Lineage (NCBI taxonomy): Eukaryota > Metazoa > Chordata > Mammalia > Afrosoricida > Tenrecidae > Tenrec > Tenrec ecaudatus. Next base: position 853,182 of record NW_027457650.1, on the reverse strand, counting down.
TCAAAAAGATATGAGGGTGGCCCAGGATTGGCAATCCTTTCCTTGTCCTGTACATTGCGGTTGCTTTGAAGCAGACCAACTGGATAGCACCTACCAACAAGACCAACCAAGGAAGAGGAAGCCTCTATGATCCCAGAAACAGACATCACTAGGACGTGTCAGGAGACTTTTATAAAGGTAACCAATGTCCTGGTCCCTCATCACAGAAAGTTGGGGAAGCACCATTGTGCTGGTTTACCAGATGTTTCCCAGATGAATTACTGTCCAGCTGCACATAGGGAGGAGAAATACCTATAGACATGACTGAAGGGATGTTCACTCTGCTATGGGAATGTGTTAATCTGTGCACTTTAGATGTGGAAATCCACAGACACACGTGTATAAAAGAGAGTTGTAATTAAATATTAAATGCACATCAAGAAACTACCCTAAAAGATCTTTTTAATCTCATAAGCCCACCATTATGCCAATGGCCCCCCAGAATCCACAACCATCGACAAAAGAGATAGAATGAGGCTGACTGCTAGTAAGAGCCAACTCAGAGAAAGCAAAATAATCTCATATTTGGTGGGCATCTGCATATAGATGTGGAGCACCCAAAGCTGTTTCATGTAGATAATGTGGCTTCTGCTCAGATATGTCTGAGTGTACGTGAGACTTGGAAGGAGTAGCATTTTACTGGCTAAGGCATCATCTCCCTCTACTGAATTTCAAAATCAAGATGCTCATGAACTTGCAATGCTAAAGTGACCAATGCATGAATCAATCCGCCCTTCAATTAACACCACCTGTGCATCTGGGACATTTGGCGTGATAAGCTAACAATATGAGTGAGCATAACCTGTTGTGAAAAACAGAAAGATACAGAAATCTCCATTGTTTAATGTAATTGTTGTATACGGGGAACTGCAGGATGTAAAATTTCCCATAAACATCTGATGATGGAAAATGGCAATGCCCCTTGACCCAAAAAAAACCAAAAAACACCATGTTGAGGCACTCTCAAAATGAAAAACGTAAATCTGGGTGAGGCAACACAGAAGGCAGCCTGTGAAATGCGGCATGTTAAGATTTCCTTCACATTCAAATAGTTGAAAATCTAAGGCATGAGCTGAGAATAGTAAAACTGTTTCAGGCTCCATAATCGGTGCAGAGAAAAAACCAGAATAATTGCCTCTTCCTTAATATACTTGAATCTGCTGGAGTTACATTTGGAGGTGAGATAGGGGAAACTGTTTGAATTACAATAGTATGGAAGTAAAAGCAATTTTACACTGTGAGAAGGTCAAGTGTTTTCATTGGAATCAGTTTCTGAATGACACCCACCTGGAGCTTTTTTTTTTTTTTTCAGTTGTAGCTTTTGATTCTGTGTCTTCTCTTCTGCAGGCTAGGTTTCCAGGGTATTGACTTCTTATTCTAGACTTTTGACAAACTCTTAGTCTGCAGGTTTAAGTTCTGGTGCTGGCTGCAGTTTTGTCTATCAGAGGGAGAGGGACACAGAATCAAATTGTTTATTCAGATGGTCTATGTGTCCTAACATAGAAGTCAGACAGAACAGTCTGGTTACTGTAGTTGCCATCCCCCTGGGACTGAGTTTTGGCTGCATGAGAAGAATGATAGGGATGAAAGTGATGCAAACAGAAGCAAGTATCTTTAATATATTGATGCCTTCAGACTCCAGCCTGGACACTGATCCTTTCTGGGGATTTTATATGCAGTCTCCCCTATCTCCAAAACAGTTCTGAGGAGTCGGTGATTGTGACTGAGTAGGAGGGCTCACTGCCTAGATATCACACGTCGTAGGTCCACATGAGGGCTATTCCAGGTCAAGCGGTGTCTTAGTGTGCCTCAATCAATGTTTCCACCCAAATCCCTAGGCTTCGGAAGTTCCCAGTACCCTGTGTCCTGCAGTCCCTTTTACCCAATAACCCTCGTGTTTATACTTTATAACCACGTTTTCATTTGTGGAGATCAAAAAAAAATTTATTAAATAATGTGGTTTATGGAAATTGAAAAAATAAGCCATTAGAAACTTATTTGTGTAAAAAAAATAATGCCAGTTTGCAAGGAAATATCTGGATAAGCAGAGTAGGCAGTAATAGAGCCGGCTCAAAGTTGGCAGCCAAGCACTTGCTTCATTGAATGTGTGTCACTATCCACAGTGTTGGAAGTTAATTGGCATCATGAAAATGGTTCCAGAAAGGTCCCCAAAACACTATTCCAAGGATTGAAACCATACATTTCCCCATTCCATTTAACCTCCAGATCATTCAAGCTTTTAAAAAACAGGTCAATTTCACATTCAGTTCATCATCCCACATCTCAATTGGCTCATATCAGTTCAAAGACGCAGAAAACATAATCTCTGAGTTGTGCTCTATTATACTTATGATGAGCTGCATTATGACCATGTGCTTCACTTTCTGTTTTTAGAAAGTTTATCAGAAGTAGCATGCACTCATGCTATACCACACACCTTTAATGTCAATGTAGCTGTAATTTTATATCCAATGTATTCAAACCCCACAAACTGATGTGGTGAGATATATAAAGCTAGGGGGTGGGAGTCCCCCATCCAGAGATTTTTCACTTTTTTTAATATTAACAAACACACACATTAGTTTCTCTTGTGAGTTTTTTACAATTTTTAAAAAGAAGCTCAGTTACTGTTTTGTTGGGGATTTTATATTTTGTGTTTGTTTTTATTTTTTACCTCTTTTGTATAAGTAGGGAATTTTAGGGAAATATGCACTTTATGGAATAAATTTTAAGAACTAAAATATATTTTATCTTAAATAAATTAACGTATCTTTTATCTTACAGCTAAATCACTGATTATATATTTGGAGAGCCGACTTAAAGGATGAAAGAAAATTCTATCAAGAGTGTTACTTTTGACTTCAAAGCCTTCCATATAAAGTCTTTTAACTACCTGTGGAAAAAAATAAGAAAAGAAAAGCTAGTATCATCAGGTATTTGACTTCGGACAGAACTGCCTTTTGACAGAATCATCAGGATGGGGCCGGTCATAACTCAGGACTGAGTATCCTTGCATCCAAACAGTTACTGTGGGGTAGATTCCAAGTCATTGAAACCTGGTGTGCAGAGCCAAACTGAACCTTGTGAGATAGGGGCTACAAGGCTCTATGAGGGTTCAAAGGCAGACCACCAGGTCTGTCTTCTGAGGTACCACCATATGGGCTCAGATGATCGTTTTAGTTACAAATTGAGCACTTAGGTGTTTGTGCCACCCAGAGATGGCATGGAGGAAAATAGCTTTTCACTGTTTAGTGTCTTTCCCAAACGGAAACGGGTGCTTACTTGTGTCCTGCCTTTTCTTATATTAGTTGTGTTAATCTGAGTACATTAGAGAAATAAATCCACAGAAACTGAAATGTATAAAAGAGAGCTTTAGATAAAGGGTAAATGCACATGGAGAAAAAATCCCAAACCAGTGCAGCCCAAGTCTACAAGTCCAACATTAGCCCATATGTCCCACACCAGTCCACAATGTCCTCCTCCATCTCAACAAAGACATGCAGTGTGGGTGGCTGCAGGTGGAAAGATCTGCCCATCTGGGTTTCTGAGGTTGTTAACTCTTTACTGGAATTAAAAGCGCCTTTTGTGCTCCTGGAGCGGCTGGTGTATGTAACCACTCAGACATGAGGGCTCCATCTCCTTGTGCAGGACTACTCGTGATGTATTATCTACCCCAATGCTGCTTCAAGGGTGGTACATGGGTCGGTGATAAACCGTGACCTGTTTAAAATCTGTCCATTTGTAGCTAGGTACAGAAAGGAAAGTCAGAGTGCAGGTCACTGCTATTTCCAATGCCAGCAATGTCATGTAAAGGGCAAAGCGCGCAGCAGGGTGTCTAGACTAAGGACACACTGAGGATGACGAAATACACCACTGAAAACCTTATGCTACTCATGGAAACACTGTCAGGTAGTGGAGGACTAGTAAACCAGGGCAGAACCTTGCCAGAGAGAGGGCCACATGACGAACACTTCTGGTCAGATTAAAGGGGAGGGCCAGTGACAAAGAGCCAGGTCGTTTGCAGGATGCATGCCCACCGGGGCTTCAAAGATGGGTTCAAACATCAAAAAGATATGAGGGTGGCCCAGGATTGGCAAGCCTTTCCTTGTCCTGTACATTGCGGTTGCTTTGAAGCAGACCAACTGGATAGCACCTACCAATAAGACCAACCAAGGAAGAGGAAGCCTCTATGATCCCAGAAACAGACATCACTAGGACGTGTCAGGAGACTTTTATAAAGGTAACCAATGTCCTGGTCCCTCATCACAGAAAGTTGGGGAAGCACCATTGTGCTGGTTTACCAGATGTTTCCCAGATGAATTACTGTCCAGCTGCACATAGGGAGGAGAAATACCTATAGATATGACTGAAGGGAGGTTCACTCTGCTATGGGAATGTGTTAATCTGTGCACTTTAGATGTGGAAATCCACAGACACACGTGTATAAAAGAGAGTTGTAATTAAATATTAAATGCACATCAAGAAACTACCCTAAAAGATCTTTTTAATCTCATAAGCCCACCAATATGCCAGTGACCCCCAGAATCCACAACCATCTACAAAAGAGATAGAATGAGGCTGACTGCTAGTAAGAGCCAACTCAGAGAAAGCAAAGTAATCTCATATTTGGTGGGCATCTGCATATAGATGTGGAGCATCCAAAGCTGTTTCACGTAGATAATGTGGCTTCTGCTCAGATATGTCTGAGTGTACGTGAGGCTTGGAAGGAGTAGCATTTTACTGGCTAAGGCATCATCTCCCTTTACTGAATTTCAAAATCAAGATGCTCATGAACTTGCAATGCTAAAGTGACCAATGCATGAATCATTCCGCCCTTCAGTTAACACCACCTGTGCATCTCGGACATTTGGCGTGATAAGCTAACAATATGAGTAGGCATAACCTGTTGGGAAAACAGGAAGATACAGAAATCTCCATTGTTTAATGTAATTGTTGTATACGGGGACCTGCAGGATGTAAAATTTCCCATAAACATCTGATGATGGAAAATGACAATGCCCCGTGACCGAAAAAAAAACAAACAAAAAAAAACACCATGTTGAGGCACTCTCAAACTGAAAAACGTAAATCTGGGTGAGGCAACACAGAAGGCAGCCTGTGAAATGCGGCATGTTAAGATTTCCTTCACATTCAAATAGTTGAAAATCTAAGGCATGAGCTGAGAATAGTAAAACTCTTTCAGGCTCCATAATCGGTGCAGAGAAAACACCAGAATAATTGCCTCTTCCTTAATATACTTGAATCTGCTGGAGTTACATTTGGAGGTGAGATAGGGGAAACTGTTTGAATTACAATAGTACGGAAGTAAAAGCAATTTTACACTGTGAGAAGGTCAAGTGTTTTCATTGGAATCGGTTGTCTGAATGACACCCACCTGGAGCTTTTTTTTTTTTTTTTTCAGTTGTAGCTTTTGATTCTGTGTCTTCTCTCCTGCAGGCTAGGTTTCCAGGGTATTGACTGCTTATTCTAGACTTTTGACAAACTCTTAGTCTGCAGGTTTAAGTTCTGGTGCTGGCTGCAGTTTTGTCTATCGGAGGGAGAGGGACACAGAATCAAATTGTTTATTCAGATGGTCTTTGTGTCCTAACATAGAAGTCAGACAGAACAGTCTGGTTACTGTAGTTGCCATCCCCCTGGGACTGAGTTTTGGCTGCATTAGTAGAATGATAGGGATGAGGTGCCCTAGCCTTAGCCTAGTGGAGCCCTAGCCTTAGCCTAAGTCTAGGGGTGCCCTAGCCTAAGCCTAGGGGTGCCCTGGCCTAAGCCTAGGGGTGCCTTACCCTAAGCCTAGGGTTGCCCTAGCCTTAGCCTAGCTGAGCTCTAGCCTTAGCCTAAGCCTAGGGGTGCCCTAGCCTAAGCCTAGGGGTGCCCTAGAATAAGCCTAGGGGTGCCCTAGCCTAAGACTAGGGGTGCCCTACCCTAAACCTAGGGTTTCCCTAGCCTAAGCTTAGGGGTGCCCTAGCCTTAGACAAGGGGAACCCTAGCCGTAGCCTAAGCTTAGGGGTGCACTAGCTTAAGCCTAGGGATGCCTTAGCATGAGCCTAGGGTTGCCCTAGCCTAAGCCTAGGGGTGCCCTAGCCTAAGGCTAGGGGTGCCCAAGCCTTAGTCTAATTGAGCCCTAGTCTTAGCCTACGCCTAGGGGTGCCCTATCCTAAGCCATGGGGTGCCCTAGCCTAAGCCTAGGGGCGCCCTAGCTAGGGGTGCCCTAGCCTTAGGCTAGGCGAGCCCTAGCCTTAGCCTAAGCCTAGGGGTGCCCTAGCCTAAGACTAGGGGTGCCCTAGCCTAAGCCTACGAGTGTCGTAGCCTAAGCCTAGGGGTGCTCTAGCCTAAGCCTAGGGGTGCCCTAACCTTAGGCTAGGGGAGCCCTAGCCTTAGCGTAAGCCTTGGGGCACATTAGCCTAAACCTAGGGGTTCCCTAGCCTAAGCCTAGGGGTGACTTAGCCTTAGGCTAGGGGTGCCCTAGCCTAAGCCTAGGGGTGCTCTAGCCTAAGCCTAGGGGTACCTTAGCCTAAGTCTAGGGGTGCCTAGCCTAAGCATAGGGGTGCCCTAACCTAAGCCTAGGGGTTCCCTACCTAAGCCTAGGGATGCCCTAGCCTAAGCCTACGGGTGCTCTAGCCTAAGCCTAGGGGTGCCCTAGCATAAGACTAGGGGTGCCCTAGTCTAAGCTTAGGGATGCCCTAGCCTAAGGCTAGGGGTGCCCTAGCCATAGGCTAGGGGAGCCCTAGCCTTAGTCTAAGACTAGGGGTGCCCTAGCCTAAGCCTAGGGGTGCCCTAGCCCAAGCCTAGGGATGCCGTAGTGTTAGGCTAGAGGAGCCCTAGCCTTAGCCTAAGCCTAGGGGTGCCCTAGCCTAAGTCTAGGGGTGCCCTAGCCTAAGCCTAGGGGTACCCTAGCCTTAGGCTAGGGGAGTCCTCACCTTAGCCGAAGCCTTGGGGTGCGCTAGCCTAAGTATAGGGGTGCCCTAGCCTAATCCTAGGGGTAATCTAGCCTTAGGATAGGGGAGCCCTAGCCTTAGCCTAAGCCTAGGGGTGCCCCAGCCTAAGCTTAGGGGTGCCCTAGCCTAAGTCTATGGGTGTCTTGCCTAAGCATATGGGTGCCCTAACCTAAGCCTAGGGGTTCCCTACCTAAGCCTAGGGGTGCCCTAGCCTTAGGCTAGGGAAGCCCTAGCCTTAGCCTAAGCCTAGGGGTGCCCTAGCCTAAGCCTAGGGGTGCCCTAGCCTAAACCTAGGGGTGCCCTAGCCTAAGCCTAGGGGAGCCCTAACCTAAGCCTAGGGGTGCCTTAGCCTTAAGCTAGGGGAGCCCTAGACTTAACCTAAGCCTAGGGGTGCCTTAGGCTAAGCCTAGGGGTGCCCTAGTCTAAGCCTAAGGGTGCCCTAGCCTTAGACTAGGGGAGCTCTAGCCTTAGCCTAAGACTAGGGGTGCCCTAGCCTAAGCCTAAACCTAGGGGTGCCCTAGCCTAAGCCTAGGGGTGCCCTAGCCTAAGCCTATGGGTGCCCTAGCCTTAGGCTAGGGGAGCCCTAGCTTTAGCCTAAGCCTAGGAGTGCCCTAGCCTAAGCCAAGGGGTGCGCTAGCCTAAGTATAGGGGTGCCCTAGCCTATACGTAGCGGTGCCCTAGCCTAAACCTAGGGGTGCCCTAGCTTAAGCCTAGGGGTGCCTTAGCCTAAGCCTAGGGGTCCCCTAGCCTTAGCCTGTGCCTAGGGGTGTCCGAGCCTAAGCCTAGAGTTGCCCTAGCCTAAGCCTAGGGGTGCCCTAGCAATAGGCTAGGTGAGCCCCAGCCTTAGCCTATGCCTAGGGGTGCCCAGGCCTAAGCCTAGGGGTGCCCTAACCTGAGACTAGGGGTGCCCTAGCCTGAGCCTGAGCCTATGGGTGCCCTAGCCTGAGGCTAGGGGAGCCCTAGCCTTATTCTAGCCTAGGATTGCCCTAGTCTAAGCCTAGGGGTGCCATAGCCTGAGTCTATGGGTGCCCTAGCCTGAGGCTAGGGGAGCCGTAGCCTTAGCGTAAGCCTAGGGGTGCCCTAGCCTAAGCCTAGGGGATCCCTAGCATAAGCCTAGGGATTCCCTAGCCTGAGCCTAGGGGTGCCCTAGCCTTAGGCTAGGGGAGCCCTAGCCTTAGCCTAAGCCTAGGGGTGCCCTAGCCTAAGCCTTGGGTTTCCCTAGCCTAAGGCTAAAGGTGCTCTTGCCTAAGACTACGGGTGCCCTAGCCTAAGCCTAGGGGTGCCCTAGCCTTAGGCTAGGAGAGCCCTAGCCCTAGCCTAACCTAGTGCTGCCCTTGCCTAAGCCTAGGGGTGCCCTTGCCTAAGCCTAGGGGTGCCCTAGCCTAAGCCTAGTGGTGCCCTAGCCTAAGCCTAGGGGTGCTCAGTCCTTATGCTAGGGGAGCCCTAGCCTTAGCCTAAGCCTATGGCTTCCCTAGCCTAAGCCTAGTGGTACCCTAGCCTAAACCAAGGGTTGCCCTAACCTAAGCCTAGGGGTGCCCTAGCCTTAGGCTAGGGGAGCACTAGCTTTAGCCTAAGCCTAGGGGTGCCCTAGCCTAAGCCTAGGGGTACCCTAGCCTAAGCCTAGGGTTGCCCTAGCCTATGCTTAGGGGTGCCCTAGCCTTAGGCTAGGTGAGCCCTAGCCTTGGCCCAAGCCTATGGGTCCCGTAGCCTAAGACTAGGGGTGCCCTAGCTTAAGCCTAGGGTTGCCCTAGCCTAAGACTAGGGGTGCCCTAGCCTAAGCCTAGGGGTGCCCTAGCCTTAGGCTAGGGGTTCACTAGCCTTAGCCTAAGCCTAGGGCTGCCCTAGCCTAAGCTTTGGGGTATCCTAGCCTATGCCTAGGTGTGCCCTAGCCTTAGGCTAGGTGAGCCCTAGCCTTAGCATAAGCCTAAGGTTGCCCGAGCCTACGCCTAGGGGTGCCCTAGCCTAAGACTAGAGTGCCCTAGCCTAAGGTTAGGGGTGCCCTAGCCTAAGCCTAGGGGTGCCCTAGCCTAAGCCTAGGGGTGCCGTAGGGTTAGGCTAGGGGAGCAATAGCCTTAGCCTAATCCTAGGGCTGCCCTAGCCTAAGCCTTGGGGTGCCCTAGCCTAAGCCAAGGGGTGCCCTAGCCTAAGCCGCTGGGTCCCCTAGTCTTAGGCTAGGGGACCCCTAGCCTTAGCCTAAGCCTAGGGGTGCCCTAGCCTAAGCCTAGTGGTGCCCTGGCCTAAGCCTAGGGGTGTCCCAGCCTAAGCCTAGAGGTTCCCTATTCTTAGGCTAGGCGAGCCCTAACCTTAGCCTAAGCCTAGGGCTGCCCTAGCCGAAACCTAGGGGTGCCCTAGCCTTAGGCTAGGGGATCCCTAGCCTTAGCCTAAGCCTAGGGGTACCCTAGCCTAAACCTAGGGGTGCCCTAGCCTAAGCCTAGGACTGCCCTACCCTAAGCCTAGGGGTGCCCTAGCCCAAGCCTAGGGGTGCCCTAGCGTTAGCCTAGAGGAGCCCTAGCCTTAGCCTAAGCCTAGGGGTGCCCTAGCCTAAGCCGAGGGGTGCCCTAGCCTAAGCCTAGGGGTGCCTTTGCCTAAGCCTAGGGGTGCCCTAGCCTAAGACTAGAGGTGCCCTAACCTAAGCCTTGGGGTGCCCTAGCCTAAGCCTAGGGGTGCCTAAGCCTAAGCCTAGGGGTGCCCTAGCCTAAGCCTAAGGGTGCTCCAGCCTTAGACTAGGGGAGCCCTAGCCTTAGCCTAAGCCTAGGGGTGACGTAGCGTAAGCCTAGGGGTGCCCCTGCCTAAGCCTAGGGGTGCCCTAGCCTTAGGCTAGGGGAGCCTTAGCCTTAGCCAAAACCTAGGGGTGCCCTAGCCTAAGCCTAGGGGTGCCCGAGCCTAAGCCTAGGGGTGCCCTAGCCTAAGCCTAGGGGTGCCCTAGCCTAAGCCTAGGGGTGCCCTAACCTAAGCCTAGGGGTGCCCTAGCCTTAAGCTAGGGGAGCCCTTGACTTAACCTAAGCTTAGGGGTGCCCTAGCCTAAGCCTAGGGGTGCCCTAGTCTAAGCATAAGGGTGCCCTAGCCTTAGACTAGGGGAGCCCTAGCCTTAGCCTAAACCTAGGGATGCCCTAGCCTAAGCCTAGGGGTGCCCTAGCCTAAGCCTAGGGGTCACCTAGCCTACGCATAGGGGTGCCCTAGCCTAAGCCTAGGTGTGCCCGAACCTAAGCCTAGGGGTGCCTTAGCCTAAACCTAGGGGTCCCCTAGCCTTAGCCTAAGCCTAGGGGTGCCCTAGCCAGAGCTTAGGGGTGCCGTTGCCTTAGCCTAGGGGTGCCCTAGCCTAAGCCTAGGGGAGCCCTAGCTTTAGCCTAATCCTAGGGGTGCCCTAACCTAAACGTAGGGGTGCCCTAGCCTAAGCCTAGGGATTCCCTAGCCTGTGCCCAGGGGTGCCCTAGCCTAAGCCTAGGGTTGCCCTAGCCTAAGGCTATGGGTGCCCTTGCCTAAGCCTAGGGGTACCCTAGCCTTAGGCTAGGGGAGCCCTAGCATTAGCCTAAGTCTAGGGTTGCCCTAGCCTAAGCCTAGGGGTGCCATAGCCTAAGCCTAGGGGTGCCCAGGCCTTATGCTAGGGGAGCCCTACCTTAGCCTAAGCCTATGGCTTCCCTAGCCTAAGCCTAGGGGTACCCTAGCCTAAACCAAGGGGTGCCCTAACCTAAGCCTAGGGGTGCCCTAGCCTTAGGCTAGGGGAGCACTAGCTTTAGCCTAAGCCTAGGGGTGCCCTAGCCTAAGCCTAGGGGTACCCTAGCCTAAGCCTAGGATTGCCCTAGCCTATGCTTAGGGGTGCCCTAGCCTTAGGCTATTTGAGCCCTAGCCTTGTCCCAAGCCTAGGGGTCCCGTAGCCTAAGACTAGGGGTGCCCTAGCTTAAGCCTAGAGTTGCCCTAGCCTAAGAGTAGGGGTGCCCTAGCCTAAGCCTAGGGGTGCCCTAGCCTTAGGCTAGGGGTGCACTAGCCTTAGCCTAAGACTTGGGGTGCCCTAGCCTAAGCTTTGGGGTATCCTAGTCTATGCTTAGGTGTGCCCTAGCCTTAGGCTAGGTGAGCCCTAGCCTTAGCCTAAGCCTAAGGTTGCCCGAGCCTACGTCTAGGGGTGCCCTAGCCTAAGACTAGTGTGCCCTAGCCTAAGGTTAGGGGTGCCCTAGCCTAAGCCTAGGGGTGCCCTAGCCTAAGCCTAGGGGTGCCGGAGGGTTAGGCTAGGGGAGCCCTAGCCTTAGCCTAATCCTAGGGGTGCCCTAGCCTAAGCCTAGGGGTGCCCTAGCCTAAGCCAAGGGGTGCCCTAGCCTAAGCCGCTGGGTCCGCTAGTCTTAGGCTAGGGGACCCCTAGCCTTAGCCTAAGCCTAGGGGTGCCCTAGCCTAAGACTAGTGGTGCCCTGGCCTAAGCCTAGGGGTGTCCAAGCCTAAGCCTAGGGGTTCCCTAGCTTTAGGCTAGGCGAGCCCTAACCTTAGCCTAAGCCTAGGGCTGCCCTAGCCGAAACCTAGGGTTGCCCTAGCCTTAGGCTAGGGGATCCCTAGCCTTAGCCTAAGCCTAGGGGTGCCCTAGCCTAAACCTAGGGGTGCCCAAGCCTAAGCCTAGGAGTGCCCTAGCCTTAGCCTAAGTCTAGGGGTGCCCTAGCCTAAGCCTAGGGGTGTCCTAGCCTAAACCTAGGGGTGCCCTAGCCTAAGCCTAGGGGTGCCCTAGCCTAAGTCTAGGTGTGCCCTAGCCTTAGGCTCGGGGAGCCCTAGCTTTAGTCTAAGCCTAGGGTTGCCCTATCCAAAGCTTAGGGGTGCCCTATCCTTAGGCAAGGGGAGTCCTCGCCTTAGCCGAAGCCTTAGGGTGCCCTAGCCTAAGCCTAGGACTGCCCTTCCCTAAGCCTAGGGGTGCCCTAGCCCAAGCCTAGGGGTGCCCTAGCGTTAGCCTAGAGGAGCCCTAGCCTTAGCCTAAGCCTAGGGGTGCCCTAGCCTAAGCCGAGGGGTGCCCTAGCCTAAGCCTAGGGGTGCCTTAGCCTAAGCCAAGGGGTGCCCTAGCCTAAGACTAGAGGTGCCCTAACCTAAGCCTAGGGGTGCCCTAGCCTAAGCCTAGGGGTGCCTTAGCCTAAGCCTAGGGGTGCCCTATCCTAAGCCTAAGGGTGCTCCAGCCTTAGACTAGGGGAGCCCTATCCTTAGCCTAAGCCTAGGGGTGCCCTAGCCTAAGCCTAGGGGTGCCCCAGCCTAAGCCTAGGGGTGCCCAAGCCTTAGGCTAGGGGAGGCCTAGCCTTAGCCAAAACCTAGGGGTGCCCTAGCCTAAGCCTAGGGGTGCCCTAGCCTAAGCCATTGGGTGCCCTAGCCTAAGCCTAGGGGTGCCCCAGCCTAAGCCTAGGGGTGCCCTAGCCTTAGGCTAGGGTAGCCCTAGCCTTAGCCTAATCCTAGGGGTGCCCTAGCCTAAGTCTAGGGGTGCCCTAGCCTAAGCCTTTGGGTGCCCTAGCCTAAGCCTAGGGGTGCCCTAGCCTAAGACTAGGGGTGCCCTGGCTTTAGGCTAGGGGAGCCCTAGCCTTAGCCTAAGCCTAGGGGTGCCCTAGCCAAGCCTATGGGTGTCCTAGCCTAAGCCTAGGGGTGCCCTAGCCTAAGCTTAGGGGTTCCCTAGCCTTAGGCTAGGGCAGCCCTAGCCTTAGCCTAAGCCTAGGGGTTCCCTAACCTAAGCCTAGGGTTGTCCTAGCCTAAGCCTAGGGGTGCCCTAGCCTTAGGCTAGGGGACCCCTAGCATTAGCCTAAGCCTAGGGGTGCCCTAGCCTAAGCCTACGAGTGCCTAACCTTTGCCTAGGGGTGCCCTAGCCTAAGTGAAGGGGTGCCCTAGCCTGAACCTATGGGTGCCCTAACCTTAGCCTAAGCCTAGGGGTGCCCTAGCCTAAGCCTAGGGGAGCCCCAGCAAAAGCATAGGGGTGCCCTAGCCTAAGTCTAGGGGTGCCCTAGCCAAATCCTTGGGGTTCCCTAGCATAAACATAGGGGTGCCCTAGTCTAAGCCTAGGGGTGCCCTAGCCTTAGGCTAGGTGAGCCCTAGCCTTAGCCTAAGCCTAGGGGTGCCCTAGTCATAGCCAACATGTGCCCTAGCCTAAGCCTAGAGGTGCCCTCGCCTTAGGCTAGCGGAGCCCTAACAATAGAGTAAGCCTAGAGGTGCCTTAGCCTAAGCCTTGGTGTGCCCTAGCCTAAGCCCAGGGGTACCATAGCCTAAGCCTAGGGGTGCCCTGGCCTTAGGCTAGGGGAGCCCTAGCCTTAGCCTAAGCCTAGAGGTGCCCTAGCCTTAAGCTAGGGGAGCCCTAGACTTAACCTAAGCCTAGGGGTGCCCTAGTCTAAGCCTAAGGCTGCCCTAGCCTTAGACTAGGGGAGTCCTAGTCTTAGCCAAAGCCTAGGGGTGTCCTAGCCTAAGCATAGGGGTGCCCTAGCCTAAGCCACGGGTGCACTAGCCTTAGGCTAGGGGATCCCTACCTTTAGCATAAGCCTAGGGGTGCCTTAGCCTAAGTCTAGGGGTGCCTAGCATAAGCCTAGGGGTGACCTAACCTAAGCCTAGGGGTTCCCTACCTAAGCCTAGGGGTGCCCTAGCCTAAGCCTGGGGGTGCCCTAGCCTTACCCTAGGGAAGCCCTAGCCTTAGCCTAAGCCTAGGGGTGCCCTAACCTAAGCCTAGGGGTACCCTATCCTAAGCCTAGGGGTGCCCTAGCCTAAGCCTAGGGGTGCCCTAACCTAAGCCTAGGGGTGCCCTAGCCTTAGACTAGGGGAGCCCTAGGCTTAGCCTAAACCTAGGGGTGCCCTAGCCTAAGCCTAGGGGTGCCCTAGCCTAAGCCTAGGGGTCACCTAGCCTACGCATAGGGGTGCCCTAGCCTAAGCCTAGGTGTGCCCAAACCTAAGCCTGGGGGTGCCTTAGCCTAAACCTAGGGGTCCCCTAGCCTTAGCCTAAGCCTAGGGGTGCCCTAGCCAGAGCTTCGGGGTGCCGTTGTCTTAGCCTAGGGGTGCCCTAGCCTAAGCCTAGGGGTGCCCTAGCCTAAGCCTAGGGGAGCCCTAGCTTTAGCCTAATCCTAGGGGTGCCCTAGCCTAAACCTAGGGGTGCCCTAGCCTAAACCTAGGGGTGCCCTAGCCTAAGCCTAGGGGTGCCTTAGCCTAAGCCTAGGAGGTCCCCTAGCCTTAGCCTGAGCCTAGGGGTGCCCGACCCTAAGCCTAGGGTTGCACTAGCCTAAGCCTATGGGTGCCCTAGCCATAGACTAGGGGAGCCCTAGCCTTAGCCTATGCCTAGGGGTGCCCTAGCCTAAGCTTAGGGGTGCCCTAACCTAAGCTTAGGGGTGCCCTAGCCTAAGCCTAGGGGTGCCCTAACCTGAGACTAGGGGTGCCCTAGCCTGAGCCTATGGGTGCCCTAGCCTGAGGCTAGGGGAGCCCTAGCCTTAGTCTAGCCTAGGATTGCCCTAGTCTAAGCCTAGGGGTGCCATAGCCTGAGTCTAGGGGTGCCCTAGCCTGAGGCTAGGGGAGCCGTAGCCTTAGCGTAAGCCTAGGGGTGCCCTAGCCTAAGCCTAGGGGATCCCTAGCCTAAGCCTAGGGAATCCCTAGCCTGAGCCTAGGGGTGCCCTAGCCTAAGCCTAGGGTTTCCCTAGCCTAAGGCTAAGGGTGCCCTTGCCTAAGCCTACGGGTGCCCTAGCCTAAGCCTAGGGGTGCCCTAGCCTTAGGCTAGGCGAGCCCTAGCCCTAGCGTAACCTAGGGCTGCCCTTGCCTAAGCCTAGGGGTGCACTTGCCTAAGCCTAGGGGTGCCCTAGCCTAAGCCTAGGTGTGCCCTAGCCTAAGCCTAGGGGTGCCCAGGCCTTATGCTAGGGGAGCCCTAGCCTTAGCCTAAGCCTGGGGGTGCCCTAGCCTTACCCTAGGGAAGCCCTAGCCTAAGCCTAAGCCTAGGGGTGCCCAACCTAAGCCTAGGGGTGCCCTAGCCTAAGCCTATGGGTGCCCTAGCCTAAGCCTTTGTGTGCCCTAGCCTAAGCCTAGGGGTGCCCTGGCTTTAGCCTAGGGGAGCCCTAGCCTTAGCCTAATCCTAGGGGTGCCCTAGCCAAGCCTATGGGTGCCCTAGCCTAAGCCTAGGGGTGCCCTAGCCAAAGCTTAGGGGTTCCCTAGCCTAAGCCTAGGGTTGCCCTAGCCTAAGCCTAGGGGTGCCATAGCCTTAGGCTAGGGGAGCCCTAGCTTTAGCCTAAGCCTAGGGGTGCCCTAGCCTAAGGGTAGGGGTGCCCTAGCCTAAGCTAGGTGAGGCCTAGCCAAAGCCTAGGGGTGCCCTAGCCTAAGTCTAGGGGTGCCCTAGCCAAAGCATAGGGGTGCCCTAGTCTAAGCCTAGGGGTGCCCTAGCCTGAGGCTAGGTGATCCCTAGCCTTAGCCTAAGCCTAGGGGTGCCCTACCCAAAGCCAAAGGGTGCCCTAGCCTAAACCTAGAGGTGCCCTCGCCTTAGGCTAGCGGAGCCCTAACAATAGCGTAAGCCTAGAGGTGTCTTAGCCTAAGCCTTGGTGTGCCCTAGCCTAAGCCCAGGGGTACCATAGCCTAAGCGTAGGGGTGCCCTGGCCTTAGGCTAGGGGAGCCCTAGCCTTAGCCTAAGCCTAGGGGTGCCCTAGCCAAGCCTAGGGGTGCCCTAGCCTAAGCCTAGGGGTGCCCTAGCCTAAGCATAGGGGTTCCCTAGCCTTAGGCTAGGGGAGCCCTAGCCAAAGCCTAAGCCTAGGAGTGCCCTAGCCTAAGCCTAGGGTTGCCCTAGCCTAAGCCTAGGGGTGCTCTAGCCTTAGGCTAGGGGAGCCCTAGCTTAAGCCTAAGCCTAGGGGTGCCCTAGCCTAAGCCTAGGAGTGCCCAACCTAAGCCTAGTGGTGCCCTAGCCTTACGCTAGGGGATACCTAGCCTTAGCTGAAGCCAAGGGGTGCCCTAGCCTAAGTGTAGGGGTGCCCTAGCCTGAGCCTATGGGTGCCCTAGCCTTTTCCTAAGCCTATTGGTGCCCTAGCCTTTTCCTAAGCCTAGGGGTGCCCTAGCCTAAGCCTAGGAGTGCCCTAACCTTAGCCTAGGGGTGCCCTAGCCTAAGTGTAGGGGTGCCCTAGCCTAAGCCTAGGGGTGCCCTAGCCTAAGCCTAGGGGTGCCCTAGCCTAAGCCTAGGGGTGCCCTAGCCTTAGGCTTGGAGCCCTAGCCTTAGCCTAAGCCTAGGGGTGCACTAGCCTAAGCCTAGGGGTGCCCTAGCCTAAGCCTAGGGGTGCCCTAGCCTTAGGATAGGGGAGCCCTAGCCAAAGCCTAGGGGTGCCCTAGCCTAAGTCTAGGGGGGCCCTAGCCATATCCTTGGGGTACCCTAGCCAAAGCCTAGGGGTGCCCTAGCCTTAGGCTAGGGGAGCCCTAGCCAAAACCTAGGGGTGCCCTAGCCATAGCCTAAGCCTATGGGTGCCCTAGCCTAAGCCTACGGGTGCCCTAGCCAAAGCTTAGGGGTTCCCTAGCCTAAGCCTAGGGTTGCCCTAGCCTAAGCCTAGGGGTGCCATAGCCTTAGGCTAGGGGAGCCCTAGCTTTAGCCTAAGCCTAGGGGTGCCCTAGCCTAAGCCTAGGAGTGCCCTAACCTTAGCCTAGGGGTGCCCTAGCCTAAGTGTAGGGGTGCCCTAGCCTGAGCCTAGGGGTGCCCTAGCCTAAGCCTAGGGGTGCCCTAGCCTAAGCCTAGGGGTGCCGTAGCCTAAGCCTAGGGGTGCCCTAGCCTAAGCCTAGGGGTTCCCTAGCCTAAGCCTAGGGGTGCCCTAGCCTAAGCCTAGGGGTGTCCTAGCCTTAGGCTTGGAGCCCTAGCCTTAGGCTAAGAATAGGGGTGCACTAACCTAAGCCTAGTGGTTCCCTAGCTTAAACCCAGGGGTGCCCTAGCCTTAGGCTAGGGGAGCCTTAGCCAAAGCCTAGGGGTGCCCTAGGCTAAGTCTAGGGGTGCCCTAGCCAAATGCTTGGGGTGCCCTAGCCTAAGCATAGGGGTGGCCTAGCCTAAGACTATGGGTGCCCTAGCCTTAGGCTAGGGGAGCCCTAGACTTAGCCTAATCCTAGGGATGACCTAGCCTAAGCATAGGTGTGCCCTAGCCTTACGCTAGGATAGCCCTAGACTTAGCCTAAGCCTAGTGGTGCCCTAGCCTAAGCCTAGGGGTGCCCTAGCCTAAGCCTAGGGGTGCCCTGTCCTTAGGCTAGGGGAGCCCTAGCCTTAGCCTAAGCCTAGGGGTGCCCTAGCCAAGCCTAGGGGTGCCCTAGCCTAAGCCTAGGGGTGCCCTAGCCTAAGCATAGGTGTGCCCTAGCCTTAGGCTAGGGTAGCCCTAGCCTTAGCCTAAGCCTAGTGGTGCCCTAGCCTAAGCCTAGGGGTGCCCTAGCCTAAGCCTAGGGGTGCCCTGTCCTTAGGCTACGGGAGCCCAAGCCTTAGCCTAAGCCTAGGGGTGCCCTAGCCAAGCCTATGGGTGGCCTATCCTAAGCCTTGTGGTGCCCTAGCCTAAGCTTAGGGGTTCCCTAGCCTTAGGCTAGGCGAGCCCTAGCCAAAGCCTAAGCCTAGGGGTGCCCCAGTCTAAGCCTAGGGGTGCCCTAGCCTAAGCCTAGGGGTGCTCTAGCCTTAGGCTAGGGGAGCCCTAGCTTTATCCTAAGCCTAGGGGTGCCCTAGCCTTAGCCTAGGGGTGCCCTAGCCTTACGCTAGGGGATACCTAGCCTTAGCCAAAGCCTAGAGGTGCCCTAGCCTAAGTGTAGGGCTGCCCTAGCCTTAGCCTATGCGTGCCCTAGCCATAGCCTAAGCATAGGGGTGCCCTAGCCTAAGCCTAAGGGTGCCCTAGCCTAAGCCTAGGGGTGCCCTAGCCTAAGCTTTGGGGTGCCCTAACCTATTCCTAAGCCTAGGGCTGCCCTAGCCTAAGCCTAAGTGTGCCCTAGCTTAAGCCTATGGGTGCCCTAGCCTAAGTGTAGGGGTGCCCTAGCCTTAGCCTATGCGTGCCCTAGCCATAGCCTAAGCATAGGGGTGCCCTAGCCTAAGCCTAGGGCTGCCCTAGCCTAAGCCTAGGTGTGCCCTAGCTTAAGCCTATTGGTGCCCTAGCCTTAGCCTAAGCCTAGGGGTGTCCTAGCCTAAAACTAGGGGTACCCTAGCCTAAGCCTAGGGGTGCCCTAGCTTAAGCCTAGGGGTGCCCTAGCCTTAGGCTAGGGGAGCCCTAGCCTTAGCCTAAACCTAGGGCCGCCCTAGCCCAAACCTAGGGGTGCCCAAGCCTAAGCTTAGGGGTGCCCTAGCCATAGGCTAGTGGAGCCCTAGCTTTAGTCTAAGCCTAGGGCTGCCCTATCCAAAGCCTAGGGGTGCCCTATCCTTAGGCTAGGGGAGTCCTCGCCTTAGCCGAAGCCTTAGGGTGCCCTAGCCTAAGCCGAGGGGTGCCCTAGCCTAAGCCGAGGGGTGCCCTAGCCTAAGCCTACGGGTGCCTTAGCCTAAGTCTGGGGTGCCCTAACCTAAGCATAGGGGTTCCCTACCTAAGCCTAGGGGTGCCCTAGCCTAAGCCTAGGCGTGCCCTAGCCTTAGTCTAGGGAAGCCCTAGCCTTAGCCTAAGTATAAGGGTGCCCTAGCCTAAGCCTAGCGGTGCCCTAACCTAAGACTAGGGGTGCCCTAACCTAAGCCTAGGGGTGCCCTAGCCTAAGCCTAAGGGTGCTCCACCCTTAGACTAGGGGAGCCCTAGCCTTAGCCTAAGCCTAGGGGTGCCCTAGCCGAAGCCTAGGCGTGTCCTAGCCTAAGCCTATGGGTGCCCTAGCCTTAGGCTAGGGTAACCCTAGCCTTAGCCTAATCCTAGGGGTGCCCTAGCCTAAGTCTAGGGGTGCCCAAGCCTAAGCCTTTGGGTGCCCTAGCCTAAGCCTAGGGGTGCCCTGGGTTTAGGCTAAGGGATCCCTAGCCTTAGCCTAATCCTAGGGGTGCCCTAGCCAAGCCTATGGGTGCCCTAGCCTAAGCCTAGGGGTGCCCTAGCCAAAGCTTAGGGGTTCCCTAGCCTAACCTAGGGTTACCCTAGCCTAAGCCTAGGGGTGCCATAGCCTTAGGCTAGGGGAGCCCTAGCTTTAGCCTAAGCCTATGGGTGCCCTAGCCTTACCCTAAGCCTAGGGGTGCCCTAGCCTAAGCCTAGGGGTGCCCTAGCCTAAGCCTAGGGGTGCCCTAGCCTTAGGCTGGGAGCCCTAGCCTTAGCCTAAGAATAGGGGTGCACTAGCCTAAGCCTAGGGGTTCCCTAGCCTAAGCCTAGGGGTGCCCTAGCCTTAGGCTAGGGGAGCCCTAGCCAAAGCCTAGGGGTTCCCTAGCCTAAGTCTAGGGGTGCCCTAGCCAAATGCTTGGGGTGCGCTAGCCTAAGCATAGGGGTGCCCTAGCCTAAGCCTATGGGTGCCCTAGCCTTAGGCTAGGGGAGCCCTAGACTTAGCCTAAGCCTAGGGATGACCAATCCTAAGCCTTGGCTTGCCCTAGCCTAAGCCTAGGGGTTCCCTAGTCTAAGCATAGGTGTGCCCTAGCCTAAGCTTAGGGGTTCCCCAGCCTTATGCTAGGCGAGCCCTAGCCTTAACCTAAGCCTAGGGGTGCCCTAGCCAAGCCTAGGGGTGCCCAAGCCTAAGCCTAGGGGTGCCCTAGCCTAAGCTTAGGGGTTCCCTAGCCTTAGGCTAGGCGAGCCCAAGCCAAAGCCTAAGCCTAGGGGTGCCCTAGCCTAAGCCTAGGGTTGCCCTAGCCTAAGCCTAGGGGTGCTCTAGCCTTAGGCTAGGGGAGCCCTAGCATTAGCCTAAGCCTAGGGGTGCCCTAGCCTAAGCCTAGGGGTGCCCTAGCTTTACGCTAGGGGATACCTAGCCTTAGCCAAAGCCTAGGGGTGCACTAGCCTAAGTGTAGGGGTGCCCTAGCCTTAGCCTATGGGTGCCCTAGCCATAGCCTAAGCCTAGGGGTGCCCTAGCCTAAGCCTAGGGGTGCCCTAGCCTAAGCCTAGGGGTGCACTAGCCTTAGGCTGGGGGAGCCCTAGCCTTAGCCTAAGCCTAGGGGTGCCCTAGCCTCAGCCTAGGGGTGCCCCAGCCTAAGCCTAGGGGTGCCCTAGCCTTAGGCTAGGGGAGCCCTAGCCTTAGCCAAAACCTAGGGGTGCTCTAGCCTAAGCCTAGGGGTGCCCTAGCCTGAGTCTATGGGTCCCCTAGCCTTAGGCTAGGGTATCCCTAGCCTTAGCCTAAACCTAGTGGTGCCCTAGCCAAACCTATGGGTGCCCTAGCCTAAGCCTAGGGGTGCCCTAGCCTAAGCTTAGGGGTTCCCTAGCTTTAGGCTAGGGGAGCCCTAGCCTTAGCCTAATCCTAGGGGTGCCCTAGCCTAATCTAGGGGTGCCCTAGCCTAAGCCTTTGGGTGCCCTAGCCTAAGCCTAGGTGTGCCCTAGCCTAAGCCTAGGGGTGCCCTGGCTTTAGGCTAGGGGAGCCCTAGCCTTAGCCTAAGCCTAGGGGTGCCCTAGCCTAAGTCTAGGGGTGCCTAGCCTAAGCATAGGGGTGCCCTAACCTAAGCCTTGGGGTGCCCTATCCTAAGCCTAGGGGTGCCCTAGCCTAAGCTTAGGGGTTCCCTAGCCTTAGGCTAGGGGAGCCCTAGCCTTAGCCTAAGCCTAGGGGTTCCCTAGCCTAAGCCTATGGTTGCCCTAGCCTAAGCCTAGGGGTGCCCTAGCCTTAGGCTAGGGGAGCCCTAGCTTTAGCCTAAGCCTAGGGGTGCCCTAGCCTAAGCCTAGGAGTGCCCTAACCTTAGCCTAGGGGTGCCCTAGCTTAAGTGTAGGGGTGCCCTAGCCTGAGCCTATGGGTGCCCTAGCCTTAGCCTAAGCCTAGGGGTGCCCTAGCCTAAGACTAGGGGTGCCCTAGCCTAAGCCTAGGGGTGCCCTACCCAAAGCCAAAGGGTGCCCTAGCCTAAGCCTAGAGGTGCCCTCGCCTTAGGCTAGCGGAGCCCTAACAATAGCGTAAGCCTAGAGGTGCCTTAGCCTAAGCCTTGGTATGCCCTAGCCTAAGCCCAGGGGTACCATAGCCTAAGCGTAGGGGTGCCCTGGCCTTAGGCTAGGGGAGCCCTAGCCTTAGCCTAAGCCTAGGGGTGCCCTAGCCAAGCCTAGGGGTGCCCTAGCCTAAGCCTAGGGGTTCCCTAGCCTAATCATAGGGGTTCCCTAGCCTTAGGCTAGGGGAGCCCTAGCCAAAGCCTAAGCCTAGGGGTTCCCTAGCCTAAACCTAGGGTTGCCCTAGCCTAAGCCTAGGGTTGCTCTAGCCTTAGTATAGGGGAGCCCTAGCTTAAGCCTAAGCCTAGGGGTGCCCTAGCCTAAGCCTAGGAGAGCCCAACCTAAGCCTAGGGGTGCCCTAGCCTAAGCTTAGGTTTGCCCTAGCCTAAGCCTAGGGGTGCCCTAGCCTTAGGCTAGGAGAGCCCTAGCCAAAACCTAGGGATGCCCTAGCCTTAGGCTAGGTGCGCCCTAGCCTTAGCCTAAACCTAGGGGTGCCCTTGCCAAAGCCTAAGGGTGCCCTAGCCTAAGCCTACGGGTGGCCTAGCCTAAGCCTAGGAGTGCCCTATCCTTAGGCTAGGGGATCACTAGCATAAGCCTAAGCCGAGGGGTGCCCTAGCTTAAGCCTAGGTTTGCCCTAGCCTAAGCCTAGGGGTGCCTTAGCCTAAGCCTAGGGGTGCCCTAGCCTTAGGCTAGGGGAGCCCTAGCCTTAGCCTAAGCCTAGGGGTGCCCTAGCCTAAGCCTAGGGGTGCCCTAGCCAAAACCTAGGGGTTCCCTATCCTAAACCTAGGGTTGCCCTAGCCAAAGCCTAGGGGTGCCCTAACCTTAGGCTAGGGGAGCCCTAGCCTTAGCCTATGCCTATGGGTGCCCTAGCTTAAGCCTAGGGGTGCCCTCGCCTAAGCCTAGGGTTGCCCTAGCCTTAGGCTAGGGGATCCCTAGCCTTAGCCTAAGCCTAGGGGTTCCCTAGCCTAAGCCTAGGGGTGACCAAGCACTAGGCTAGGGTAGCCCTAGCCTTAGCCTAAGCCTAGGGATGCCCTAGCCACAGCTTAGGGGTGCCGTAGCCTCAGCCTAGTGGTGCCCTAGCCTAAGCCTAGGGCTGCCCTAGTCTAAGCGTAGGGGTGCCCTGGCCTAAGCCTAGGGGTGCCCTAGCCTAAGCCTAGGGGTGACCTAGCCTTACGCTAGGTGAGCCCTAGCCTTTGCCTAAACCTTGGGGTCCCCTAGCCTAAGACTAGGGGTGCCCTAGCCTAAGCCTAGGGCTGCCCTAGCCTAAGCCTAGGGGTGCCCTAGCATTAGGTTTGGGGTGCACTAGCCTTAGCCTAAGCCTAGGGGTGCCCTAGCCTTAGGCTTAGGGTGCACTAGCCTTAGCCTATGCTTAGGTGTGCCCTAGCCTTAGGCTAGGTGAGCCCTAGCCTTAACCTAAGCCTAAGGTTGCCCTAGCCTACGCCTAGAGGTGCCCTAGCCTAAGACTAGGGTTCCCTAGCCTAAGTTTAGGGGTGCCCTAGCCTAAGCTTAGGGGTGCCGTAGCCTAAGCCTAGGGGTGCCCTAGGGTTAGGCTAGGGGAGCCCTAGCCTTAGCCTAATCCTAGGGGTGCCCTAGCCTAAGCCTGTGGGTGCCCTAGCCTAAGCCAAGAGGTGCCCTAGCCTAAGCCTAGGGGTCCCCTAGTCTTAGGCTAGGGGAGCCCTAGCCTTAGCCTAAGCCTAGGGGTGCCCTAGCCTAAGCCTAGTGGTGCCCTAGCCTAAGCCTAGGGCTGCCCTAGCCTAAGCCTCGGGGTGCCCTAGCCTTAGGCTAGGGGAGCCCTAGCCTTAGCCTAAGCCTAGGGCTGCTCTAGCCTATGCCTATGTGTGCCCTAGCTTAAGCCTATGGGTGCCCTAGCCTTAGCCTAAGCCTAGGGGTGCCCTAGCCTAAGACTAGGGGTGCCCTAGCCTAAGCCTAGGGGTGCCCTAGCCTTAGGCTAGGTGAGCCCTAGCCTTAGCCTAAGCCTAGGGGTGCCCTACCCAAAGCCAAAGGGTGCCCTAGCCTAAGCCTAGAGGTGCCCTCGCCTTAGGCTAGCGGAGCCCTAACAATAGCGTAAGCCTAGAGGTGCCTTAGCCTAAGCCTTGGTGTGCCCTAGCCTAAGCCCAGGGGTACCATAGCCTAAGCGTAGGGGTGCCCTGGCCTTAGGCTAGGGGAGCCCTAGCCTTAGCCTAAGCCTAGGGGTGCCCTAGCCAAGCCTAGGGGTGCCCTAGCCTAAGCCTAGGGGTTCCCTAGCCTAATCATAGGGGTTCCCTAGCCTTAGGCTAGGGGAGCCCTAGCCAAAGCCTAAGCCTAGGGGTTCCCTAGCCTAAACCTAGAGTTGCCCTAGCCTAAGCCTAGGGTTGCTCTAGCCGTAAGATAGGGGAGCCCTAGCTTAAGCCTAAGCCTAGGGGTGCCCTAGCCTAAGCCTAGGAGAGCCCAACCTAAGCCTAGGGGTGCCCTAGCCTAAGCTTAGGTTTGCCCTAGCCTAAGCCTAGGGGTGCCCTAGCCTTAGGCTAGGAGAGCCCTAGCCAAAACCTAGGGATGCCCTAGCCTTAGGCTAGGTGCGCCCTAGCCTTAGCCTAAACCTAGGGGTGCCCTTGCCAAAGCCTAAGGGTGCCCTAGCCTAAGCCTACGGGTGGCCTAGCCTAAGCCTAGGAGTGCCCTATCCTTAGTCTAGGGGATCACTAGCATAAGCCTAAGCCGAGGGGTGCCCTAGCTTAAGCCTAGGTATGCCCTAGCCTAAACCTAGGGGTGCCTTAGCCTAAGCCTAGGGGTGCCCTAGCCTTAGGCTAGTGGAGCCCTAGCCTTAGCCTAAGCTTGGGGTGCCATAGCCTAAGCCTAGGGGTGCCCTAGCCAAAACGTAGGGGTTCCCTATCCTAAACCTAGGGTTGCCCTAGCCAAAGCCTAGGGGTGCCCTAACCTTAGGCTAGGGGAGCCCTAGCCTTAGCCTATGCCTATGGGTGCCCTAGCTTAAGCCTAGGGGTGCCCTCGCCTAAGCCTAGGGTTGCCCTAGCCTTAGGCTAGGGGATCCCTAGCCTTAGCCTAAGCCTAGGGGTTCCCTAGCCTAAGCCTAGGGGTGACCAAGCACTAGGCTAGGGTAGCCCTAGCCTTAGCCTAAGCCTAGGGATGCCCTAGCCACAGCTTAGGGGTGCCGTAGCCTCAGCCTAGTGGTGCCCTAGCCTAAGCCTAGGGCTGCCCTAGTCTAAGCGTAGGGGTGCCCTAGCCTAAGCCTAGGGGTGCCCTAGCCTAAGCCTAGGGGTGACCTAGCCTTACGCTAGGTGAGCCCAAGCCTTTGCCTAAACCTTGGGGTCCCCTAGCCTAAGACTAGGGGTGCCCTAGCCTAAGCCTAGGGCTGCCCTAGCCTAAGCCTAGGGGTGCCCTAGCATTAGGTTTGGGGTGCACTAGCCTTAGCCTAAGCCTAGGGGTGCCCTAGCCTTAGGCTTAGGGTGCACTAGCCTTAGCCTATGCTTAGGTGTGCCCTAGCCTTAGGCTAGGTGAGCCCTAGCCTTAACCTAAGCCTAAGGTTGCCCTAGCCTACGCCTAGAGGTGCCCTAGCCTAAGACTAGGGTTCCCTAGCCTAAGTTTAGGGGTGCCCTAGCCTAAGCTTAGGGGTGCCCTAGCCTAAGCCTAGGGGTGCCCTAGGGTTAGGCTAGGGGAGCCCTAGCCTTAGCCTAATCCTAGGGGTGCCCTATCCTAAGCATGGGGGTGTCCTAGCCTAAGCCAAGAGGTGCCCTAGCCTAAGCCTAGGGGTCCCCTAGTCTTAGGCTAGGGGAGCCCTAGCCTTAGCCTAAGCCTAGGGGTGCCCTAGCCTAAGCCTAGTGGTGCCCTAGCCTAAGCCTAGGGCTGCCCTAGCCTAAGCCTCGGGGTGCCCTAGCCTTAGGCTAGGGGAGCCCTAGCCTTATCCTAAGCCTAGGGCTGCTCTAGCCTGTGCCTATGTGTGCCCTAGCTTAAGCCTATGGGTGCCCTAGCCTTAGCCTAAGCCAGGGGTGCCCTAGCCTAAGCCTAGGGGTGTCCTAGCCTAAAACTAGGGGTGCCCTAGCCTAAGTCTAGGGGTGCCCTAGCTTAAGCCTAGAGGTACCCTAGCCTTAGGCTTTTGGAGCCCTAGCCTTAGCCTAAGCCTAGGGCCGGCCTAGCCTAAACCTAGGGGTGCCCAAGCCTAAGCTTAGGGGTGCCCTAGCCATAGGCTAGTGGAGCCCTAGCTTTAGTCTAAGCCTAGGGTTGCCCTATCCAAAGCCTAGGGGTGTCCTATCCTTAGGCTAGGGGAGTCCTCGCCTTAGCCGAAGCCTTAGGGTGCCCTAGCCTAAGCCTACGGGTGCCCTAGACTAAGTCTAGGGGTGCCCTAACCTAAGCATAGGGGTTCCCTACCTAAGTCTAGGGGTGCCCTAGCCTAAGCCTAGGGATGCCCTAGCCTTAGGCTAGGGAAGCCCTAGCCTTAGCCTAAGTCTCAGGGTGCCGTAGCCTAAGCTTAGCGGTGCCCTAACCTAAGACTAGGGGTGCCTTAACCTAAGCCTAGGGGTGCCCTAGCCTAAGCCTAGGGGTGCCTTAGCCTAAGCATAGGGGTGCCCTAGCCTAAGCCTAAGGGTGCTGCACCCTTAGACTAGGGGAGCCCTAGCCTTAGCCTAAGCCTAGGGGTGCCCAACCTAAGCCTAGGGGTGCCCTAGCCTAAGCCTATAGGTGCCCTAACATTAGGGTAGGGTATCCCTAGCCTTAACCTAATCCTAGGGGTGCCCTAGCCTAAGTCTAGGGGTGCCCTAGCCTAAGCCTTTGGGTGCCCTAGCCTAAGCCTAGGGGTGCCCTGGCTTTAGGCTAGGGGAGCCCTAGCCTTAGCCTAATCCTAGGGGTGCCCTAGCCAAGCCTATGGGTGCCCTAGCCTAAGCCTAGGGGTGCCCTAGCCAAAGCTTAGGGGTTCCCTAGCCTAAGCGTAGGGTTGCCCTAGCCTAAGCCTAGGGGTGCCATAGCCTTATGCTAGGGGAGCCCTAGCTTTAGCCTAAGCCTAGGGGTGCCCTAGCCTAAGCCTAGGAGTGCCCTAACCTTAGCCTAGGGGTGCCCTAGCCTAAGTGTAGGGGTGCCCTAGCCTGAGCCTATGGGTGCCCTAGCCTTAGCCTAAGCCTAGGGGTGCCCTAGCCTAAGCCTAGGGGTGCCCTAGCCTAAGCCTAGGGGTGCCCTAGCCTAAGCCTAGGGGTGCCCTAGCCTTAGGCTGGGAGCCCTAGCCTTAGGCTAAGAATAGGGTGCACTAACCTAAGCCTAGGGGTTCCCTAGCCTAAGACTATGGGTGCCCTAGCCTTAGGCTAGGGGAGCCCTAGACTTAGCCTAAGCCTAGGGATGACCTATCCTAAGCCTTGGCTTGCCCTAGCCCTAGCCTAGGGGTGCCCTAGCCTAAGCGTAGGTGTGCCCTAGCCTTAGGCTAGGGTAGCCCTAGCCTTAGCCTAAGCCTAGTGGTGCCCTAACCTAAGCCTAGGGGTGCCCTAGCCTAATCCTAGGGGTGCCCTGTCCTTAGGCTAGGGGAGCCCTAGCCTTAGCCTAAGACTAGGGGTGCCCTAGCCAAGCCTAAGGGTGCCCTAGCCTAAGCCTAGGGGTGCCCTAGTCTAAGCCTACGGGTGCTCTAGCCTTAGGCTAGGGGAGCCCTAGATTTATCCTAAGCCTAGGGGTGCCCTAGCCTAAGCCTGGGGGTGCCCTAGCCTTAGGCTAGGCGAGCCCTAGCCAAAGCCTAAGCCTAGGGGTGCCCCAGCCTAAGCCTAGGGGTGCCCGAGCCTAAGCCTAGGGGTGCTCTAGCCTTAGGCTAGGGGAGCCCTAGCTTTATCCTAAGCCTAGGGGTGCCCTAGCCTAAGCCTAGGGGTGCCCTAGCCTTACGCTAGGGGATACCTAGCCTTAGCCAAAGCCTAGGGGTGCCCTAGCCTAAGTGTAGGGGTGCCCTAGCCTTAGCCTATGTGTGCCCTAGCCATAGCCTAAGCATAGGGGTGCCCTAGCCTAAGCCTAGGGGTGCCCTAGCCTAAGCCTAGGGGTGCCCTAGCCTAAGCTTTGGGGTGCCCTAGCCTATGCCTAGGTGTGCCCTAGCCTTAGGCTAGGTGAGCCCTAGCCTTAGCCTAAGCCTAAGGTTGCCCTAGCCTACGCCTAGAGGTGCCCTAGCCTAAGACTAGGGTGTCCTAGCCTAAGCGTAGGGGTGCCCTAGCCTAAGCCTAGGGGTGCCCTAGCCTAAGCCTAGGGGTGCCCTAGGGTTAGGCTAGGGGAGCCCTAGCCTTAGCCTAATCCTAGGGGTGCCGAGCCAAAGCCTAGGGGTGCCCTAGCCTAAGAGAATAGGTGCCCTAGCCTAAGCCTAGGTGTGCCCTAGCTTAAGCCTATGGGTGCCCTAGCCTTAGCCTAAGCCTAGGGGTGCCATAGCCTAAGCCTAGGGGTGTCCTAGCCTAAAACTAGGGGTGCCCTAGACTAAGCCTAGGGGTGCCCTAGCTTAAGCCTAGGGGTGCCCTAGCCTTAGGCTAGGGGAGCCCTAGCCTTAGCCTAAACCTAGGGTCGCCCTAGCCCAAACCTACGGGTGCCCAAGACTAAGCTTAGGGGTGCCCTAGCCATAGGCTAGTGGAGCCCTAGCTTTAGTCTAAGCCTAGGGCTGCCCTATCCAAAGCCTAGGGGTGCCCTATCCTTAGGCTAGGGGAGTCCTCGCCTTAGCCGAACCCTTAGGGTGCCCTAGCCTAAGCCGAGGGGTGCCCTAGCCTAAGCCTAGGGGTGCCCTAGCCTAAGCCTACGGGTGCCCTAGCCTAAGTCTAGGGGTGCCCTAACCTAAGCATAGGGGTTCCCTACCTAAGCCTAGGGGTGCCCTAGCCTAAGCCTAGGTGTGCCCTAGCCTTAGGCTAGGGAAGCCCTAGCCTTAGCCTAAGTCTAAGGGTGCCCTAGCCTAAGCCTAGCGGTGCTCTAACCTAAGACTAGGGGTTCCCTAACCTAAGCCTAGGGGTGCCCTAGCCTAAGCCTAAGGGTGCTCCACCCTTAGACTAGGGGAGCCCTATCCTTAGCCTAAGCCTAGGGGTGCCCTAGCCGAAGCCTAGGCGTGCCCTAGCCTAAGCCTATGGGTGCCCTAGCCTTAGGCTAGGGTAACCCTAGCCTTAGCTTAATCCTAGGGGTGCCCTAGCCTAAGTCTAGGCGTGCCCTAGCCTAAGACTTTGGGTGCCCTAGCCTAAGC
The DNA here is from genome assembly GCF_050624435.1 of Tenrec ecaudatus. Taxonomy (NCBI): domain Eukaryota; kingdom Metazoa; phylum Chordata; class Mammalia; order Afrosoricida; family Tenrecidae; genus Tenrec; species Tenrec ecaudatus. The sequence goes on along the minus strand of NW_027457650.1, from coordinate 825,076 downwards.
CTAGGGGTGCCCTGGCTTTAGGCTAGGGGAGCCCTAGCCTTAGCCTAATCCTAGGGGTGCCCTAGCCAAGCCTATGGGTGCCCTAGCCTAAGCCTAGGGGTGCCCGAGCCAAAACTTAGGGGTTCCCTAGCCTAAGCCTAGGGTTACCCTAGCCTAAGCCTACGGGTGCCATAGCCTTAGGCTAGGGGAGCCCTAGCTTTAGCCTAAGCCTAGGGGTGCCCTAGCCTTAGGATAGGGGTTCCGTAGCCAACGCCTAGGGGTGCCCTAGCCTAAGCATAGGGGTGCCCTAGCCTTAGGTTGGGGAGCCCTAGCCTTAGCCTAAGCCTGGGGGTGCCCTAGCCTAAGGCTAAGGGTGCCCTAGCCTAAGCCTAGGGGTGCCCTAGCCTTAGGCTAGGTGAGCCCTAGCCTTAGCCTAAGCCTAGGGGTGCCCTAGCCAAAGCCTAAGGGTGCCCTAGCCTAAGCCTACAGGTGCCCTCGCCTTAGGCTAGGGGAGCCCTAACAATAGGGTAAGCCTAAGGGTGCCCTAGCCTAAGCCTTGGTGTGCCCTAGCCTAAGCCTAGGGGTGCCCTAGCCTAAGCCTACGGGGGCCCTAGCCTAAGCCTAGGAGTGCCCTATCCTTAGGCTAGGGGATCCCTAGCCTTAGCCTAAGCTTACGGGTGCCCTAGCCTAAGCGTAGGGGTGCCCAAGCCTAAGACTAGGGGTGCCCTAGCCTAAGCCTAGGGGTGCACTAGCCCTAGGCTAGGGGAGCCCTATCCTTAGCCTAAGCCTAGGGGTGCCCTAGCCTAAGCCTAGGGGTGCCCTAGCCAAAACCTAGGGGTTCCCTATCCTAAGCCTAGCCTTGCCCTAGCCAAAGCCTAGGGGTGCCCTAGCCTTAGGCTAGGGGAGCCCTAGCCTTAGCCTATGCCTACGGGTGCCCTAGCTTAAGCCTAGGGGTGCCCTAGCCTTAGGCTAGGGGTGCCCTAGCCTTAGGCTAGGGGAGCCCTAGCCTTAGCCTAAGCCTAGGGGTTCCCTAGCTTAAGCTTAGGGGTGCCCTAGCATTAGGCTAGGGTAGCCCTAGCCTTAGCCTAAGCCTAGGGATGCCCTAGCCTCAGCCTAGGGGTGCCCCAGCCTAAGCCTAGGGGTGCCCTAGCCTTAGGCTAGGGGAGCCCTAGCCTTAGCCAAAACCTAGGGGTGCCCTAGCCTAAGCCTAGGGGTGCCCTAGCCTAAGTCTATGGGTCCCGTAGCCTTAAGCTAGGGTATCCCTAGCCTTAGCCTAAGCCTAGCGGTGCCCTAGCCAAACCTATGGGTGCCCTAGCCTAAGCTTAGGGGTGCCCTAGCCTAAGCTTAGGGGTTCCCTAACCTTAAGCTAGGGGAGCCCTAGCCTTAGCCTAATCCTAGGGGTGCCCTAGCCTAAGTCTAGGGGTGCCCTAGCCTAAGCCTTTGGGTGCCCTGGCTTTAGGCTAGGGGAGCCCTAGCCTTAGCCTAAGCCTAGGGGTGCCCTAGCCAAACCTATGGGTGCCCTAGCCTAAGCCTAGGGGTGCCCTAGCCTAAGCTTAGGGGTTCCCTAGCCTTAGACGAGGGGAGCCCTAGCCTTAGCCTAAGCCTAGATGTTCCCTAGCCTAAGCCTATGGTTGCCCTAGCCTAAGCCTAGGGGTGCCCTAGCCTAAGCCTAGGGCTGCCCTAGCCTAAGCCTAGGGGTGCCCTAGCATTAGGCTTGGGGTGCACTAGCCTTAGCCTAAGCCTAGGGGTGCCCTAGCCTTAGGCTTAGGGTGCACTAGCCTTAGCCTATGCTTAGGTGTGCCTTAGCCTTAGGCTAGGTGAGCCCTAGCCTTAGCCTAAGCCTAAGGTGCCCTAGCCTACGCCTAGAGGTGCCCTAGCCTAAGACTAGGGTGCCCTAGCCTAAGTTTAGGGGTGCCATAGCCTAAGCTTAGCGGTGCCCTAGCCTAAGCCTAGGGGTGCCCTAGGGTTAGGCTAGGGGAGCCCTAGCCTTAGTCTAATCCTAGGGGTGCCCTAGCCTAAGCCTGGGGGTGCCCTAGCCTAAGCCAAGAGGTGCCCTAGCCTAAGCCTAGGGGTCCCCTAGTCTTAGGCTAGGGGAGTCCTAGCCTTAGCCTAAGCCTAGGGGTGCCCTAGCCTAAGCGTAGTGGTGCCCTAGCCTAAGCCTAGGGCTGCCCTAGCCTAAGCCTCGGGGTGCCCTAGCCTTAGGCTAGGGGAGCCCTAGCCTTAGCCTAAGCCTAGGGCTGCTCTAGCCTATGCCTATGTGTGCCCTAGCTTAAGCCTATGGGTGCCCTAGCCTTAGCCTAAGCCAGGGGTGCCCTAGCCTAAGCCTAGGGGTGTCCTAGCCTAAAACTAGGGGTGCCCTAGCCTAAGCCAAGGGGTGCCCTAGCTTAAGCCTAGGGGTGCCCTAGCCTTAGGCTAGTGGAGCCCTAGCTTTAGTCTAAGCCTAGGGTTGCCCTATCCAAAGCCTAGGGGTGACCTATCCTTAGGCTAGGGGAGTCCTCGCCTTAGCCGAAGCCTTAGGGTGCCCTAGCCTAAGCCTACGGGTGCCCTAGACTAAGCCTAGGGGTGCCCTAACTTAAGCATAGGGGTTCCCTACCTAAGCCTAGGGGTGCCCTAGCCTAAGCCTAGGGATGCCCTAGCCTTAGGCTAGGGAAGCCCTAGCCGTAGCCTAAGTCTCAGGGTGCCGTAGCCTAAGCCTAGCGGTGCCCTAACCTAAGACTAGGGGTGCCCTAACCTAAGCCTAGGGGTGCCCTAGCCTAAGCCTAGGATTGCCTTAGCCTAAGCATAGGGGTGCCCTAGCCTAAGCCTAAGGGTGCTCCACCCTTATACTAGGGGAGCCCTAGCCTTAGCCTAAGCCTAGGCGTGCCCAACCTAAGCCTAGGGGTGCCCTAGCCTAAGCCTATGGGTGCCCTAACATTAGGGTAGGGTAGCCCTAGCCTTAACCTAATTCTAGGGTGCCCTAGCCTAAGTCTAGGGGTGCCCTAGCCTAAGCCTTTGGGTGCCCTAGCCTAAGCCTAGGGGTGCCCTGGCTTTAGGCTAGGGGAGCCCTAGCCTTAGCCTAATCCTAGGGGTGCCCTAGCCAAGCCTATGGGTGCCCTAGCCTAAGTCTAGGGGTGCCCTAGCCAAAGCTTAGGGGTTCCCTAGCCTAAGCCTAGGGTTGCCCTAGCCTAAGCCTAGGGGTGCCATAGCCTTAGGCTAGGGGAGCCCTAGCTTTAGCCTAAGCCTAGGGGTGCCCTAGCCTAAGGCTAGGAGTGCCCTAACCTTAGCCTAGGGTTGCCCTAGCCTAAGTGTAGGGGTGCCCTAGCCTGAGCCTTTGGGTGCCCTAGCCTTAGCCTAAGCCTAGGGGTGCCCTAGCCTAAGCCTAGGGGTGCCCTAGCCTAAGCCTAGGGGTGCCCTAGCCTAAGCCTAGGCGTGCCCTAGCCTTAGGCTGGGAGCCCTAGCCTTAGGCTAAGAATATGGGTGCACTAACCTAAGCCTAGGGGTTCCCTAGCCTAAGACTATGGGTGCCCTAGCCTTAGGCTAGGGGAGCCCTAGACTTAGCCTAAGCCTTGGGATGACCTATCCTAAGCCTTGGCTTGCCCTAGCCCTAGCCTAGGGGTGCCCTAGCCTAAGCATAGGTGTGCCCTAGCCTTAGGCTAGGGTAGCCCTAGCCTTAGCCTAAGCCTAGTGGTGCCCTAGCCTAAGCCTAGGGGTGCCCTAGCCTAAGCCTAGGGGTGCCCTGTCCTTAGGCTAGGGGAGCCCTAGCCTTAGCCTAAGACTAGAGGTGCCCTAGCCAAGCGTAGGGGTGCCCTAACCTAAGCCTAGGGGTGCCCTAGCCTAAGCCTAGGGGTGCTCTAGCCTTAGGCTAGGGGAGCCCTAGCTTTATCCTAAGCCTAGGGGTGACCTAGCCTAAGCCTGTTGGTGCCCTAGCCTTAGGCTAGGCGAGCCCTAGCCAAAGCCTAAGCCTAGGGGTGCCCCAGCCTAAGCCTAGGGGTGCCCTAGCCTAAGCCTAGGGGTGCTCTAGCCTTAGGCTAGGGGAGCCCTAGCTTTATCCTAAGCCTAGGGGTGCCCTAGCCTAAGCCTAGGGGTGCCCTAGCCTTACGCTAGGGGATACCTAGCCTTAGCCAAAGCCTAGGGGTGCCCTAGCCTAAGCCTAGGGGTGCCCTAGCCTAAGCCCAGGGGTGCCATAGCCTAAGCTTTGGGGTGACCTAGCCTATGCCTAGGTGTGCCCTGTCCTTAGGCTAGGTGAGCCCTAGCCTTAGCCTAAGTCTAAGGTTGCCCTAGCCTACGCCTAGAGGTGCCCTAGCCTAAGACTAGGGTGTCCTAGCCTAAACGTAGGGGTGCCCTAGCCTAAGCCTAGGGGTGCCCTAAGGTTAGGCTAGGGGAGCCCTAGCCTTAGCCTAATCCTAGGGGTGCCCTAGCCTAAGCCAAGAGGTGCCCTAGCCTAAGCCTAGGGGTCCCCTAGTCTTAGGCTAGGGGAGCCCTAGCCTTAGCCTAAGCCTAGGGGTGCCCTAGCCTAAGCCTAGTGGTGCCCTAGCCTAATCCTAGGGCTGCCCTAGCCTAAGCCTAGGGCTGCCCTAGCCTAAGCCTCGGGGTGCCCTAGTCTTAGGCTAGGGGAGCCCTAGCCTTAGCCTAAGCCTAGGGCTGCTCTAGCCTATGCCTATGTGTGCCCTAGTTAAGCCTATGGGTGCCCTAGCCTTAGCCTAAGCCAGGGGTGCCCTAGCCTAAGCCTAGGGGTGTCCTAGCCTAAAACTAGGGGTGCCCTAGCCTAAGCCTAGGGGCGCCCTAGCTTAAGCCTAGGGGTGCCCTAGCCTTAGGCTAGTGGAGCCCTAGCTTTAGTCTAAGCCTAGGGTTGCCCTATCCAAAGCCTAGGGGTGCCCTATCCTTAGGCTAGGGGAGTCCTCGCCTTAGCCGAAGCCTTAGGGTGCCCTAGCCTAAGCCTACGGGTGCCCTAGACTAAGTCTAGGGGTGCCCTAACCTAAGCATAGGGGTTCCCTACCTAAGCCTAGGGGTGCCCTAGCCTAAGCCTAGGGATGCCCTAGCCTTAGGCTAGGGAAGCCCTAGCCTTAGCCTAAGTCTCAGGGTGCCGTAGCCTAAGCCTAGCGGTGCCCTAACCTAAGACTAGGGGTGCCCTAACCTAAGCCTAGGGGTGCCCTAGCCTAAGCCTAGGGATGCCTTAGCCTAAGCATAGGGGTGCCCCAGCCTAAGCCTAAGGGTGCACCACCCTTATACTAGGGGAGCCCTAGCCTTAACCTAAGCCTAGGGATGCCCAACCTAAGCCTAGGGGTGCCCTAGCCTAAGCCTATGGGTGCCCTAACATTAGGGTAGGGTAGCCCTAGCCTTAACCTAATTCTAGAGTTCCCTAGCCTAAGTCTAGGGGTGCCCTAGCCTAAGCCTTTGGGTGCCCTAGCCTAAGCCTAGGGGTGCCCTGGCTTTAGGCTAGGGGAGCCCTAGCCTTAGCCTAATCCTAGGGGTGCCCTAGCCAAGCCTATGGGTGCCCTAGCCTAAGCCTAGGGGTGCCCTAGCCAAAGCTTAGGGGTTCCCTAGCCTAAGCCTAGGGTTGCCCTAGCCTAAGCCTAGGGGTGCCATAGCCTTAGGCTAGGGGAGCCCTAGCTTTAGCCTAAGCCTAGGGGTGCCCTAACCTTAGCCTAGGGGTGCCCTAGCCTAAGTGTAGGGGTGCCCTAGCCTGAGCCTATGGGTGCCCTAGCCTTAGCCTAAGCCTAGGGGTGCCCTAGCCTAAGCCTAGGGGTGCCCTAGCCTAAGCCTAGGGGTGCCCTAGCCTAAGCCTAGGGGTGCCCTAGCCTAAGCCTAGGGGTGCCCTAGCCTTAGGCTGGGAGCCCTAGCCTTAGGCTAAGAATAGGGGTGCACTAACCTAAGCCTAGGGGTTCCCTAGCCTAAGACTATGGGTGCCCTAGCCTTAGGCTAGGGGAGCCCTAGACTTAGCCTAAGCCTAGGGATGACCTATCCTAAGCCTTGGCTTGCCCTAGCCCTAGCCTAGGGGTGCCCTAGCCTAAGCATAGGTGTGCCCTAGCCTTAGGCTAGGGTAGCCCTAGCCTTAGCCTAAGCCTAGTGGTGCCCTAGCCTAAGCCTAGGGGTGCCCTAGCCTAAGCCTAGGGGTGCCCTGTCCTTAGGCTAGGGGAGCCCTAGCCTTAGCCTAAGACTAGGGGTGCCCTAGCCAAGCCTAGGGGTGCCCTTGCCTAAGCCTTGGGGTGCCCTTGCCTAAGCCTAGGGGTGCTCTAGCCTTAGGCTAGGGGAGCCCTAGCTTTATCCTAAGCCTAAGGGTGCCCTAGCCTAAGCCTGGGGGTGCCCTAGCCTTAGGCTAGGCGAGCCCTAGCCAAAGCCTAAGCCTAGGGGTGCCCCAGCCTAAGCCTAGGGGTGCCCTAGCCTAAGCCTAGGGGTGCTCTAGCCTTAGGCTAGGGGAGCCCTAGCTTTATCCTAAGCCTAGTGGTGCCCTAGCCTAAGCCTAGGGGTGCCCTAGCCTTACGCTAGGGGATACCTAGCCTTAGCCAAAGCCCAGGGGTGCCCTAGCCTAAGTGTAGGGGTGCCCTAGCCTTAGCCTATGTGTGCCCTAGCCATAGCCTAAGCATAGGGGTGCCCTAGCCTAAGCCCAGGGGTGCCCTAGCCTAAGCTTTGGGGTGCCCTAGCCTATGCCTAGGTGTGCCCTAGCCTTAGGCTAGGTGAGCCCTAGCCTTAGCCTAAGCCTAAGGTTGCCCTAGCCTACGCCTAGAGGTGCCCTAGCCTAAGACTAGGGTGTCCTAGCCTAAACGTAGGGGTGCCCTAGCCTAAGCGTAGGGGTGCCCTAGGGTTAGGCTAGGGGAGCCCTAGCCTTAGCCTAATCCTAGGGGTGCCCTAGCCTAAGCCAAGAGGTGCCCTAGCCTAAGCCTAGGGGTCCCCTAGTCTTAGGCTAGGGGAGCCCTAGCCTTAGCCTAAGCCTAGGGGTGCCCTAGCCTAAGCCTAGTGGTGCCCTAGCCTAAGCCTAGGGCTGCCCTAACCTAAGCCAAGGGCTGCCCTAGCCTAAGCCTAGGGGTGCCCTATCCTTAGGCTAGGGGAGCCCTAGCCTTAGCCTAAGCCTAGGGCTGCTCTAGCCTATGCCTAAGTGTGCCCTAGCTTAAGCCTATGAGTGCCCTAGCCTTAGCCTAAGCCAGGGGTGCCCTAGCCTAAGCCTAGGGGTGTCCTAGCCTAAAACTAGGGGTGCCCTAGCCTAAGACTAGGGGTGCCCTAGCTTAAGCCTAGGTGTGCCCTAGCCTTAGGCTACTGGAGCCCTAGCTTTAGTCTAAGCCTAGGGTTGCCCTATCCAAAGCCGAGGGGTGCCCTATCCTTAGGCTAGGGGAGTCCTCGCCTTAGCCGAAGCCTTAGGGTGCCCTAGACTAAGCCTACGGGAGCCCTAGACTAAGTCTAGGGGTGCCCTAACCTAAGCATAGGGGTTTCCTACCTAAGCCTAGGGGTGCCCTAGCCTAAGCCTAGGGATGCCCTAGCCTTAGGCTAGGGAAGCCCTAGCCTTAGCCTAAGTCTCAGGGTGCCGTAGCCTAAGCCTAGTGGTGCCCTAACCTAAGACTAGGGGTGCCCTAACCTAAGCCTAGGGGTGCCCTAGCCTAAGCCTAGGGTTGCCTTAGCCTAAGCATAGGGGTGCCCTAGCCTAAGCCTAAGGGTGCTCCACCCTTAGACTAGGGGAGCCCTAGCCTTAGCCTAAGCCTAGGGGTGCCCAACCTAAGCCTAGGGGTGCCCTAGCCTAAGCCTATGGGTGCCCTAACATTAGGGTAGGGTAGCCCTAGCCTTAACCTAATCATAGCGTGCCCTAGCCTAAGTCTAGGGGTGCCCTAGCCTAAGCCTTTGGGTGCCCTAGCCTAAGCCTAGGGGTGCCCTGGCTTTAGGCTAGAGGAGCCCTAGCCTTAGCCTAATCCTAGGGGTGCCCTAGCCAAGCCTATGGGTGCCCTAGCCTAAGCCTAGGGGTGCCCTAGCCAAAGCTTAGGGGTTCCCTAGCCTAAGCCTAGGGTTGCCCTAGCCTAAGCCTAGGGGTGCCATAGCCTTATGCTAGGGGAGCCCTAGCTTTAGCCTAAGCCTAGGGGTGCCCTAGCCTAAGCCTAGGAGTGCCCTAACCTTAGCCTAGGGGTGCCCTAGCCTAAGTGTAGGGGTGCTCTAGCCTGAGCCTTTGGGTGCCCTAGCCTTAGCCTAAGCCTAGGGGTGCCCTAGCCTAAGCTTAGGGGTGCCCTAGCCTAAGCCTAGGGGTGCCCTAGCCTAAGCCTAGGGGTGCCCTAGCCTTAGGCTGGGAGCCCTAGCCATAGACTAAGAATAGGTGTGCACTAACCTAAGCCTAGGGGTTCCCTAGCCTAAGACTATGGGTGCCCTAGCCTTAGGCTAGGGGAGCCCTAGACTTAGCCTAAGCCTAGGGATGACCTATCCTAAGCCTTGGCTTGCCCTAGCCCTAGCCTAGGGGTGCCCTAGCCTAAGCCTAAGGGTGCTCCACCCTTAGACTAGGGGAGCCCTAGCCTTAGCCTAAGCCTAGGGGTGCCCAACCTAAGCCTAGGGTTGCCCTAGCCTAAGCCTATGGGTGCCCTAACATTGGGGTAGGGTAGCCCTAGCCTTAACCTAATCATAGCGTGCCCTAGCCTAAGTCTAGGGGTGCCCTAGCCTAAGCCTTTGGGTGCCCTAGCCTAAGCCTAGGGGTGCCCTGGCTTTAGGCTAGGGGAGCCCTAGCCTTAGCCTAATCCTAGGGGTGCCCTAGCCAAGCCTATGGGTGCCCTAGCCTAAGCCTAGGGGTGCCCTAGCCAAAGCTTAGGGGTTCCCTAGCCTAAGCCTAGGGTTGCCCTAGCCTAAGCCTAGGGGTGCCATAGCCTTATGCTAGGGGAGCCCTAGCTTTAGCCTAAGCCTAGGGGTGCCCTAGCCTAAGCCTAGGAGTGCCCTAACCTTAGCCTAGGGGTGCCCTAGCCTAAGTGTAGGGGTGCCCTAGCCTGAGCCTATGGGTGCCCTAGCCTTAGCCTAAGCCTAGGGGTGCCCTAGCCTAAGCCTAGGGGTGCCCTAGCCTAAGCCTAGGGGTGCCCTAGCCTAAGCCTAGGGGTTCCCTAGCCTAAGCCTAGGGTTGCCCTAGCCTAAGCCTAGGGGTGCCATAGCCTTAGGCTAGGGGAGCCCTAGCTTTAGCCTAAGCCTAGGGGTGCCCTAACCTTAGTCTAGGGGTGCCCTAGCCTAAGTGTAGGGGTGCCCTAGCCTGAGCCTATGGGTGCCCTAGCCTTAGCCTAAGCCTAGGGGTGCCCTAGCCTAAGCCTAGGGGTGCCCTAGCCTAAGCCTAGGGGTGCCCTAGCCTAAGCCTAGGGGTGCCCTAGCCTAAGCCTAGGGGTGCCCTAGCCTTAGGCTGGGAGCCCTAGCCTTAGGCTAAGAATAGGGGTGCACTAACCTAAGCCTAGGGGTTCCCTAGCCTAAGACTATGGGTGCCCTAGCCTTAGGCTAGGGGAGCCCTAGACTTAGCCTAAGCCTAGGGATGACCTATCCTAAGCCTTGGCTTGCCCTAGCCCTAGCCTAGGGGTGCCCTAGCCTAAGCATAGGTGTGCCCTAGCCTTAGGCTAGGGTAGCCCTAGCCTTAGCCTAAGCCTAGTGGTGCCCTAGCCTAAGCCTAGGGGTGCCCTAGCCTAAGCCTAGGGGTGCCCTGTCCTTAGGCTAGGGGAGCCCTAGCCTTAGCCTAAGACTAGGGGTGCCCTAGCCAAGCCTAGGGGTGCCCTTGCCTAAGCCTTGGGGTGCCCTTGCCTAAGCCTAGGGGTGCTCTAGCCTTAGGCTAGGGGAGCCCTAGCTTTATCCTAAGCCTAAGGGTGCCCTAGCCTAAGCCTGGGGGTGCCCTAGCCTTAGGCTAGGCGAGCCCTAGCCAAAGCCTAAGCCTAGGGGTGCCCCAGCCTAAGCCTAGGGGTGCCCTAGCCTAAGCCTAGGGGTGCTCTAGCCTTAGGCTAGGGGAGCCCTAGCTTTATCCTAAGCCTAGTGGTGCCCTAGCCTAAGCCTAGGGGTGCCCTAGCCTTACGCTAGGGGATACCTAGCCTTAGCCAAAGCCCAGGGGTGCCCTAGCCTAAGTGTAGGGGTGCCCTAGCCTTAGCCTATGTGTGCCCTAGCCATAGCCTAAGCATAGGGGTGCCCTAGCCTAAGCCCAGGGGTGCCCTAGCCTAAGCTTTGGGGTGCCCTAGCCTATGCCTAGGTGTGCCCTAGCCTTAGGCTAGGTGAGCCCTAGCCTTAGCCTAAGCCTAAGGTTGCCCTAGCCTACGCCTAGAGGTGCCCTAGCCTAAGACTAGGGTGTCCTAGCCTAAACGTAGGGGTGCCCTAGCCTAAGCGTAGGGGTGCCCTAGGGTTAGGCTAGGGGAGCCCTAGCCTTAGCCTAATCCTAGGGGTGCCCTAGCCTAAGCCAAGAGGTGCCCTAGCCTAAGCCTAGGGGTCCCCTAGTCTTAGGCTAGGGGAGCCCTAGCCTTAGCCTAAGCCTAGGGGTGCCCTAGCCTAAGCCTAGTGGTGCCCTAGCCTAAGCCTAGGGCTGCCCTAACCTAAGCCAAGGGCTGCCCTAGCCTAAGCCTAGGGGTGCCCTATCCTTAGGCTAGGGGAGCCCTAGCCTTAGCCTAAGCCTAGGGCTGCTCTAGCCTATGCCTAAGTGTGCCCTAGCTTAAGCCTATGAGTGCCCTAGCCTTAGCCTAAGCCAGGGGTGCCCTAGCCTAAGCCTAGGGGTGTCCTAGCCTAAAACTAGGGGTGCCCTAGCCTAAGACTAGGGGTGCCCTAGCTTAAGCCTAGGTGTGCCCTAGCCTTAGGCTACTGGAGCCCTAGCTTTAGTCTAAGCCTAGGGTTGCCCTATCCAAAGCCGAGGGGTGCCCTATCCTTAGGCTAGGGGAGTCCTCGCCTTAGCCGAAGCCTTAGGGTGCCCTAGCCTAAGCCTACGGGAGCCCTAGACTAAGTCTAGGGGTGCCCTAACCTAAGCATAGGGGTTTCCTACCTAAGCCTAGGGGTGCCCTAGCCTAAGCCTAGGGATGCCCTAGCCTTAGGCTAGGGAAGCCCTAGCCTTAGCCTAAGTCTCAGGGTGCCGTAGCCTAAGCCTAGTGGTGCCCTAACCTAAGACTAGGGGTGCCCTAACCTAAGCCTAGGGGTGCCCTAGCCTAAGCCTAGGGTTGCCTTAGCCTAAGCATAGGGGTGCCCTAGCCTAAGCCTAAGGGTGCTCCACCCTTAGACTAGGGGAGCCCTAGCCTTAGCCTAAGCCTAGGGGTGCCCAACCTAAGCCTAGGGGTGCCCTAGCCTAAGCCTATGGGTGCCCTAACATTAGGGTAGGGTAGCCCTAGCCTTAACCTAATCATAGCGTGCCCTAGCCTAAGTCTAGGGGTGCCCTAGCCTAAGCCTTTGGGTGCCCTAGCCTAAGCCTAGGGGTGCCCTGGCTTTAGGCTAGAGGAGCCCTAGCCTTAGCCTAATCCTAGGGGTGCCCTAGCCAAGCCTATGGGTGCCCTAGCCTAAGCCTAGGGGTGCCCTAGCCAAAGCTTAGGGGTTCCCTAGCCTAAGCCTAGGGTTGCCCTAGCCTAAGCCTAGGGGTGCCATAGCCTTATGCTAGGGGAGCCCTAGCTTTAGCCTAAGCCTAGGGGTGCCCTAGCCTAAGCCTAGGAGTGCCCTAACCTTAGCCTAGGGGTGCCCTAGCCTAAGTGTAGGGGTGCTCTAGCCTGAGCCTTTGGGTGCCCTAGCCTTAGCCTAAGCCTAGGGGTGCCCTAGCCTAAGCTTAGGGGTGCCCTAGCCTAAGCCTAGGGGTGCCCTAGCCTAAGCCTAGGGGTGCCCTAGCCTTAGGCTGGGAGCCCTAGCCATAGACTAAGAATAGGTGTGCACTAACCTAAGCCTAGGGGTTCCCTAGCCTAAGACTATGGGTGCCCTAGCCTTAGGCTAGGGGAGCCCTAGACTTAGCCTAAGCCTAGGGATGACCTATCCTAAGCCTTGGCTTGCCCTAGCCCTAGCCTAGGGGTGCCCTAGCCTAAGCCTAAGGGTGCTCCACCCTTAGACTAGGGGAGCCCTAGCCTTAGCCTAAGCCTAGGGGTGCCCAACCTAAGCCTAGGGTTGCCCTAGCCTAAGCCTATGAGTGCCCTAACATTGGGGTAGGGTAGCCCTAGCCTTAACCTAATCATAGCGTGCCCTAGCCTAAGTCTAGGGGTGCCCTAGCCTAAGCCTTTGGGTGCCCTAGCCTAAGCCTAGGGGTGCCCTGGCTTTAGGCTAGGGGAGCCCTAGCCTTAGCCTAATCCTAGGGGTGCCCTAGCCAAGCCTATGGGTGCCCTAGCCTAAGCCTAGGGGTGCCCTAGCCAAAGCTTAGGGGTTCCCTAGCCTAAGCCTAGGGTTGCCCTAGCCTAAGCCTAGGGGTGCCATAGCCTTATGCTAGGGGAGCCCTAGCTTTAGCCTAAGCCTAGGGGTGCCCTAGCCTAAGCCTAGGAGTGCCCTAACCTTAGCCTAGGGGTGCCCTAGCCTAAGTGTAGGGGTGCCCTAGCCTGAGCCTATGGGTGCCCTAGCCTTAGCCTAAGCCTAGGGGTGCCCTAGCCTAAGCCTAGGGGTGCCCTAGCCTAAGCCTAGGGGTGCCCTAGCCTAAGCCTAGGGGTGCCCTAGCCTAAGTCTAGGGGTGCCCTAGCCTTAGGCTGGGAGCCCTAGCCTTAGGCTAACAATAGGGGTGCACTAACCTAAGCCTAGGGGTTCCCTAGCCTAAGACTATGGGTGCCCTAGCCTTAGGCTAGGGGAGCCCTAGACTTAGCCTAAGCCTAGGGATGACCTATCCTAAGCCTTGGCTTGCCCTAGCCCTAGCCTAGGGGTGCCCTAGCCTAAGCATAGGTGTGCCCAAGCCTTAGGCAAGGGTAGCCCTAGCCTTAGCCTAAGCCTAGTGGTGCCCTAGCCTACGCCTAGGGGTGCCCTAGCCTAAGCCTAGGGGTGCCCTGTCCTTAGGCTAGGGGAGCCCTAGCCTTAGCCTAAGACTAGGGGTGCCCTAGCCAAGCCTAGGGGTGCCCTAGCCTAAGCCTAGGAGTGCCCTAGCCTAAGCCTAGGGGTGCTCTAGCCTTAGGCTAGGGGAGCCCTAGCGTTATCCTAAGCCTATGGGTGCCCTAGCCTAAGCCTGGGGGTGCCCTAGCCTTAGGCTAGGCGAGCCCTAGCCAAAGCCTAAGCCTAGGGGTGCCCCAGCCTAAGCCTAGGGGTGCCCGAGCCTAAGCCTAGGGGTGCTCTAGCCTTAGGCTAGGGGAGCCCTAGCTTTATCCTAAGCCTAGGGGTGCCCTAGCCTAAGCCTAGGGGTGCCCTAGCGTTACGCTAGGGGATACCTAGCCTTAGCCAAAGCCTAGGGGTGCCCTCGCCTAAGTGTAAGGGTGCCCTAGCCTTAGCCTATGTGTGCCCTAGCCATAGCCTAAGCATAGGGGTGCCCTAGCCTAAGCCTAGGGGTGCCCTAGCCTAAGCCTAGGGGTGCCCTAGCCTAAGCTTTGGGGTGCCCTAGCCTATGCCTAGGTGTGCCCTAGCCTTAGGCTAGGTGAGCCCTAGCCTTAGCCTAAGCCTAAGGTTGCCCTAGCCTACGCCTAGAGGTGCCCTAGCCTAAGACTAGGGTGTCCTAGCCTAAGCGTAGGGGTGCCCTAGCCTAAGCCTAGGGGTGCCCTAGCCTAAGCCTAGGAGTGCCCTAGGGTTAGGCTAGGGGAGCCCTAGCCTTAGCCTAATCCTAGGGATGCCGAAGCCTAAGCCTTGGGGTGCCCTAGCCTAAGCCAAGAGGTGCCCTAGCCTAAGCCTAGGTGTCCCCTAGTCTTAGGCTAGGGGAGCCCTAGCTTTAGCAGAAGCCTAGGGGTGCCTTAGCCTAAGCCTAGTGGTGCCCTAGCCTAAGCCTAGGGCTGCCCTAGCCTAAGCCTAGGGGTGCCCTAGCCTTAGGCTAGGGGAGCCCTAGCCTTAGCCTAAGCCTAGGGCTGCCCTAGCCTAATCCTAGGTGTGCCCTAGCTTAAGCCTATGTGTGCCCTAGCCTTAGCCTAAGCCTAGGGGTGCCCTAGCCTAAGCCTAGGGGTGTCCTAGTCTAAAACTAGGGGTGCCCTAGACTAAGCCTAGGGGTGCCCTAGCTTAAGCCTAGGGGTGCCCTAGCCTTAGGCTAGGGGAGCCCTAGCCTTAGCCTAAACCTAGGGCCGCCCTAGCCCAAACCTAGGGGTGCCCAAGACTAAGCTTTGGGGTGCCCTAGCCATAGGCTAGTCGAGCCCTAGCTTTAGTCTAAGCCTAGGGCTGCCCTATCCAAAGCCTAGGGGTGCCCTATCCTTAGGCTAGGGGAGTCCTCGCATTAGCCGAAGCCTTAGGGTGCCCTAGCCTAAGCCGAGGGGTGCCCTAGCCTAAGCCTAGGGGTGCCCAAGCCTAAGCCTACGGGTGCCCTAGCCTAAGTCTAGGGGTGCTCTAACCTAAGCATAGGGGTTCCCTACCTAAGCCTAGGGGTGCCCTAGCCTAAGCCTAGGTGTGCCCTAGCCTTAGGCTAGGGAAGCCCTAGCCTTAGCCTAAGTCTAAGGGTTCCCTAGCCTAAGCCTAGCGGTGCCCTAACCTAAGACTAGGGGTGCCCTAACCTAAGCCTAGGGCTGCCCTAGCCTAAGCCTAAGGGTGCTCCACCCTTAGACTAGGGGAGCCCTATCCTTAGCCTAAGCCTAGGGGTGCCATAGCCGACGCCTAGGCATGCCCTAGCCTAAGCCTATGGGTGCCCTAGCCTTAGGCTAGGGTAACCCTAGCCTTAGCCTAATCCTAGGGGTGCCCTAGCCTAAGTCTAGGGGTGCCCTAGCCTAAGCCTTTGGGTGCCCTAGCCTAAGCCTAGGGGTGCCCTGGCTTTAGGCTAGGGGTGCCCTAGCCTAAGCCTAGGAGTGCCCTAACCTTAGCCTAGGGGTGCCCTAGCCTAAGTGTAGGGGTGCCATAGCCTGAGCCTATGGGTGCCCTAGCCTTAGCCTAAGCCTAGGGGTGCCCTAGCCTAAGCCTAGGGGTGCCCTAGCCTAAGCCTAGGGGTGCCCTAGCCTAAGCCTAGGGGTGCCCTAGCCTTAGGCTTGGGGTGCCATACCTTAAGGCTAGGGGAGCCCTAGCTTTAGCCTAAGACTAGGGGTGCCCTAGCCTAAGCCTAGGGGTGCCCTAGCCAAAACTTAGGGGTTCCCTAGCCTAAGCCTAGGGTTACCCTAGCCTAAGCCTAGGGGTGCCATAGCTTAAGGCTAGGGGAGCCCTAGCTTTAGCCTAAGACTAGGGGTGCCCTAGCCAAAGCCTAGGAGTGCCCTAACCTTAGCCTAGGGGTGCCCTAGCCTAAGTGTAGGGGTGCCCTAGCCTGAGCCTATGGGTGCCCTAGCCTTAGCCTAAGCCTAGGGGTGCCCTAGCCTAAGCCTAGGGGTGCCCTAGCCTAAGCCTAGGGGTGCCCTAGCCTAAGCCTAGGGGTGCCTTAGCCTTAGGCTGGGAGCCCTAGCCTTAGCCTAAGAATAGGGGTGCACTAGCCTAAGCCTAGGGGTTCCCTAGCCTAAGCCTAGGGGTGCCCTAGCCTTAGGCTAGGGGAGCCCTAGCCAAAGCCTAGGGGTGCCCTAGCCTAAGTCTAGGGGTGCCCTAGCCAAATGCTTGGGGTGCCCTAGCCTAAGCATAGGGGTGCCCTAGCCTTAGGCTAGGGGAGCCATAGACTTAGCCTAAGCCTAGGGATGACCTATCCTAAGCCTTGGCTTGCCCTAGCCTAAGCCTAGGGGTGCCCTAGTCTAAGCATAAGTGTGCCCTAGCCTAAGCTTAGGGGTTCCCTAGCCTTAGGCTTGGCGAGCCCTAGCCTTAGCCTAAGCCTAGGGGTGCCCTAGCCTAAGCCTAGGGTTGCCCTAGCCTAATCCTAGGGGTGCTCTAGCCTTAGGCTAGGGGAGCCCTAGCTTTAGCCTAAGCCTAGGGGTGCACTAGCCTAAGCCTATGGGTGCCCTAGCCTAAGCCTATGGTTGCCTTAGCCTAAGCATAGGGGTGCCCTAGCCTAAGCCTAAGGGTGCTCCACCCTTAGACTAGGGGAGCCCTAGCCATAGCCTAAGCCTAGGGGTGCCCAACCTAAGCCTAGGGGTGCCCTAGCCTAAGCCTATGGGTGCCCTAACATTAGGATAGGGTAGCCCTAGCCTTAACCTAATCATAGCGTGCCCTAGCCTAAGTCTAGGGGTGCCCTAGCCTAAGCCTTTGGGTGCCCTAGCCTAAGCCTAGGGGTGCCCTGGCTTTAGGCTAGGGGAGCCCTAGCCTTAGCCTAAGAATAGGGGTGCACTAGCCTAAGCCTAGGGGTTCCCTAGCCTAAGCCTAGGGGTGCCCTAGCCTTAGGCTAGGGGAGCCCTAGCCAAAGCCTAGGGGTGCCCTAGCCTAAGTCTAGGGGTGCCCTAGCCAAATGCTTGGGGTGCCCTAGCCTAAGCATAGGGGTGCCCTAGCCTTAGGCTAGGGGAGCCATAGACTTAGCCTCAGCCTAGGGATGACCTATCCTAAGCCTTGGCTTGCCCTAGCCTAAGCCTAGGGGTGCCCTAGTCTAAGCATAAGTGTGCCCTAGCCTAAGCTTAGGGGTTCCCTAGCCTTAGGCTTGGCGAGCCCTAGCCTTAGCCTAAGCCTAGGGGTGCCCTAGCCTAAGCCTAGGGTTGCCCTAGCCTAATCCTAGGGGTGCTCTAGCCTTAGGCTAGGGGAGCCCTAGCTTTAGCCTAAGCCTAGGGGTGCACTAGCCTAAGCCTATGGGTGCCCTAGCCTAAACCTAAGTGTGCCCTAGCCTAAGCCTAGGGGTGCACTAGCCTTAGGCTGGGAGCCCTACCCTTAGCCTAAGCCTAGGGGTGCACTAGCCTAAGCCTAGGGGTGCCCTAGGCTAAGCCTATGGGTGCCCTAGCCTTAAGCTAGGGGAGCCCTAGCCAAAGCCTAGGGGTGCACTAGCGTAAGCCTAGGTGTGCCCTAGCCTTAGGCTAGGGGTTCCGTAGCCAAAGCCTAGGGGTTCCCTAGCCTAAGCATAGGGGTGCCCTAGCCTTAGGTTGGGGAGCCCTAGCCTTAGCCTAAGCCTGGGGGTGCCCTAGCCTAAGCCTAGTGGTGCCCTAGCCTAAGCCAAGGGGTGCCCTAGCCTTAGGCTAGGTGAGCCCTAGCCTTAGCCTAAGCCTAGGGGTGCCCTAGCCAAAGTCTAAGGGTGCCCTAGCCTAAGCCTACAGCTGCCCTCGCCATAGGCTAGGGGAGCCCTAACAATAGCGTAAGCCTAAGGGTGCCCTAGCCTAAGCTTTGGTGTGCCCTAGCCTAAGCCTAGGGGTGCCCTAGCCTAAGCCTACGGGTGCCCTAGCCTAAGCCTAGGAGTGGCCTATCCTTATGCTAGGGGATCCCTAGCCTAAGCCTAAGCTTAGGGGTGCCCTAGCTTAAGCCTAGGGGTGCCCTAGCCTAAGACTAGGGGTGCCCTAGCCTAAGACTAGGGGTGCACTAGCCTTAGGCTAGGGGAGCCCTAGCCTTAGCCTAAGCCTAGGGGTGCCCTAGCCTAAGCCTAGGAGTGCCCTAGCCAAAACCTAGGGGTTCCCTATCCTAAGCCTAGCCTTGCCCTAGCCAAAGCCTAGTGGTGCCCTAGCCTTAGGCTAGGGGAGCCCTAGCCTTAGCCTATGCCTACGGGTGCCCTAGCTTAAGCCTAGGGGTGCCCTAGCCTTAGGCTAGGGGAGCCCTAGCCTTAGCCTAAGCCTAGGGGTTCCCTAGCCTAAGCTTAGGGGTGCCCTAGCATATAGGCTAGGGTAGCCCTAGCCTTAGCCTAAGCCTAGGGCTGCCCTAGCCTCAGCCTAGGGGTGCCCCAGCCTAAGCCTAGGGGTGCCCTAGCCTTAGGCTAGGGGAGCCCTAGCCTTAGCCAAAACCTAGGGGTGCCCTAGCCTAAGCCTAGGGGTGCCCTAGCCTAAGTCTATGGGTCCCCTAGCCTTAGGCTAGGGTATCCCTAGCCTTAGCCTAAGCCTAGGGGTGCCCTAGCCAAACCTATGGGTGCCCTATCCTAAGCCTAGGTGTGCCCTAGCCTTAGGCTACTGGAGCCCTAGCTTTAGTCTAAGCCTAGGGTTGCCCTATCCAAAGCCTAGGGGTGCCCTATCCTTAGGCTAGGGGAGTCCTCGCCTTAGCAGAAGCCTTAGGGTGCCCTAGCCTAAGCCTACGGGAGCCCTAGACTAAGTCTAGGGGGGCCCTAACCTAAGCATAGGGGTTCCCTACCTAAGCCTAGGGGTGCCCAAGCCTAAGCCTAGGGTTGCCTTAGCCTAAGCATAGGGGTGCCCTAGCCTAAGCCTAACGGTGCTCCACCCTTAGACTAGGGAAGCCCTAGCCTTAGCCTAAGTCTCAGGGTGCCGTAGCCTAAGCCTAGTGGTGCCCTAACCTAAGACTAGGGGTGCCCTAACCTAAGCCTAGGGGTGCCCTAGCCTAAGCCTATGGTTGCCTTAGCCTAAGCATAGGGGTGCCCTAGCCTAAGCCTAAGGGTGCTCCACCCTTAGACTAGGGGAGCCCTAGCCATAGCCTAAGCCTAGGGGTGCCCAACCTAAGCCTAGGGGTGCCCTAGCCTAAGCCTATGGGTGCCCTAACATTAGGATAGGGTAGCCCTAGCCTTAACCTAATCATAGCGTGCCCTAGCCTAAGTCTAGGGGTGCCCTAGCCTAAGCCTTTGGGTGCCCTAGCCTAAGCCTAGGGGTGCCCTGGCTTTAGGCTAGGGGAGCCCTAGCCTTAGCCTAATCCTAGGGGTGCCCTAGCCAAGCCTATGGGTGCCCTAGCCTAAGCCTAGGGGTGCCCTAGCCAAAGCTTAGGGGTTCCCTAGCCTAAGCCTAGGGTTGCCCTAGCCTAAGCCTAGGGGTGCCATAGCCTTATGCTAGGGGAGCCCTAGCTTTAGCCTAAGCCTAGGGGTGCCCTAGCCTAAGCCTAGGAGTGCCCTAACCTTAGCCTAGGGGTGCCCTAGCCTAAGTGTAGGGGTGCCCTAGCCTGAGCCTATGGGTGCCCTAGCCTTAGCCTAAGCCTAGGGGTGCCCTTGCCTAAGCCTAGGGGTGCCCTAGCCTAAGCCTAGGGGTGCCCTAGCCTAAGCCTAGGGGTGCCCTAGCCTTAGGCTGGGAGCCCTAGCCTTAGGCTAAGAATAGGGGTGCACTAACCTAAGCCTAGGGGTTCCCTAGCCTAAGACTATGGGTGCCCTAGCCTAATGCTAGGGGAGCCCTAGACTTAGCCTAAGCCTAGGGATGACCTATCCTAAGCCTTGGCTTGCCCTAGCCCTAGCCTAGGGGTGCCCTAGCCTAAGCATAGGTGTGCCCAAGCTTTAGGCTAGGGTAGCCCTAGCCTTAGCCTAAGCCTAGTGGTGCCCTAGCCTACGCCTAGGGGTGCCCTAGCCTAAGCCTAGGGGTGCCCTGTCCTTAGGCTAGGGGAGCCCTAGCCTTAGCCTAAGACTAGGGGTGCCCTAGCCAAGCCTAGGGGTGCCCTAGCCTAAGCCTAGGAGTGCCCTAGCCTAAGCCTAGGGGTGCTCTAGCCTTAGGCTAGGGGAGCCCTACTTTATCCTAAGCCTATGGGTGCCCTAGCCTAAGCCTGGGGGTGCCCTAGCCTTAGGCTAGGCGAGCCCTAGCCAAAGCCTAAGCCTAGGGGTGCCCCAGCCTAAGCCTAGGGGTGCCCGAGCCTAAGCCTAGGGGTGCTCTAGCCTTAGGCTAGGGGAGCCCTAGCTTTATCCTAAGCCTAGGGGTGCCCTAGCCTAAGCCTAGGGGTGCCCTAGCCTTAAGCAAGGGGATACCTAGCCTTAGCCAAAGCCTAGGGGTGCCCTCGCCTAAGTGTAAGGGTGCCCTAGCCTTAGCCTATGTGTGCCCTAGCCATAGCCTAAGCATAGGGGTGCCCTAGCCTAAGCCTAGGGGTGCCCTAGCCTAAGCCTAGGGGTGCCCTAGCCTAAGCTTTGGGGTGCCCTAGCCTATGCCTAGGTGTGCCCTAGCCTTAGGCTAGGTGAGCCCTAGCCTTAGCCTAAGCCTAAGGTTGCCCTAGCCTACGCCTAGAGGTGCCCTAGCCTAAGACTAGGGTGTCCTAGCCTAAGCGTAGGGGTGCCCTAGCCTAAGCCTAGGGGTGCCCTAGCCTAAGCCTAGGAGTGCCCTAGGGTTAGGCTAGGGGAGCCCCAGCCTTAGCCTAATCCTAGGGGTGCCGAAGCCTAAGCCAAGGGGTGCCCTAGCCTAAGCCAAGAGGTGCCCTAGCCTAAGCCTAGGGGTCCCCTAGTCTTAGGCTAGGGGAGCCCTAGCCTTAGCCGAAGCCTAGGGATACCCTAGCCTAAGCCTAGGGGTGCCCTAACCTTAGGCTAGGGGAGCCCTAGCCTTAGCCTAAGCCTAGGGATGCCCTAGCCTAATCCTAGGTGTGCCCTAGCTTAAGCCTATGTGTGCCCTAGCCTTAGCCTAAGCTTAGGGGTGCCCTAGCCTAAGCCTAGGGGTGTCCTAGTCTAAAACTAGGGGTGCCCTAGACTAAGCCTAGGGGTGCCCTAGCTTAAGCCTAGGGGTGCCCTAGCCTTAGGCTAGGGGAGCACTAGCCTTAGCCTAAACCTAGGGCCGCCCTAGCCCAAACCTAGGGGTGCCCAAGACTAAGCTTAGGGGTGCCCTAGCCATAGGCTAGTCGAGCCCTAGCTTTAGTCTAAGCCTAGGGCTGCCCTATCCAAAGCCTAGGGGTGCCCTATCCTTAGGCTAGGGGAGTCCTCGCATTAGCCGAAGCCTTAGGGTGCCCTAGCCTAAGCCGAGGGGTGCCCTAGCCTAAGCCTAGGGGTGCCCAAGCCTAAGCCTACGGGTGCCCTAGCCTAAGTCTAGGGGTGCTCTAACCTAAGCATAGGGGTTCCCTACCTAAGCCTAGGGGTGCCCTAGCCTAAGCCTAGGTGTGCCCTAGCCTTAGGCTAGGGAAGCCCTAGCCTTAGCCTAAGTCTAAGGGTGCCCTAGCCTAAGCCTAGCGGTGCCCTAACCTAAGACTAGGGGTGCCCTAACCTAAGCCTAGGGGTGCCCTAGCCTAAGCCTAAGGGTGCTCCACCCTTAGACTAGGGGAGCCCTATCCTTAGCCTAAGCCTAGGGGTGCCATAGCCGACGCCTAGGCATGCCCTAGCCTAAGCCTATGGGTGCCCTAGCCTTAGGCTAGGGTAACCCTAGCCTTAGCCTAATCCTAGGGGTGCAATAGCCTAAGTCTAGGGGTGCCCTAGCCTAAGCCTTTGGGTGCCCTAGCCTAAGCCTAGGGGTGCCCTGGCTTTAGGCTAGGGGTGCCCTAGCCTAAGCCTAGGAGTGCCCTAGCCTGAGCCTATGGGTGCCCTAGCCTTAGCCTAAGCCTAGGGGTGCCCTAGCCTAAGCCTAGGGGTGCCCTAGCCTAAGCCTAGGGGTGCCCTAGCCTAAGCCTAGGGGTGCCCTAGCCTAAGCCTAGGGGTGCCCTAGCCTTAGGCTGGGGGTGCCATACCTTAAGGCTAGGGGAGCCCTAGCTTTAGCCTAAGACTAGGGGTGCCCTAGCCTAAGCCTAGGGGTGCCCTAGCCAAAACTTAGGGGTTCCCTAGCCTAAGCCTAGGGTTACCCTAGCCTAAGCCTAGGGGTGCCATAGTTTAAGGCTAGGGGAGCCCTAGCTTTAGCCTAAGACTAGGGGTGCCCTAGCCTATGCCTAGGAGTGCCCTAACCTTAGCCTAGGGGTGCCCTAGCCTAAGTGTAGGGGTGCCCTAGCCTGAGCCTATGGGTGCCCTAGCCTTAGCCTAAGCCTAGGGGTGCCCTAGCCTAAGCCTAGGGGTGCCCTAGCCTAAGCCTAGGGGTGCCCTAGCCTAAGCCTAGGGGTGCCCTAGCCTTAGGCTGGGAGCCCTAGCCTTAGCCTAAGAATAGGGGTGCACTAGCCTAAGCCTAGGGGTTCCCTAGCCTAAGCCTAGGGGTGCCCTAGCCTTAGGCTAGGGGAGCCCTAGCCAAAGCCTAGGGGTGCCCTAGCCTAAGTCTAAGGGTGCCCTAGCCAAATGCTTGGGGTGCCCTAGCCTAAGCCTATGGGTGCCCTAGCCTTAGGCTAGGGGAGCCATAGACTTAGCCTAAGCCTAGGGATGACCTATCCTAAGCCTTGGCTTGCCCTAGCCTAAGCCTAGGGGTGCCCTAGTCTAAGCATAAGTGTGCCCTAGCCTAAGCTTAGGGGTTCCCTAGCCTTAGGCTTGGCGAGCCCTAGCCTTAGCCTAAGCCTAGGGGTGCCCTAGCCTAAGCCTAGGGTTGCCCTAGCCTAATCCTAGGGGTGCTCTAGCCTTAGGCTAGGGGAGCCCTAGCTTTAGCCTAAGCCTTGGGGTGCACTAGCCTAAGCCTATGGGTGCCCTAGCCTAAACCTAAGGGTGCCCTAGCCTAAGCCTAGGGGTGCACTAGCCTTAGGCTGGGAGCCCTAGCCTTAGCCTAAGCCTAGGGGTGCACTAGCCTAAGCCTAGGGGTGCCCTAGGCTAAGCCTATGGGTGCCCTAGCCTTAACCTAGGGGAGCCCTAGCCAAAGCCTAGGGGTGCACTAGCGTAAGCCTAGGTGTGCCCTAGCCTTAGGCTAGGGGTTCCGTAGCCAAAGCCTAGGGGTTCCCTAGCCTAAGCATAGGGGTGCCCTAGCCTTAGGTTGGGGAGCCCTAGCCTTAGCCTAAGCCTGGGGGTGCCCTAGCCTAAGCCTAGGGGTGCCCTAGCCTAAGCCTAGGGGTGCCCTAGCCTTAGGCTAGGTGAGCCCTAGCCTTAGCCTAAGCCTAGGGGTGCCCTAGCCAAAGTCTAAGGGTGCCCTAGCCTAAGCCTACAGGTGCCCTCGCCATAGGCTAGGGGAGCCCTAACAATAGCGTAAGCCTAAGGGTGCCCTAGCCTTAGCTTTGGTGTGCCCTAGCCTAAGCCTAGGGGTGCCCTAGCCTAAGCCTACGGGTGCCCTAGCCTAAGCCTAGGAGTGGCCTATCCTTATGCTAGGGGATCCCTAGCCTAAGCCTAAGCTTAGGGGTGCCCTAGCTTAAGCCTAGGGGTGCCCTAGCCTAAGACTAGGGGTGCCCTAGCCTAAGACTAGGGGTGCACTAGCCTTAGGCTAGGGGAGCCCTAGCCTTAGCCTAAGCCTAGGGGTGCCCTAGCCTAAGCCTAGGAGTGCCCTAGCCAAAACCTAGGGGTTCCCTATCCTAAGCCTAGCCTTGCCCTAGCCAAAGCCTAGTGGTGCCCCAGCCTTAGGCTAGGGGAGCCCTAGCCTTAGCCTATGCCTACGGGTGCCCTAGCTTAAGCCTAGGGGTGCCCTAGCCTTAGGCTAGGGGAGCCCTAGCCTTAGCCTAAGCCTAGGGGTTCCCTAGCCTAAGCTTAGGGGTGCCCTAGCATATAGGCTAGGGTAGCCCTAGCCTTAGCCTAAGCCTAGGGATGCCCTAGCCTCAGCCTAGGGGTACCCCAGCCTAAGCCTAGGGGTGCCCTAGCCTTAGGCTAGGGGAGCCCTAGCCTTAGCCAAAACCTAGGGGTGCCCTAGCCTAAGCCTAGGGGTGCCCTAGCCTAAGTCTATGGGTCCCCTAGCCTTAGGCTAGGGTATCCCTAGCCTTAGCCTAAGCCTAGGGGTGCCCTAGCCAAACCTATGGGTGCCCTATCCTAAGCCTAGGTGTGCCCTAGCCTTAGGCTACTGGAGCCCTAGCTTTAGTCTAAGCCTAGGGTTGCCCTATCCAAAGCCTAGGGGTGCCCTATCCTTAGGCTAGGGGAGTCCTCGCCTTAGCAGAAGCCTTAGGGTGCCCTAGCCTAAGCCTACGGGAGCCCTAGACTAAGTCTAGGGGGGACCTAACCTAAGCATAGGGGTTCCCTACCTAAGCCTAGGGGTGCCCAAGCGTAAGCCTAGGGTTGCCTTAGCCTAAGCATAGGGGTGCCCTAGCCTAAGCCTAAGGGTGCTCCACCCTTAGACTAGGGAAGCCCTAGCCTTAGCCTAAGTCTCAGGGTGCCGTAGCCTAAGCCTAGTGGTGCCCTAACCTAAGACTAGGGGTGCCCTAACCTAAGCCTAGGGGTGCCCTAGCCTAAGCCTAGGGTTGCCTTAACCTAAGCATAGGGGTGCCCTAGCCTAAGCCTAAGTGTGCTCCACCCTTAGACTAGGGGAGCCCTAGCCTTAGCCTAAGCCTAGGGGTGCCCAACCTAAGCCTAGGGGTGCCCTAGCCTAAGCCTATGGGTGCCCTAACATTAGGATAGGGTAGCCCTAGCCTTAACCTAATCATAGCGTGCCCTAGCCTAAGTCCAGGGGTGCCCTAGCCTAAGCCTTTGGGTGCCCTAGCCTAAGCCTAGGGGTGCCCTGGCTTTAGGCTAGGGGAGCCCTAGCCTTAGCCTAATCCTAGGGGTGCCCTAGCCAAGCCTATGGGTGCCCTAGCCTAAGCCTAGGGGTGCCCTAGCCAAAGCTTAGGGGTTCCCTAGCCTAAGCCTAGGGTTGCCCTAGCCTAAGCCTAGGGGTGCCATAGCCTTATGCTAGGGGAGCCCTAGCTTTAGCCTAAGCCTAGGGGTGCCCTAGCCTAAGCCTAGGAGTGCCCTAACCTTAGCCTAGGGGTGCCCTAGCCTAAGTGTAGGGGTGCCCTAGCCTGAGCCTATGGGTGCCCTAGCCTTAGCCTAAGCCTAGGGGTGCCCTAGCCTAAGCCTAGGGGTGCCCTAGCCTAAGCCTAGGGGTGCCCTAGCCTAAGCCTAGGGGTGCCCTAGCCTTAGGCTGGGAGCCCTACCCTTAGGCTAAGAATAGGGGTGCACTAACCTAAGCCTAGGGGTTCCCTAGCCTAAGTCTATGGGTGCCCTAGCCTAAGGCTAGGGGAGCCATAGACTTAGCCTAAGCCTAGGGATGACCTATCCTAAGCCTTGGCTTGCCCTAGCCCTAGCCTAGGGGTGCCCTAGCCTAAGCATAGGTGTGCCCAAGCCTTAGGCTAGGGTAGCCCTAGCCTTAGCCTAAGCCTAGTGGTGCCCTAGCCTACGCCTAGGGGTGCCCTAGCCTAAGCCTAGGGGTGCCCTGTCCTTAGGCTAGGGGAGCCCTAGCCTTAGCCTAAGACTAGGGGTGCCCTAGCCAAGCCTAGGGGTGCCCTAGCCTAAGCCTAGGAGTGCCCTAGCCTAAGCCTAGGGGTGCTCTAGCCTTAGGCTAGGGGAGCCCTAGCTTTATCCTAAGCCTATGGGTGCCCTAGCCTAAGCCTGGGGGTGCCCTAGCCTTAGGCTAGGCGAGCCCTAGCCAAAGCCTAAGCCTAGGGGTGCCCCAGCCTAAGCCTAGGGGTGCCCGAGCCTAAGCCTAGGGGTGCTCTAGCCTTAGGCTAGGGGAGCCCTAGCTTTATCCTAAGCCTAGGGGTGCCCTAGCCTAAGCCTAGGGGTGCCCTAGCCTTACGCTAGGGGATACCTAGCCTTAGCCAAAGCCTAGGGGTGCCCTCGCCTAAGTGTAAGGGTGCCCTAGCCTTAGCCTATGTGTGCCCTAGCCATAGCCTAAGCATAGGGGTGCCCTAGCCTAAGCCTAGGGGTGCCCTAGCCTAAGCCTAGGGGTGCCCTAGCCTAAGCTTTGGGGTGCCCTAGCCTATGCCTAGGTGTGCCCTAGCCTTAGGCTAGGTGAGCCCTAGCCTTAGCCTAAGCCTAAGGTTGCCCTAGCCTACGCCTAGAGGTGCCCTAGCCTAAGACTAGGGTGTCCTAGCCTAAGCCTAGGGGTGCCCTAGCCTAAGCCTAGGGGTGCCCTAGCCTAAGCCTAGGAGTGCCCTAGGGTTAGGCTAGGGGAGCCCTAGCCTTAGCCTAATCCTAGGGGTGCCGAAGCCTAAGCCAAGGGGTGCCCTAGCCTAAGCCAAGAGGTGCCCTAGCCTAAGCCTAGGGGTCCCCTAGTCTTAGGCTAGGGGAGCCCTAGCCTTAGCCGAAGCCTAGGGGTGCCCTAGCCTAAGCCTAGTGGTGCCCTAGCCTAAGCCTAGGGCTGCCCTAGCCTAAGCCTAGGGGTGCCCTAGCCTTAGGCTAGGGGAGCCCTAGCCTTAGCCTAAGCCTAGGGATGCCCTAGCCTAATCCTAGGTGTGCCCTAGCTTAAGCCTATGTGTGCCCTAGCCTTAGCCTAAGCCTAGGGGTGCCCTAGACTAAGCCTAGGGGTGTCCTAGTCTAAAACTAGGGGTGCCCTAGACTAAGCCAAGGGGTGCCCTAGCTTAAGCCTAGGGGTGCCCTAGCCTTAGGCTAGGGGAGCCCTAGCCTTAGCCTAAACCTAGGGCCGCCCTAGCCCAAACCTAGGGGTGCCCAAGACTAAGCTTAGGGGTGCCCTAGCCATAGGCTAGTCGAGCCCTAGCTTTAGTCTAAGCCTAGGGCTGCCCTATCCAAA
Source organism: Tenrec ecaudatus (assembly GCF_050624435.1). Classification (NCBI taxonomy): domain Eukaryota; kingdom Metazoa; phylum Chordata; class Mammalia; order Afrosoricida; family Tenrecidae; genus Tenrec; species Tenrec ecaudatus. Next base: position 798,962 of record NW_027457650.1, on the reverse strand, counting down.
GCCTAGGGGTGCCCTATCCTTAGGCTAGGGGAGTCCTCGCATTAGCCGAAGCCTTAGGGTGCCCTAGCCTAAGCCGAGGGGTGCCCTAGCCTAAGCCTAGGGGTGCCCTAGCCTAAGCCTACGGGTGTCCTAGACTAAGTCTAGGGGTGCTCTAACCTAAGCATAGGGGTTCCCCACCTAAGCCTAGGGGTGCCCTAGCCTAAGCCTAGGTGTGCCCTAGCCTTAGGCTAGGGAAGCCCTAGCCTTAGCCTAAGTCTAAGGGTGCCCTAGCCTAAGCCTAGCGGTGCCCTAACCTAAGACTAGGGGTGCCCTAACCTAAGCCTAGGGGTGCCCTAGCCTAAGCCTAAGGGTGCTCCACCCTTAGACTAGGGGAGCCCTATCCTTAGCCTAAGCCTAGGGGTGCCCTAGCCGACGCCTAGGCATGCCCTAGCCTAAGCCTATGGGTGCCCTAGCCTTAGGCTAGGGTAACCCTAGCCTTAGCCTAATCCTAGGGGTGCCCTAGCCTAAGTCTAGGGGTGCCCTAGCCTAAGCCTTTGTGTGCCCTAGCCTAAGCCTAGGGGTGCCCTGGCTTTAGGCTAGGGGAGCCCTAGCCTTAGCCTAATCCTAGGGGTGCCCTAGCCTAAGCCTAGGAGTGCCCTAACCTTAGCCTAGGGGTGCCCTAGCCTAAGTGTAGGGGTGCCCTAGCCTGAGCCTATGGGTGCCCTAGCCTTAGACTAAGCCTAGGGGTGCCCTAGCCTAAGCCTAGGGGTGCCCTAGCCTAAGCCTAGGGGTGCCCTAGCCTAAGCCTAGGGGTGCCCTAGCCTTAGGCTGGGGGTGCCATACCTTAAGGCTAGGGGAGCCCTAGCTTTAGCCTAAGACTAGGGGTGCCCTAGCCTAAGCCTAGGGGTGCCCTAGCCAAAACTTAGGGGTTCCCTAGCCTAAGCCTAGGGTTACCCTAGCCTAAGCCTAGGGGTGCCATAGCTTAAGGCTAGGGGAGCCCTAGCTTTAGCCTAAGACTAGGGGTGCCCTAGCCTAAGCCTAGGAGTGCCCTAACCTTAGCCTAGAGGTGCCCTAGCCTAAGCCTAGGGGTGCCCTAGCCTTAGGCTGGGAGCCCTAGCCTTAGCCTAAGAATAGGGGTGCACTAGCCTAAGCCTAGGGGTTCCCTAGCCTAAGCCTAGGGGTGCCCTAGCCTTAGGCTAGGGGAGCCCTAGCCAAAGCCTAGAGGTGCCCTAGCCTAAGTCTAGGGGTGCCCTAGCCAAATGCTTGGGGTGCCCTAGCCTAAGCATAGGGGTGCCCTAGCCTAAGCCTATGGGTGCCCTAGCCTTAGGCTAGGGGAGCCATAGACTTAGCCTAAGCCTAGGGATGACCTATCCTAAGCCTTGGCTTGCCCTAGCCTAAGCCTAGGGGTGCCCTAGTCTAAGCATAAGTGTGCCCTAGCCTAAGCTTAGGGGTTCCCTAGCCTTAGGCTTGGCGAGCCCTAGCCTTAGCCTAAGCCTAGGGGTGCCCTAGCCTAAGCCTAGGGTTGCCCTAGCCTAATCCTAGGGGTGCTCTAGCCTTAGGCTAGGGGAGCCCTAGCTTTAGCCTAAGCCTAGGGGTGCACTAGCCTAAGCCTATGGGTGCCCTAGCCTAAACCTAAGGGTGCCCTAGCCTAAGCCTAGGGGTGCACTAGCCTTAGGCTGGGAGCCCTAGCCTTAGCCTAAGCCTAGGGGTGCACTAGCCTAAGCCTAGGGGTGCCCTAGGCTAAGCCTATGGGTGCCCTAGCCTTAGGCTAGGGGAGCCCTAGCCAAAGCCTAGGGGTGCACTAGCGTAAGCCTAGGGGTGCCCTAGCCTTAGGCTAGGGGTTCCGTAGCCAAAGCCTAGGTGTTCCCTAGCCTAAGCATAGGGGTGCCCTAGCCTTAGGTTGGGGAGCCCTAGCCTTAGCCTAAGCCTGGGGGTGCCCTAGCCGAAGCCTAGGGTTGCCCTAGCCTAAGCCTAGGGGTGCCCTAGCCTTAGGCTAGGTGAGCCCTAGCCTTAGCCTAAGCCTAGGGGTGCCCTAGCCA